>NW_026000026.1:5736319-5784343 GCF_001458135.2 Marmota marmota marmota
TGTATAAGAGACCCGCGCGACCCTCCCCTAGTGCACAGCGCTGAGCTCGGAGGCCATCCCCGACCTCCTGTGTTCCTTCATCGCACCTGCCTCAGGAGTTAGCTGCTCTGGATCTTTCCCCCGTCTGTCTCCCAGATTTAAGCCCAGGGGTCCCTGAACCACCAGCGTGGCCCTGAACCTGTTGTCGTGAATATGACTTCATTAGAAAATAGATGCTCCCTGCAATGACAGAGCCGACCAACTGAGATGGGGACAGTAGGCTGTGAGTGACCCTCAGCTCTCTGTAGAGGGTTCTTGTTGGGAAAGACCCTTTCCCAGCACAGAAGCCATACCCTCTGCCCACCTCACCACTTTTGCTGACTTGGTTTCTGGGCCCCAGAGGCACCTTCTTGGTACACAGGGTGGGATGGGACCTCATAAGCCCTTGGCCGGGACCTTTGGCTCAAGTGCTGAGTCACTTCACTTCCAGGCAGCTGGGTTCTCATAGGGTGTCACAGGTTGAGGAGGGTGGCATGGAGCAGTGCTGGCAAATTCTCCAGTACCGTGTGAACTGGCATTGATAGCTGCTCTAGGGGTTGGGGACTTGACAGTTATCATAGCCTTGCCCAAAGTCAAAACCATGCTCACCCCCACCCCCAGGCCACACCTCTCTGTGGCTGACCCACCAAGATCTTTCTGACCATAGGACTTCTGTACTTGGCCTTCCCTTACCTACAGGGCTTGCTCTGTGCTCACTTGAATGTCAGCCGGCCACCCTTTGTGGATCTGCTACCACATTCCACCTGGTCACTCTGCGGCTGCCTTTCCTTCAAGCCTAAGTGACCTTCGCTGTTAACTTCAGTCTTGTCTCCTCTGTGGGATCTGAGTCGGCGACCTCTCGTCAACATGGCAGGCTTGCAGATTGGGTAGGAGTGTATAAAGCTGGCCTCCTGGGCCCATCCCAGACAGCTCCTCTTCTGTTCCTGGTGTCTCCTGGTTCTGGATTGGCTGCTGGCTCTGCCTGGCCTCCCCATACCATAGCTGCAATCCTGCTGGGCCAGGGCTCCTCGACCTTGGCACTGTTGACTGCTGGGTGGACCGTCCTAGGTGGTTAGGCATATCCCAGGCCTCTATCCCTAGGTTCCAGGAGCATCCTGTTGCTCCCAACTGTCCCTAGGCATTACCAAGTGTCTCCTGGGGGACTGGTTGCCTCCAGTTGAGCCTGCTCTATGCTGGCTGCTCAGAGAGGAGAGACAGAGTGTCTTGTTGGCAGACCCTTCAGAGGCGCTGGAGTCCCCACCAATCAGCCCTGTAGTCTGTCTTTCCCATCCATCAGAAGGGGAGCTCACCCTGTGCTGTTCCCCGGCCCTCAGGTGAGGACTCAGTACACCATGGCTGAGCCAAGTCTCAGCTATTGAGTTGCATTTTTCTTTCCTGCACTAATAGGCAGGGCTGGGGGAGCCTAATTGAGCTGTGAGTTCTTGCATTATTCGGGGATTATTGTTGACTGTGTCATGTCCTGAAGCCACTGGATGCTGAGGATGCTGCATAATTGAATCCGGAAGCCAGTCATACTCAGTTGAAAAACAAAATAGCTTAGCAGTTACTCATCGGCTTGTGAGGGTATAGACCTGGAGCCGTAACTGGGCAGCCTCGAGGCAGGAGCGGGTCCGATGGAGACAGCTGTCTGCTGCATGAGGTAGGTGTGCGCTGCCGGGGGGTAGTCCAGGGAGCCTGGGAGGTGGCCGCTGTGCCTGCCTCTGGACCCACGTCTCTAAGTGGGCTACTGAGCAGTATCCTAGCCTTAAGAAGGGATTTCCGACACTGCCATGTGGACAGCCCTTAAGGGCATCGTGTCAAGTGACAAAAAGGCTAATACCTTATGATTCCACTTCTGTGAGGTCCCCAGACAGTCATACACACAGAGGAAAGGCAGCAGAAGGGTGGCTGCCGCGGACGGGCACACAGTTTAGTTTTCCAAAACACAAAGCCCTGGAGCGGGTTGTGCGAAGTGGAGATGCACTTGACCCTGTTCCAACACGCACTACTGAACACGCCTGTTTAAATGTCTAAGATGGTGAACTTTATGTGTATTTTGCCACAATCCATAATAAACAGAGCCAAATCTCTAGGCTTTGGCTGTCTCTGGGTCAGGGGGACCAGAGAAGTGGGCTGCAGGGCGACTGCCCCACTCTGGAGGGGGACACGGCTAGCCAGCTGACCAGGCCCCGGGAGCCCGAGAGTTGCTTTCAAAGCACGGTTTCATTCCCCTTGAAGGGCAGGCGGGATCTTCCTCTTGTTTTATGAGGGGGACTGAGCTGCCCTTCACTTGCCCTGGGTTCCCACCTCATTATTCCCAATACTTATGTCCCAGTGAAGTCACCGCAAACATTGAATTAGCAAAAATGGAACCCTGTCCTGAGGAAGCCCAGGGTCAGGCTCCTGTGAGCCTCTGGGTGGTATCTTCATTAAGTGACCAATACAGAACCCGGCTGGCGTGTGCGTCACTGTGAAGACACCTCGTTCCACACGGGCTCTGGTCCACGGGCCACTCAGGCCCCACGCTACAGCTCCCGCCCGAGGGACGCCCCTCTGACCCCACATTCCCTCCATGAGATGGGCTTCTTGCTCTTAGCGAGCCCAGCCAGCACCTCAGCATAGAACTCGGACATTTAAACTGCAGTTGCCCCCAACAGCCCCAAATATGAAATGCCTGGCAGTAAAAAGGACACTCATCTGTCCACCAGGCAGCAGGGAGTGTTTCAGGGGTTCCCATCCTCGGCAGGGGCCATGGGTCAGGCAACTTAAGACATCCACATTTCAAGATCAAGAATGACCTTGAAAGTGCCTTGAGGTGGATTTTGGAGCTACGGGTGCATTTGAGGGCGGTGTTGAGTTTGCAGATGTGGGCTCTGAATGGTGAGCATCGGCTGTCTTAGCCTGTCCTGTGGCTGCCCCTCAGATCCCATCCAGAACACGGTCACTTCCTTTCTGGACACCATGGCCCAGCCCTCTCCACCCTGGCTGCCAACAGTTCTGCCAGGCTCTGCTTCTCTTGCCTCTTGGCAGCTGACTGAAGTGGCAGCTGGAGGGACCCTTGGAAAACACAAATCTGATCTGTCCCCTCTGCCCAGAACCCTCGGGAACAGAGGCTCCGGCCTTCAGTACTGATGAGGTGCCCCAACTCAGTGCTCTCTACTGCCCTCTGGCCTGGGTTTCCTCTCTGTGCCCAGCTCTTCCTGGCACCTCTCATGCCGTGCAGGGGTCCTGTGGCTGCTCTCCCCACTTGGATGGGCGGCTCATGAGGGGTTTGGCTGTGCCCTGGACTCCTAGAATGACACCTGGCTCTGGAGCCAAAGTACTGTCTGTGTGGGGCTCCCCAGGACTTTCCCGCCCCTCCTGCCGGGACCCACACTTACTCTTCTTGAAGAGCTTTTTCCTTCGTCCTGCCAGGCTCAGCTTGTAGTCCCTGCTGTCACAGGTGCAGGCCTCGCCGCCCTGCCCGTAGTACTTAGGGACGAGGTTGGAGAGGGCTCTGCCGCTGCCACCAGGCCGCACCGGGCCCTTGCACTTGTGTAGCTTCAGCTTCCCCGAGGCGTCCTCCACACACTGCCATTTCTGCAGACGCAGCAGGGCCTCAGGTGCAGGGTCTGGGCCACCCCGCTCACCAAACGCACCTTTCCCACATGGTTCGTCTGCCCTGGGGGGCTCCCTCTCCCTCCTGTGCCCAGGCGTTCCCAGGTCTCCCCTGCCTCCTGCAGGGCCTGTGCCACGGCTGCAGGTCTCATCAGCCCGAGCAAGATGCTGCTGCAGCCTCCACTCCCTGCCTCCCCTCCTCCCCACTCCTCAGAACCGTGCTCACCTGGCGGCTACAGCTTTCTTTTTAAAGGGCAAGTTGGAGCGTGTCACTCTTCTACTTAAAGTCTCCCCAGAGCCCCTGCCGCCTTTCCAGGAAGGTGCCAGCTCCCCATCCTGCATGGTCTGGCAGCGGCCCCTCCCCCATCCACCCTCCTGTGGCCTGGGCTGCTGTTCTCCAGCTCTTCAGGCTGGAGCAGCTGGGGAGCATCGCCACCCTCCAGGCCTCTGCCTGGGGTCACTCCTCTGAGGCTTCAGAGTCCACCTCGGCCTCCTCAGTCTTGAAAAAATCCCAGTTTAGGCTCCCTTGAAATCAGCTGTGTTTGCTCTTTCTGAATACGACTAGTTTCTTAATATTTCTCTTGTGGTTAATTCAAGTTTTTAACCTTAATTTTTTTAAAAAGGCTATTTCCTATGGCTCCTATAAATGGAAACCCAGCCACAAAGAGGACACCATAAAAGTGAACACCGTGAAAAGAAGCTGTTTAATCCCCTGGCTGCCTGCTGGGACCTTTGTGCAAATGGCCTTGGCATGGACCCAGGGGTCACCATTCTTCTGACATGGGTCAGAGCTGCCCGGACAGGGGCTGCCTTCTGCAGGCTCCCAGTGCACACCCGACAGGACTGGGGGTCGCAGCACCAGGAGACCACACTTTGGGGGCTGGCCTCGCCGGCCCAGAGGCCCACGCAGGCGCAGGCTGCAGCCCAGGCTGTGGCTGGACAGGACAGGGGTGGCCTTGCTGCTCACCTGCCCCAGCTGCTCACAGGCCGTCTGGTACTCCGCGCGCTGACACAGGTCCTTCACGCGCTGATACTTGGGCAGGAAGTTCTCCTCCTGGGCATCCACCTTGCCGCTTTCCCTCTTGTGCAGCAGTTTCCTGTGGGGGACATGGGCCTGGCTTCAGCTCTGGGTCACCTTTGCCATGGAGGATGTGGGACCTGCTGACCAGAGCTGCTAATTTTTAAGAGACTTAAGAAATTGGAACTATATAAGAAACGTCCCAGTTGGCACGAGTTGACAATAAATTAACAAACGCCCTCCTCCCTCCTGGCCTGGCTGTGAGGTGTGGGTGGCAGGAGCCTGCTGGTCCCTCTCCCAGCCCCAGCACTCACCCCCTCTCCACCAGGAAGGAGTCCCGCCAGACCCTCATCTTCTTTTTCAAGTGAAACCTGGAAAAAGAGCACTCTCCAGCTTCTTACCAGCGGGACCTCCCATGCCCTCCCATTCCCCAGGGCAGGGGAGGTGGCTTGAGGCCAGCCTTGTCCACGGTCAGTCCAGACCCCAGGCTGGACAGGGCAAATGGCCCAGCTGGCCCGGATCCTCCTCTGGGCAGAGCCGCTGCTTCTCCATGATGGGCTGTGCAGCCGCAGCCCGGGTCAGAGTCCTACTCAGCCTGTGATGCACTCCTGTTCCAGGAGTCCAGCTCCCCCATGCCGGGAGGCACGGCTCTCTAGTGGGCTCTGGACAGCAGGCTAATTACGTTGTCTGGGGTGGGGGCTTCTTTGCTCCACTTGAGATGGGTCTTTTCCATTCCTAGGTGGGTACACTGAGGCCCAGAGATGATGTTTCCCCCTGCAACTTGACCCCAGGTGTCTGGCTTGCCAGTGTCCCCGCCCTCCAGGCATGTCCACCTTATACAGCTGCTTCGGCTCCTCGTCAGAGGGAGGAGGCTAAGTGGAAGTGGTCCCCTCAGGGCAGCAGAGGACAGTGTCCCTCAGGACTGGACCCAGTGGGAGGTCACTGAGGAAGCCCAAGGTGAAATAGAGCCTCCAGGCCAGTAACGTGCTGGTACTTCCAGGGCTGGCCACTAGATGTCGCCCTTGCTCTCCTCTGTCCCTGCCCTGATTCGCCCACCATTGCCGTTCCCTTAAGTCTCCCAGGACACCTGGGAACATGTCCTCTGGCAATATCTGTCATTAAGCCACAGAGCACTGCCAGGGGGAACCTGCATTCCAGGAGTTGCATCCAGACTTGCTGACAAGCCAACTCAACTTCCCTGGGCTTCAAATTCCCAGAGGGTTAAGATGGGGATGCCGCCTCGCTGGGTAACTGTGAGGACCAAAACGAAATAATCCCCTGCAGAGTACTTAGAGGAGGCCTGGTAGGCAACAGTCCCTCAATTAGAGCTAACTCTTGTGATGTTTAATTTGTTTAATTTTAGTTCTGGGAGGGTCCTGAGCTCCAGATGGGAAGATGGGATCTTGGAGAGGGAGCATCCTTCTGTCCCTTAGCAGGTCAGTGGTCAGCATGGAGGGACCCCCAGCTCCTGACTCTTGGGAGATGCCCATACAGGCTGGGGAGCCCAGCACCCCTTCCCCTCCTCACCGATTCACTGGCCGTTCTGTGTCCAGCAACTTGAGGATGGACTTCCCATCCATGTCCGTGGGGATGTCCAGGCCAGCGATATCCAGGATGGTGGGGGCCAGGTCAATGTTGAGGACAATGTGAGGGTTCCTGGGGGAAAGGGAGAGTGGGGACTCACCACCTGGTCACTGGTACCTGCCTCACTTGGGACAGGGACAGGGGTGGAGGGTTTGAGGCATTTGTGCTGCTTTAACCTCAGTGTCTCCCCAGATTCAGCGCCCCCCCCCATTTCCCTTCAGTGCCTCCTGATGCAGCAGAGTGCTGTGGGCTGGCAGCCCGCCTCCTGCCCCTCCCCTCTCACTTTAGGAGCCACCCCAAAGCCGGGGTCCTGCCCTGGGCCTCCAGGCAGAGGCCGAGCCAACCCCACCTCCGAGCCCAGCCAAGTCCTTGCTATTCCCCTCCAGAACCTTCTTCCTCCCCACCCCTCACCCTGTAGGTCTTTGCTCAACTATTACTAAGGAGGCCTGTGACAGACCCCAACTGCCCCCAGGGCACAACCCTGGGCTCCATCTTAGCCATCGGCCACTTGAGTGTGGCCCAGCCTGGACTTGCTGCTAACCAGCGGTGGGGTCCGGCTGTCACCCTTATGGTTAGGTGCGGGTCTTCAACTCTGTCTAGCCATCTTGCTCTGTCTCCCGCTCGCCCCATGCTTGCTTTGAAGAAGCAAAGATGTCATAATTCTGCCCCAGCGAGGACCCCTGGGCACAGCCAGGGTGGCAGGCTATGTGGGCCGCGTCCTCCACACTGCACTCGTCCAACCCCACGAGCCCAATCAGAGGCCCTGCCAGGAAGCGGGGCCCAGACGTCTGACCGCAGTGTGGCGGGTAGGACACGTGCTGCTTCGGGCAGCTGTGCAGGTGGCCCCTGTTCTGAGCACAGAGGCCGGGTGTGAGCTCCTTCCCAGAGGCCCACTGAGATCTAATCCCCATGTGCCCCATTTCTCCATCCTGTTTCCACCATGGTGTTCCTGCCCGGGGGCAAGTGGCTTCAGGGCTGTGCCTGGCACAGGGCCAGTCCTGCTGAGTGAACGGAGGATGCCTTCTCCCTCCCACCTGGTTCTCCGAGGATGGGAGGCAGGTCTGGGGCCTGGGGCTTCAGTCATCTTTGCCCCTTCTCTTCCCCAGACCCATGCTGGGTGAGTACTGGACAGGTCACCAAGTGTGTCCAGGGTCTGGTGGTGAGGCCGAGGAAATGGCTGAAGCCACAGGAGGTGGGCCTGAAGGCTGGGGACGGAGCTGGAGACAGCTGTGGCCACAGGTGGTAGATATGCCAGCCACCAGGAGCTGGACGGGGTTGAGCTGTCCATGCCACCAGGGGTGCGGCTCTGGCTTTGGCCGCGTGGCTGTAAGCTCTGAGCTAATCCCGGAGGCCCCGGGACCTGGGGCCGTGGGCTGATGCACTTACAGGGAGCCAGCTTCCACATTGGGGCCTCTCACGTAGAACGGGACCCTGATATCAAACTCGTACGGCATGGACTTCCCCTTGACCAGGCCGAACTGGCCGATGTGGTAGCCATGGTCAGCGGTGTACAGGATGTAGGTGTTGTCCAGCTCGCCCGTCTCCACGAGCATGTTGTAGATCTGTGACACAGGACAGGAGCTGAGGAGTGGGGCCCTGTGCCTGGCTGCCCTGGCCCAGGGTGACAAGGTGCTGGAGATCCCAGGCCCCTTTCCTCTCCTGCTTCAGGTCACATAAGCCAGGCCCCTGGGACTGTCCCATTGATAACTGCAGCCCCGCCCCCTGGTCCTCCAGCACGCCCCACTCTGTCTCTTCCTTAACTTGGGCCTGCTGACCCCCTGTATGCTCTGGCCGCTTACTGGGGCAGAGACGGACATTTGTCCCCTACCTGCTGTATCTCATGAACCCTGACCTGCAACATGTGCTCCTGAATGAATGAATGAATGAGTGGGAGGGGCCGGACGTGGCCCACAGCAGGGTCTAGGGCTGTCCAGCTGAGGCTGTGGTGATGGCAGCCACAGATCTGAACGGTCCCCGGTGGTGTGGCTGCTTGCTGACAGGGCTGAGCACACTGACGGTGGCCCGTGTGACCGGGGAACTTACATTTTATTGTATTTAACTTAAAGAGCCACAGATAAACAAAATGTGAGACACACACCCACACAGCCCGAGATTCAGCAAGAAAAAACAACAAAACAATGAATTCTAACAGGCCAGACCCCGGGCGCCTCGCAGACCTGAAGTGAAGAAGCCAGGCACGCAAGCCCAGGGACAGTGACTCCATTTACACCAGGTGTCCAGAACACCAAGGCCACAGAGATAGGGCTTAGCGGGCGCTGGGCGTGGTGGTAGGGGCTGGGGGGAGATGGCAGAGGGTCACAACGGGGTTTCTTCTTGGAGTAGTGCAAATGTCCTAAACCACTGAATTATACCCTTTAGTTGGGTGAATTGAATGGCATGTGAGTTACATCTCAAAGCTGGTAAAAATGCAATGTCAGGAAAAACAAAACAAAAAGTAAAGAAAGAAAAAAGTAGCCCCAGAGCCCAGAGCCCAGGTTCAAGTCTCAGGAAAGCGGAGCTGGCGTCTGGGTGGCTCCAAGCCCTCTTCCTAGTCTAGGCAGTGCCTCGCACTCTGCCTTTGGCTTCTGGTCCCCTCTGTCTAGTGACCTTCAAGAGAACCCTGAAGGGCAGGGAGGGCCCAGCCCTGGCGTGGCTGGGGGTCAGGCCACACCTGGCGGGAGGCCTACCGTCTCCATGGAGTCGTCCACAGACATGAGGGTCTGGAGGCGTTTGCGCTGCAGCATGTTGGTGAACTCCATGTGGATGGGCTTCATGGGCCCCGTGTAGCGCATGATCCAGTGCTTGTCTGGGTTGGGTGCGTAGTTGTAGCTCGGCGTGCTGGGGGCAGACAGACAGACAGCGTCAGGCCCCTGGCCCAGGCCCCAGAGTCGCCTTGGGTGTGCCCCACCCGGTGTGGGGGGCTGCCTGCTCCACTTGGGGGCACGTGAACACCGGCAGGTCGGGGGCTCTGCTGATCACCGTCCTGGCCTCCTCCGCATGAGAGGGGCGCCTCTGGGAGGCCCAGCGTTAAGTCACCTTGAGCCAGAACTGCGAAACACAGGCCCCTTTTGTCTCTCAGGCCAAAGTCTCAACTTGGAGCTAGTTTTTCTTTGCCTCTTGTTTGGTGTTTGCTCCTCTCCTTTTAAAAGAATGAAAAGGTAGCCAGGCACAGTAGCGCAGACCTGTAACCCCAGCCCCTTGGACGGCTGAGACAGGAGGATTCAAGTTTGAGGCCAGTCTCAGCAATTTAGCAAGGCCCTAAGCAACTTATGAGACCCTGACTTAAAAAACAAACAGGGGCTGAAGTTGTGGCTCAGTGGTAGAGTGCTCGCCTAGCACGCACAAGGCACTGGGTTCGATCCTCAGCACCACATAAACGTAAAATGAAGATATTGTGTCCACCTAAATCTAAGAAATAAATATTTTAGGAAAACAAACAAACAAACAAAAAATCCAAAGAGGCTTCAGTTCAGAGCTTCTAGCAGATCCCAGCAGCTGACTCTGATTGAGCCCTGTTGCTGTGCGTGTGCTGGATGTTCTTTTAGCCACCTTCAAGGGATGGCAAGTGGCAGTCACTGTGGCAAAGTGGAACTACAAAATCTACAAAAAACAATTTTTTTTTGTACCAGGGATTGAACTCAGGGTGACTCAACCACTGAGCCACATCCCCAGCCCTATTTTGTATTTTATTTAGAGACAGGGTCTTACTGAGCTGCTTAGGGCCTCGCTTTTGCCGAGTCTGGCTTTGAGCTTGCAATCCTCCTGCCTCAGCCTCCCGAGTTGCTGGGATTACAGGTGTGTGCCACTACACCCGGCTACAAAATATTCTTTTGCATTAGATTTTGGTTTAAAAAAATAGGAAACTGATTTAGAAATTAAGTACATACAGTTATGTGAGGCTGGTACCCAAATGTCCACATCTGGACACACCACTGACAACTGTCACAATTAGTCTTCCAATTGTGGTTCAATCTCCCATTTACTAAAGAGGAAACAGGGTCCGAGAGGTTCAGGACCTGCCCGGGCTCCCCCCCGAGTGAGTGGGGAGTCCTGGGCCTTCTGCTGTGTGGCCAACTGTGACTACTGATGACAAATGAACCTTCACCGGGCTGTGACCGCAGGCTAGGCACGGTCTGAAGCCACCTTCTGTCATCACCTTCATACACAGTTTTAGGAGCGGGTGCTGTCTTCATTTTCCACGGGTGACAAATGAGGGCACTGGGCCCAGGGAGGAAAGCTAACTTGCTGGAAAGCCCAGCAGCTGAAATGGCCTCTGCTGCCACCTGTGACCAAAGCCGCCCTGGCCCTGGGGCCTGTGAGTCCCCACATCCTAGGTGCTGGGGCTGAACTTCCCCGGGACACTCCTGTGGAGGGTCAGGTGGCAAAGGCACACAGGTCAACTCGGCTCAGGGCCTCAACACCTTCTAGATGGTGACATATTCCACCCCAACCCAGAGCGCCTCCTGTCACCTCAGCTCGGGCGTCCTGGTGGGGCACGCCATAGCCGGGAGGCCGTCTGCTCAAACCCCCTCCTGGGTCCCCTGACCCCACCCCACCCCAGTCAGAGCTGACACAGGCGGAGAGGACAGCGCAGGAGAGGAGGGGCTGCAGGAGCGGGGCGCGCCCTCCGTCCCCCACCTGCCACATCTCAGGACCATCTCCAAATGGGCTCGGGTAGAAACGCTGCCGCTCAGCGCTCCTGACAGCCATGGAGACTGTTGCTAAGCGCCCAGCGGAGGAGGTCCCCAGCCCCGACCCGCCTGGACCCCGCTGGCTGATCGCTAAATCCTCTCTCCCCATCTTCCTCTGATTGTGAGAAGCTGCTGTCCCCTGTAGGCTGGCCTGACCCCGGGTAGAACACTTCCAGAACAAGGCCCCCTCCCGGGCTGAGCAGATGAGAGGTGGGGGGTCCTGGGGTGGGGCCCACAGCCTCCCTCAGAGAGCTGTGGCCTGTGGGAAGACCACCCGCAGGCCAAGGGGCCACGCTCCAGGGTGCCGTCCTCAGCCACCACCCCCGAGTCGCTGGGGGCTAGGCTGGAGCCTGCCCTGGAGGGTCTGCAGCGGGGGACTCTTGGGGAGGATTCTGAGGCCAGAGGCTGCAGAGCCAGGCCCCATGTGGGGCCCAGCCAGCTGCTGGCCACCTGCATCAAGCTGGGCTCCACATGGCCCCAGGGGCCTGTAGAAAGCATCCCAGGAACGCTGGGTGTCCCCTAAAGAACCCAAAGGACATCCCTTGCTTTTTGGGGGGTGCAGAGAAGGGTGACTTCACCCTCACAACCTCTGCACCTGGCCCCTCGTGCCCTGTGTCTGGAGGCCCAACACCTGGTCATCTCAACCTGGCCACCCCTGGGGTTGGAAAGGGCAGCCCGAGCCCCGTGGGAGGCCACAGCTCAGGAGGAGGCCAAGGGCTGCTGGGTGTGGGTCTGTGTGTCTGGTGTTGGGCATCTGTAGGTTTGCCTGTTCGTGTGTGTATCTGAGTGTGTCTGCACGCCTGTGCTTTGGTGGCTGTGTCTGTGTGTCCGTGTACACTGTTTCTATCAGCGTGTCTGTATGTGTTTATCTGTGTCTTTGTGTGTGTCTGCACGTCTTGGTACGTATTTGTGTGTGTGGCATCTGCACATGTGTGTGTACTCGCATGCACTGGTGGGTCAGCATGCGTGTTTCTGTGTCTATGTTTGAACGTGTTGGTGTGTGTTGTGTGTGTGTGGCGTAGGGATGGTGACTGGGGCCCTGGGCTGGTGGAGTGGAGGCGACAGGGACAGAACCCGCACAGCCTGCCCCAGGAACAGGGACGAGGCAGACCTGCGGGGGGCTGGGGTGTGGAGACTCAGGTGGAAAGAGCTGCCCCGCGGCCCAGGCAGGACTGTCTCTGGTCCCCCTCCACCCAAGGTTGAACACCCAGCTGTGAGACTTTCTGTTTTTGGTTTTGTTTTGGAAATGATCACACCCCAGAGCCAAAAGAGCCTTCCAAATGCACCTCTGATGGGGTGCTGGGGGTTCTCTGCTCCAACAGAGGGCGCTGCTCATTCTCAACTTCTGGAATTTTCAACTCAATAAAGGAGCAGGCCACGCGAACCCCTCCCAGCAACCTGGGCCGCCTGGGAGCAGCCAGCACCTCCGCGGCTGCAGGGACGCGTCCCACCTTCTCAATGGGACAAGCTGGCCACAGAAGCCACGGGCAGGTGGGGCTGGGGGACCTGGTCCTGGGTGGCAGGGTGTGTGGGACCTGGGCAGCCAGATGTGCAGAGGCCAAGCTCCAGCTGGGGGCGAGCACTCACCAGATCTCAGCTGGTCTTCTTCTGTCAACTCCCCTCCCCAAAGACCAGGGCTCAGCAGGTTACCCACCGCCCTCCTCCCAGCCTCTCCAGTGCGCTCAGAGGTGATCACAGCCAGGGGCCGAGGAGGGCAGTGTGTCTGACTGTCATGAAAATCAAACACCTGGACACTCAGATTCCAAGCCGCCCTGTCCTTGTCGCCCTGGAATGTCACAGCAAGGACTGCAGAGTACTGTTCCTAAACAGGAGGTGGCGGGAGGCAGAGAGAAGCCAGAGAACTTTCTAGAAAGACATGCCAGTCAGCTGGATGGAGGAGGACTTGGGGGCAGGCAGGGAGATGGGAAGCTTGGGTGGGGCTGGATTTGAACCCTGCTCTGCCGTTTAGCAGACGGGTGACCTCAGATCCCTGTTCCCTCGCCTCCCTGTGCCTCGGTTTCCCCATCTCTAAAGTGGGGCGCCAGGCTGCCTCAAGGAAGAGCCGTGTCACACAGGTGACCACAGCAGAGTGACGGCGTGTCCCTGGGAGATTACAGAAGGCGGTGGCTTCCTTCACTTGGCCTGTCTCTCCATGATGGTTTTGTCTAGAAAACCAGCTACCATGTTGGGAGGACGTTCGGCTTCCTCTGAGGGGCCCACGTGGCCAGAACCGGCTCGGTGGGCGCGTCCCAGGTAAGTGCCAGGTAACTATAGCCCCGGTGACACCTGGTGGTGACCTCTAGCCCGGGAGACCCGGACTTCAGACACACATCTCCCAGGTGCCCGACACACGGACACAGTGAGGTCGCGAGCGCCTGCCACTCCACCTGATAAATGTCTCGGTGATTAGTTGTGTGGTGGCAGCAGCAGCAGCACCAGGTCACTGAGTACCAAGGGACTGGCTGTGACCTAGGTGGGCCCAGGTCTGACCCCTCAGAAGCGTGTTTTAAATGCAGGAAATAAAACGCCCAGGAGTGCACAGGAAACCACCCAGCACGTCTCGTCCTCAGGCCTCACACGCAGTGTGACGATGACGGGGATCCGAGTTAAGAACTGCCCTACTCTCGCCTGTGGCCTCGCTGGCCGGGTTGGGATCCCACTGTCACCACCCACAAGCAGCGTGTTCCTGGGTTCTTTAGCCAGGACACTTAAAGCGGCAGCTGTGTCACTGCTGCCATACTACTGTCCCCAGAGCCTGGCCCGCCCACCTTTGTGCTACCCGGTGGCTCCTGCAGGGGCTGAGGCTTACATGTGCTGGGACGCATTGGGGAAGAGGCGTGAGTACTGGGGGGCCGAGTCCTCAGGGCCGTGGGGGGCTGCGTGGCTGATGACCATTAGCACCGGCCTGTGTGGGTACATCTTCTTGGACGTGCGGAAGAAGCTCACGCTGTCGTTGGTGATGAGGTCTGTGAGGTAATCCTGGGGACAGACAGGACAACAGGTGAGGGACAGGCACTGTGCTGAGTGCTCGGCCAGGCACCCTGCCACACTTCGGGGACCCAGCAGTGAACAGGACACACTGTCCCTGCCCTGGTCCAGCTGCTGCTGGGGCAGAGAGACAACCGAGAAGCAAAATTCACAGGATGGCGTGAAGCTCAGTGGCCAAAAATAAAGCACAGATGAGGTTAGGGAGCATGGGGGACTGCAAGTTGTCATTCCCTGTGACAGATATTGAGTACTTGTGATGTGCCAAGAACTCACCTGTGTGTCCTCGTCTTAGCTCATTTAAGTTTTACATAGTCACAGAAAACAGGTCTGATGGCAATCCTTACTTTTCAGAACAGGAAATTTAGGCACAGAGAAGTTAAGTGAATTGTTCAACGTCACACAGCTGGTAAAGGTGGAAGCCAGGACTCCTGAGCTATGGTTCCTGAGTCTGAAGCCTTAGGACTGTACTGAGGTACATCTCTGTGTCCCTGGAGTGCCCGTGGTGGGGGGCAGAAGCAGAAAAAAAGTCTAAATAAAGAACCAGGTAGTTACAAGGTATGACAGTTGAAGGAAATATGGAGATGTAAGAAAGGGTGACTGGGAGCTGGGGTGGAGACATGATTTAGCTGGGACAGTGGGGGGCCTCTCTGAAGAGGTGGCTTTTCAGGTGAGACAGAGTGACGGAAGGGCTGGGTATGAAGCTCTGTATCACTGGGTTTCCAACTCTGCTGCCTGCTGGGATCCCTGGGGGCTTTACCAATGCCTGAGCTCACCCAGAGATTCCGATGTGATTAGCCTGTGCCAGACGTGTCGGAGTTCCCCAGAGGACGCCAGCAGGCAGCCAGGATGGAAAATTACTGATCTAGAGGAAGAGTCCAGGCAGAGGGGCAGCAAATACAAGGGCTTGGAGGTGGAGCGGGCTTGCCACGTCTTCCAGGCAGAGAAAGGAGGGCAGGGTGGCAACTGGCTCCTAAGAGGGTAAATGTCACAGTTCAAATGCAGAGGTGACACAGGGAACAGCACAAACAAAGGCCTGCAGAGGTGTCTCCAGAAAACCAGACGGCAGCTTGTCTCCTGGGCAGGAGGTAAGAACGTGGCCAGAAGCTGGGGCTTTAAAAGCTCATCCTGGAAGTGGAGACTTAAATTCACACTTAGTCAATCTTAAGCTGCTAGTTCCTCTTGACGACACCAAGTTCTTAAAATGTACCCAGCTTCCTAGAAAGCAGCTCTGCCCAAACTGTCATTTTCAAGAAGAGATCAGAGAAAAAAGGTGAAGGGGCTATAGGATCCATCCTGAACTGAGGGCACACCACTGTACACACTATGAAGAGTCATGAGCCTGAAACGCGCCCCTTCAGGTACTCTCCAGCCCATCCACAGCAGGCAGGTGGCTGCGGCAACACTGCTCCCAATGCACAAGCACACCACAGCCACCTGCTAACTTCTGCTGCTGTCACACCATGCAACGCCTACAGAGGTTAAAAAGGCAGATGTGTGGTTCCTTAGAACGTTGTCCAAGGTCCACTGAAGAGAAAGAGCAAGTGACGGACTCAACTTCAGGAGGATTCCTTTTTAAAAGTATGTATTGCCAGGCACAGTGGTGCACGCCTGTAATCCCAATGGCTTGGGAGGCTGAGGCAGGAGGATTGCACATTCAAAGCCAGCCTCAGCAAAAGCAAGGCCCTAAGCAACTCAGTGAGACCCTGTCTCTAAATAAAATACAAAATAGAGCTGGGGATGTGGCTCAGTGGTCAAATGCCCCCGAGTTTAATCACCAATATCCCCCCAAATGTATTTATTTTTATTTTTTAATTGGGGCAGGGGATGATCAAGGTGGAGAGGAAAAGCTAAATCACTAATCTCATATTTGTGAGCAACAAGGAAAAATCTGGAAGGATGGATATCAAGCTGCTGATTGAGGATTGGGAAAAGGGGAGAGAAGGGCAGAAAGAAGGTCACTTGCCACTTGACATACTTATCCTTGATTTTTGTAGATTAACCTTGAGAGGTAAGAAAAGGCTTCATAAGGGGGCTCTGTGGAACCCGTTGTATAAAATATTACATAAAATCAAAGAGCTCCTGAGTTGGGGGACAGAAGCTTAAGGTGTTAGAAAAATTCTTAACGCGACAACAGAATCTGACAGTGGATCTAAAGCCAGTGCAGAGCCCCCTGGGGTGAGAGGAGAGCCTGCCCTGATGGGAAGTCAGCAGTGTCCTGGTGGGTGAGCTGGGAGTTGGGGGAGGATGTGGCGGGAGCCGCTGGCAACGTGTGGCCAGCGGGATGGGTGGGAGAGGAACACTGCCCTTCATAATAAAGTCGCCTATTAGAACTAGGTGTCGGCTTGGCTGCTAGGAAACAGTTTCACACAATGACCGTCAACCTCCATTCCCAGGATGGGATGGACAACAGGGTAATAACGAAACACTGAGAAAGAATCAATGAGAGCAGCCTAGACCGACATGGACCCCACGTGGCTGAGCCTGCAGCATGGGCCGTCCTACAGGTCCTGGGTGGGAAACCAGGCTGTGGGAGGATATGGATGAGGCAATGTCACTTAGATCAAAGTCTAGGACCACACACCACATTCTCCAAAGCTGGCAATGGCTGCACCTGAGATAAAGGATAAAGGTGTGTGAGAAGCAGAAGCACTGAATTCAGAAGCCAGGTGCCTCCAGGAGAGGAGGCAGGCCAGGCCAGGCCGGGTGTGAGATCACCAAGCGAATTGGGCTCCTCTGGGCCGTGTGACGTCCTGGCCTTACACCTGGTGGTGTGTGGGGGGAGATGGCTGTGCCTGCCTCTCAGGGCTGGCACTGGGCTTTAACGTGCTAATAGATGTTAAGCTCTTGCCACGGTGCCTTGCACGCAGCCGGCTCTTGATAAGATTAGTCTGTAATTACAGCTGGCCTGGTGGCTTGGCAGGTCTCCTGCGTGGCTGAGAGCTACTCGTCCTTATCAGTATTCCCCCAAGGCCACTCCTTTGCTAAGTGAAGTCTTCCCTGATCTCCGACTGCTCCCTGGGACACTGCAATGACAGCCGACACACAGCTCCCTCCACGTCCCACCCATGCTCCACTGTGGGCGGTGAGTACTGGGCTGGCCCGGGAGAAGGGCTGCCCCTCTGCCACAGCACCAGAGCCAAGATCAGGTGATGGGGTGGAGGGGTCCTGGCTGGGGTGGGCAGCATGCAGAGACACGTGGGACACGGGGGACAAACAGGGACTGGCCGCTGACTGGTGGAGGGGTACGAGAGGGGCAGGCAGCTCCCCATCCCTGTTGGTTTGTGGTCCGGGCGGTTTGGGGAAGGGACAGAGATGGGAGTCCAGGAGAAAGAGGGCCCGAGGAAATGCTTAGTTCACATAGGGGCAAGCTGAGTTGGGTGCCTGGGGCCATGGGGAAGGTCTCAAGGTTCTGAGCTGGGAAGGGCAGGTGGGATGATGGGAAGCCAAGCTGGCCGCCATCACCCTTCAGGAGGTGGCCCTCTGTCCCCCTAGCAGCCAGAGCCAGCTACTCCTCACACCTGGGGCAGAACAGCGAGCTGAGGGCCTGACTGCCCTGGCACACCCCACCATGCCCGTGTGGGTAGGTGCTGTTGAGGGGTTTAGGACTCCGCTCCTTCCCTCTTTGGAAGTCACAGCTGAGCCAGGGCCAGGGCCCGGCTGGGACACCCCCTCTTGCACACTGCGTGCGAGCCTCCAGGGTCTTCCTGTGGGGCCCCCCCGCAATCTCCATCAACTTAACACAGAGCCTCTGGGGAGGCTGCTGATCAGTGGCTCTGGGTGGAGGTGTGCCTCCCCCCCCCGCAGTCACTTGGCTCCACCGCCCTCTCCCCAAGGAGGAGTCGGCGCCAAACACTTGCAGGGGCAGGCCAGGGCCGCGCATGCGTGCTGGGGGTGGAGCCTGCAAGGGCCAAGTGGGCAACCTCCTGCCTGCGCGCAGCCTTGGCTCCTCCGAGCCGCTGAAGGCGCTGTGTGCTCGCTGAACCAACTGTGTCCCAGGTGCCAGGCTCCCTGTGCACGGCCAGGGATGTAGTGACCGGTGTCCCACTTTACAGGTGAGGAAACCGGGGCCCCCAAGTTGATAAGCAGTGCGCCCAGGTGGTAACGTCTCCGCCCTGCAGGCGCCGTCCCAGTTGCAACTACTACTGACCCTCTTCAGGCAGCGCGGAGTGGCCGCCAGGAAAGGAACGGGCGCGGCCACTCCAGGAAAGCTTTTACGTGAACGCTAAAATTTTAATTTCATATATTTTTCACGTCATGAAAATTACTCCTTTAAAAATTTATTGTGATTAAAAATAAAACATGAGATCTGCCCTTTAAATTTTTAAGGGTGCAGCGGGTCCGGAGAACTTCTTTGCCTTGCAGAACGTGAACTTCCGTCTGCTAACCAGCGGCTCCAGCCCCGCTCCCAGCCCCGCCTGCTCCTACAGATCTGGGGAGCCTGAGTGTCTCCTGTCTGGATTATTGCACTCAGCACAATGTCCTCCAGGCTTATCCGTGTCCCCCGCAGGATTGGGAACTGAATCCAGAGGCGTTTTACCACTGAGCCACATCCCCATACCAGCGTCACTGTCTAAGCCAGGGGTCTGGGGACTCCCACCCCAGGGCCACACCAGGCCCACTGTCTGTTTTTGTTCAGGAAGTTTCAGGGGACACCGCTGTCACAGTTGGCGTATGAAGGGCCACTGTGTTGGAGACATGGTCCCCAGCCTGTGGTGCCCATGGAGTGCCAAGGCCTAGGGGGCGAGAACTGGTGAAAGAAGTGGAGCACTGGGGACGTGTCCTTGAAGGGGACACTGGTGGTGACACACAGGCCCCTTACTCTCTTTGCTTCCTGGCTGCCATAGAGTGACAGGCCTCCTTTGACACCGGCTGCTACCATGATGTGACCACATGGTCACAGGCCCAAAGCAACAGGGTCAGACCACCAGGGCCTGAAACGTGAGCCCAAAGAACCTTCTTTCTTCTGGGTTCTGTCAGGTATTTTGTTACAGTGACAGAGCCAGGGAGCACAGCAGCCGTGCTGACCCGTTTTACCTCCGCGGTACTCCCATGGCCGACTCAGGGCATCCTCGGACAGTGGCTGGTGAGCCCAGAACAGCTAAGAAAGCCCCCGAGGCCATGATTTGTGCTACTGCATGCGGAGTGCATGCCGCACACAAGGGGCCCCTTAATAGATCTCCAGACACGGTGGTAAAACCACGATGACCGTCCCTCCCCCAGCAAAGCCCCTCTGATAAGGAAGACACTACCAAGTGTTGGGGAGGACCGTGGGGCCAGTGAGTGGGCTGCCAGCTGGCCCAGCATGTCCCGGGGACTCGACCCCTGGAAGGCCATGGAGAGAAATGGTGCGAATGTCCACCAAACGTCCAGGTTGGTGTTCACCACAGTTTGATCCATCATAGATTCAAACTGGAGACAACCCTAGGACCCCTGGGCCCCTGGAGGGATGGACAGCTGGCCGTCTGCACCGGCGACAGAGAGACTACTGCCGACACTCACAGGGTGGTGAGCCTCCCGGCTTCACGCCGGGTGCAGAAAACCAGAAGTGGAGGGGGTGTGCCGTGGGTTCCCTTCATGCGAGGCTCCAGATCAGGCGGGAGCAGCCCACGGCATGCAAGTCAGGAGGTCACCTCAGGTGTGCAGGCTGGGACTGGAAGGGTCCTGGGGGCCTCTGGGGCTGGGAAGGCCTCTGCCTTGATCTGGGTCGGGCTTACACAGAGGCATGTGGGAGAGAAGCTTCCTGAAGCAGCCGCTCAACACCATGCACTGCGCCAGCTCAACCGATGCGGGACACCGCGTCCGAGGGAGGCCACTGCGGCCACTCTCAGGCAGCACCCACCAATGCCGACGTGCCCACCCGTGACACCCAGCGGCTCGGCTCCTGGAAACATCAAGAAACACAGCAGACTTTCCCCACAGCTCTATTTCAAGAGCCCCCAGTGGAAACGCCCAGTAACAGGAGAACAAATACATTCTGTGCCTTGGAATTAGCAGCTTGGACAGGGCGCCATGTGTGGCCATCCAATGATCCCTCGTCCTCTGCAGGCACCATCTGTGGATCATCCTGCCTCAGCCCAATGCTCAGACCCCAACGCTCAGAGCCAGACCGACAGACAGAAGACCCGAGAAGCAGAGGGTGTTCGGTGAATGGCTCAAAGGCATGCAGTCGAGCACTGAGTAGGTCAGAGCCGAGGGGACCCTGGGCGCCGGGTTGTGGGCCTGCGCTGGCCATGGCTACGCAGCATGGCGGGCCGGGGAGGCACTTACCTTGGAGTAGTCGAAGCCGTGCTTCTCCTTCACCCCATTGCGGCACAGTGTGTAGTTATAAAAGCGGGAATTTTTAAGGAGTCCGACCCACTCCTTCCAGCCGGGCGGCACGTAGGAGCCGTTGTACTCATTGAGGTACTTCCCGAAGAAAGCTGCAGGGGACAGATCAGGAGGGCGGTGAGCAAGCGGGTCAGCAGAGCCTCTGGGCGCCACCCACCATGCTCACCTCACAGCCCTCTGCCACGAGGGCTCTAGCAGGCCGGGGCCAGGGACCCCATCTCCAGCGTTCCACATGCACCAAGTGTATAGGGTTGCCGAGAAGATCAACTATTTGAAATATGGTCATCCAAATATTAAAAGAATTTGCAACACAGTAACATATCCTTTAAAAATTAGCACATCTGGTCAGGGAGGCGACTCAGTAGTGGAGCACTTGCCTAGCATGCGTGAGGCCCTGGTTCCAGCCCCCGCACTAAAACACACACACGTTAAAAGCAAGACTTGCAGAGAGTGATCATATCAGACTTCTCAATATCTGTAAGAACTGCTGCAATGGGATATTAAATGATATTGGTAATTTCTATGGATGACAAAATTATAAATTCTGCCAGCATATGGCGTTCTGTGGCCTGTATGCAAAAGCTGAGTGTTAATTGCACACTAGTGAGAAATAAGAGCATCTTGTTCCCCCTTCAAGTTTGTGGAGGCCTTAAACACTGTGTACTGCAGTGACCAGAATGACTAACAAAAAGTGGAGAATGCCAAGAGCTGACAGGGACGGGGGCAACGGAACTCCTGCCTGGTGCTGCCAAATGGGCCAACTGTTCCCAGCACCACGGAAGTTTAGCTTTGCCCTGTTTCCTGGGGATTCAAGCATCCAGCTCCCTGAGCTACCAAAGGGTATCTGTTTTGGGGTAACCAAGCACCTGCCAGGCCCCCAGGGAAACCCCGCAGAGGGACCCCGCTCCATCTCTGCTAAACTTGAACACACCACTTCTGAGCCAGGGATTAGAATCTTGGGTATTTACCCAACAGAAACGCACTCACATGTTCACCAGGAGTCTCACGTAGACATGTTCATGGCAGCACATTTGCCATGACAAATAACTAAAAGCAAAATGTTCATTGACAAAAGGACGGGGGAACGAGACTCCTGCGCGTGCATTCAGCGGAGAACCACACAGCCACGGGGAGGACCTGGTGCTCCCGCGAGATGGACGCAGCTCTGCAACCTAAGACAGTCCAGAGGAATCTGTGGTGCTGGACACGGGGACAGTGGTGATCTCAGGGTACAAGAAGAGCAGAGAAGGGCGGGCTTCTTGGGGGACGATCATGTTCTGTCTCCTGCTGAACATGGGTGGCTCTGTTGGTGAACTAAGGACCGGGACATCAGGGTGTGGTGTGCTTCTGTGTGTGTGTTTCATGTCACAACAGAGCTTATTAAAAACCCCGCTTCATCAGGAAGGGGACACCTAACCCTTTGTGGGCTAGGGACACAGACAAGCTCTTCTTAGCGAGCCTCTGCTGTCCCATTTAATCTTTTTAGCTTAGTGATAATGTACCCTTTTAAAATAATTGTAACCTATAAAGACATTTTATAGAAATGTGAAGCAGAAACAGAGTCCTATTCTAGCGCCCCTTTCCAGAGGGGGACACTGGGGTACCAAGGCACCACAAGGACCACTGAGCATCAAGACGCCTCAAGACTCCAGGGTTCCAGGCAGCTGTAGGGAGGATCGTGGGCGGGACCCTTGGCCCTGGGTAGCAGGGAGCTTCCCATCACCTGAGATGGCAAGAGGCAGGGCTGGGCTGTCCAGAGCAGGGGAGAGAGGGCCAGGCTGGGCCCCGAGGGGCCCAGGGGAGAGGTCTGCCTGGGACCTTGGAGAACACACCAGGAGCTGGGGCAGCCTGTGGCCCAGAGGCTGTGACGGAGCAGGGTCCCTCTGTGGGGTTTCCCTGGGGCCTGGCAGGGGCTGCCCCAAAGCAGAGACCCTTCGGTAGTTCAGGGAGCTGGATGCTGGAGTCCCCAGGAAACAGGGCAAAGGGGCACTCTGCTGAGTGCTGGCCTGCCGCAGGGGGCCAGGGAGGGAGGTCAGGAAGGGAAGGCCCCCCAGCAGCCCCAGGGAGAAGGAGCCTCCTCCACCTGGGAGGCCGAGCAGAAAGAAATGGAAGGACCCGGCCTCCTGGGGAGGCGCAGTGGATGGCCGTGCCATCGGACCTGAGTGGTCTCTAGTGTGTTGAAGATGCAGTGTGTGGAGGTGGCTGATTAAACACGACTGCGTCCCTGGCCCATGTCAGGCGGTGAGGACTGACCAGGTCCCCGGAGAAGCAGGGAGACTCTGCTGGGCTGTCACAACATGGGGGAGCCGTTGGCATCCAGGGGGCAGGGGCCATGGAGCTGCTAACTCTCCTCCAAGGCACAGGGCGGCCCCCTCACTATGAAGAATGATCCAGAACAAAACGTCAATGCTGAAGTTGAGAGAAACCCTGATCTTGTTTCCAAACTCCACCCCAGCCCTCCTTGCGGCTCTCCTCTCTGAGCCAAGAGTCCTGAGAGCACTTCTGGCCAGGGAGCAAGGCTGAGAGGCCCCGTGACTGTCCCCACCCAGCACTGCCTTCCGTCTGAAGCTCTCCCCAACACCCCGGCCCCTCCAGGCCCTCCTGCTGCCCTCAGCCCTGGCGAGAGGAGGACAGGGCAGCCGGGTGGCCCTTCCTGTGAAAGGCACATATGTTCAGCTCCACAGGACGGACGGTCTCTGTGGCAACTGCTCGGGCGACGCTGCCCTTGCAGAACTATCCCGGGACTGGACGTGAACAAATGGGCGCCGTTCTATTCCAATAAAACTTTACTTACAGAAACAGATGAGGGCCGAGTGTGTGCCGTCACCAGTCTGTAACCACGGCACAGGTGGCTGGCAGGGCTGCAGGGACAGGCAGGGTGTGCAGGGCGCTGCCTGCAGGGGACCTGGCCTCGGGAGGCTTGCTCTCCCTGGGCGGGGAGTGAGGGCCGCTGGCTGCTTTGGCCTCCAGCTCTGCAGTTTGGTCAGGAAACCTGTGTCCTCTGAAGGAAGCCGCCCCCAGCCTCGCCATCCCTCTGCCACCTGGTCATTCCCTTTTTCTATGGGCTCACGACCTCAGCAAGGAAGGGGGTGGGGTCCAGCAGCCCCCCGCAGGGGCCCCGCACTTTCTGTTCCTGAATTATGGTCAGTGGTGACGGGAGAATTTCCTTTTGAAATAACTGAAGTCAAAGGAGGGAAACAAGAAAACCGTGAAGTCAATAAGAGAATTGGCGAACCTGGCGAGGTACGAATCCCAAACCCGGGCGGGCGGCACGAGCCTTGCTGAGTGGGGGTCATGGCCCCAGGGTGTGTGTGTTTCACGTGTCCACCGACAGCTCCAGTCGCCGCCCCCAAGGACATCTCAAGGACACACTGTGCATATGAACGTGCGCCATAGTCTAGGTGTGCGCCCCGTGGTGTCTGTACAACCACCAACAGCCTAATGACGCGCTTCTCAGAACGTGTCCCTGCTGGCAAATGACGCGTGACTGTATTTTGGCAGGAGCTGGCCTGACCACTGGAGGCCGCAGTGCCCAGACCTTGAGGAACCCTCCCTCCCGGGAACGACATTCCACAGGGACTGTGACGCATGAAGTGGTGACGTCGGTGGTAACAGGGACAAGGAAAATAAAGGACAGTGACATGACACGCGGCACCATGAGGCATCCCGACACTGGCCACTGGACTGAGTGGTCAGGGGGGCTTCTCTGGGGCCTGAGGAGGAGCCCAAAGGGGATAGGGGACCACCAGGGAGACAGTGTCAGGCAGAGGGGACCCCAGTGGACAAAGGCCCAAGGGGGGGACCTGAGGCCCACAGAGGGGGACAGAGGTGAGGACGTGTGGGGACGGGCTGGGGCGCGCTGGGTCCTGGAGGTATGGTGAGAAGTCATGAACTGGGACAGGGAGCCCTACAGGGCCCCACGTGCCCTGAAACGTGACGTGCCAGATTTTATATTTTATACGCATTTTCGCAGCTTTTGACACCTTCTGAAAGAAACCCAGGACCACGGGACACTCGAGACGCAGGGAGTTTCTCCCCTGGGTTTGCAGAAAAGCAAATAAGAGCCCAGAGAGGAAGGGTCCCGCTCCACGGGCGCCGTGCCCTCTCCCAGGCCTCCTGTCACTGACCAGTCAATCCCTGCTTGTCCAGGGAGATCCGGGCCAAGGCCACTCTGACCAGGTGCGGCCTGGTGTTTCTTGGGCGTGGTGGGCAGGGCCTGTCCCTGCCTGAGGGAGCCCACCCCCGCCCCGTGGGTGTCAGAGCCCCCAGCTGTTCCCTCCACGGGATGGCCCCCTCTCTGCTCTCCAACTCCAATCCTTACAGAATCCAGGAACAGTTTATTATTCAGGTTCCGCGAGGCCCTAGAAAACAGGGCTTCAGTCAGGAGCTTTTAGTGCCAAATTAGATTCTGCTCCCATTTGATGAGATTTCCCCAGGGCAGATTTTACACGGCTACTCCAGCGCCAGTCGAGGTGGAGAACCCAATTAGCATGAGCCCAGGGCCCGGGACACACAGCCAGAGAATGAGCTGGAATTCAAACCAAGATGAGCAGCTCAGTCCAGGTCCTGGCTGCGGCTGGGGAGTGGGCTTCTCCAAGCTGCAGCGGCCGGGATGTGCTGGGGAGGGGACCCCAGGCTGGCCAGTGCAGGCAGAGCCACCTGCCAGGCAGATTGACAGGCTTGATCCTGGGCCAGGCAAGGCCATTGCCAATGTGCTGGTTGTCACTGTCCCTAGGAAGCAGGCTGGCATCCACCGACAGTACAGAGCTTGGGGGCCTCTGTCAGACAGGCCCTGGGGTTTCCCGCCTGCAGTGGAGACCCGCTGTGCCCATCAGGTCCTGACTGTGGTCTCTGGGCACAGCCACTTCGTTAAGCACACGGGGCTGACCTCAAGTCCTGGCCCAGGGCGGGTGCACTGTCTCCTCTTGACCAAGCAGTGCAGCACGTCCTGCCACCAAGGCTGGCTCAGGGAGCCCCGTGACCCAGGCTGGGCCAGTTGGAGAGGGTCAGCCCTGTGAGTTGGAGGCAGCTGCTAATCCTGGGGCTGGGAGCTCGGGGCTGCCGGCAGCCATCTTGCCACTGAGCGTCTACCTGGGTGTGAAGCTGCGTGGAAAGAGCTGAGTTGGGAGGCGGGAGACACAGCGAAGAGATAGACGGTGGGTCCCGGTGTCCACCTTCACCTGGAGCCATCTTGAGCCATTTTCAAACAGGCCAGGGCGGGTGTCACGATCGCATAGGGCTGGCCGGCAGGGAGGCTAGCCCACATCCCAGTGGCCTCCAGGGAGGCTGGGCACACGCCCCAGCCCAGGGCATCGGAGGCACCGAAGCCGAAACACACTGAGTGACGTAAACCAGTAAGTCCCCTTCCCCGCTTGTGGCTGCACCAGGAGGCGCTTTGCTGCAAACTCCGCAGAGCACCACCCGTCAGTGAGAGAAGCACACCAGGACCGATGGCCAAGCACGTCCCTTCCGTGCAGTCAGGTCACTGTGCACCTCCTTCAGTTCACGCACAGACAGCAAAGCCGGTAGCTGGGTTGTCACCTGGTCTCCCAGGGACACCTCCGACAAGGTTTTTTATAAAAACGGAGGGGGCTTGCCGAGAGGGGTCACATCACGGCAAGGACGTGAGAGTCACGACACTAAAATGGAGGCTCCAAGGCCACAGAGCCACAGAGGTGCAGGGGCTGCCGGATGGTGCTGCCAGCGGCCCTGCTCCAGAGGCGGCTCCACAGCCGGGAAACTGGGCCGAAGGTCAGCCCCAGTGGCCTCAGAGAAGATGAGTGGCTGTCATGAAAGAAGTGTCACACCCCGACCCATCACATCAGAGACTCAGACACTTGAGAACGCTGTGTGTCCTTGGCACATCTTGCACCTCCTGGGAGCTCAACTAGGGATGACAACCGTCCCCCTCGTGGGGCTCTGTGGGAACTGTGACCGTGGTCCCTCAGTACCTGCAGGTGACTGGCTCCATGACCTGCCTGCTGCACCTGAGTGCCGACCCAAATCCACGGGTGCTCAGTTCCTTGTGAAATGGCACAGATCTGTGTATACCCTCCATGGACCTCCCAGCTGCGCCACGTGGCTGGGGACAATGACGAGGAAATAGTCCGGGCACATTCAGCACAGAGAGCTTTGTTTTGTTTTGTTTTTTAGTATTTCGGGTTCTGCGTTGAATCTGTGGATGTGGAAGCCACAGAGACAGAGGTCCGACTGCACACGTATGTGACCAAGAATAAGCACAACCCAGGGTCACCGAGGGTGGTGTTTTCATTGTCACCAGGGTTGGTCCTCTGCTCTCCCAGCTTCTTGTCCATTAGCACCTGGTCACAGATTCCCCGCGAGTCCTAGGTCAGAACCACGCTCTCCCCTCCCGCTGCGAGGGCGCTGGCCCCTGTCCCCCCTTGTTCCTGCCCCACAGGCCGCCGCTCTCATGCAGGAAGGCCCATGGTCACTGCCCTCCTGGCCGCAGTGTCCCCCACTTTGAGTTAAGTGCTGCGGGGACCTTTCAGAGTCTGCCAGGGGACTCGGCCCTCCTGTTCCCTCTCCTGGCCCTGAATCCAGCTGAAATTGCCTCGTAGCAAATTGCATTTGTGGTCTGTTAAGAGCGGTGTCTTGCAGTGACGGGGGACTGAGATTAGTTGGCGGTGAGCCTGGTGCAGAGGGCACGGGAGGCGTCGGGCGGATGCCAGGCGAGCTGAAGGCCGGGGGAGTCGGGGGAGGTGAGCAGGAATCTCGGTCCTTTCAGAGCCAGAGGGCAGCTGGGCCAGGCTGGGACTTCTTCCTGGTCCCTCCCAGCATCTCGTCCCTTCCCCCAGCAATGCAGGGCACAGTGGCCAAGGTGCTGGATCTGCCACCCTTTGTTGTGGGGTTCCATGCTAGTGACGTCACCCCATGCCTTGGCTGGCAGCAATGACAGGTCCTGGGCCCTACTGGGCGTGGCTGGGCTTAGAGTGGCCCTGCCTGAGGAGAGCCTCTCCCCCATCCTGGGCCATCTGGGTAGAGCTGTCGACAGGGCTGTTTTAGGGACACTGGTGACTTGGTACATATTCATCCCAAGCCATCTCCAGCCACACCTGACATTAAGTATAACTGATAAACGAGGAGGAGCTGGGACAATCGGGGCTGGCTCACTGTGTCCTGCTGGACGTGGCTGACAGGTCATTACAGTCACTGGACCTGGCCACTCCCCTGTATGTGGGAACCAACACACACACTCCTGAACTGGCTCCTTCTAACTGACATCCCAGGTCAGATAACACCTCCCCTGAGCCACTGACCCGACTGTCCTTGCCTTTGCACTACTAGATGATTCATTCTTTCCACAGCAGCCAGTCCTCTCTGAGACCATCCTACTTGCCCCCTTATCTCTACTTGGGATGTTGGGCCCCGGGGACAGGGGCCTTGCCTGGGCACTGTGGCCCCACCCAGACCTGTCAGGAGAGGGGACTGTCAAAAGACCTGGACGAGGGGCCAGGCCTCGCTGCGCTGTCCAGCACCTCAGGTTGTAGAAGGAGCACCCGAGTCTCATCAGAGGGCCTTTCTGCGGGAGAGCGCGCTGGGGTGGCCGAGGGGTTTTGTGGCATCTGTGGCTGAATCTAGGAAGGGCCTGCGGCAGGGGCAGTTTGGGGTGGGGGACGGCGAAGGGGTCAGATGTGCTCACCCTGAGAAGCCGGCCAGCCGTCCAGGGGACCTGGGTGGGCAGCTGGAGGCGGAGGACCAGGTTCAGGACCCAGGTGGGGTGGGCAGACGTCTGGGGTGTTAAGCAGTGTGATGGCATCTGAGGCCACGGGATGGGGGTCTCAATCTGCAGCCCAGAGCTGGGATTCAGGCAGCCCGTGAGGCCGGGTGGGAGAGAACGCTCTTCGTAAGTCCCAACGAGCATCCTGCCAACAAGGAACCACAGCAGAACCCGAGGCTGGGCCGGCACTTCCAAATCACCTTCCAGTTAACCATTCTGAAAGACCCTTTACACGGGGGTGACACCACGGTCACAGAGGCCATCGGACCCCATCAGCTGTCAGGGTGACCTCCGCGGGGCATCATTTCCTGTGCACAGAAGCACCCACATCACAGTTTGCAGAACACGGTGGCTGTGCCTTGCCGTCACGGGCTTCCTGTGCGCTCCATGCCTTTCTGTCTGCGAGCGGGGGAGGCGCTCCTGGTCAGGAAGGAAGTGGGTGTGTCTGTCTCCTGCGTCCTGCCGTCTGGATCAGGATGTGGACACAGTGACAGTGGCTCTACCTCCATGCAACAAATCATGGGGTGGCAGTGACGTAAGACCAGCTGGCTAACGTCACCTAGGAGGGGTTAGGAATCTTCCGGAAAGGGCCAGACTGTAACCATTTCAGCTGATGCGGTTGGAATGAGGCCTCTAGCAATTATTCAGCTCTGCCACCAGAGAGAGAGAGCACCATAGATAACATCTAAACTAATGGGCATTTTCATAGAATTTTGTTTGTGAAAACTAAGCTGGATCCCATGGGCTGCAGCCCACTGACCCCTACAGGTAGGGATATTGTCAATACTGGTGAGACCACCACGGCCATCAGCTTCTTGTTTGAAAGAGAAGCTTGGAATCTGGATCTTTTTGAGGTACTTATCAGAACTTTCCCCAAAATCCCAGTGAAAATTTATTAATTCCATATTAAATAGAATAGAGCTAGTAATTTTCAGATTTTAAACAGCACTTTGTAGCTGGGCGCAGTGGCACACACCTGTAATGCCTGTCACTTGGGAGGCTGAGTCTCAACATGAGACCCTCCCTATCTCAGAATCATAGAAAGGGCCGAGGATGTGGCTCAGAGGAAACGCGCTGCTGGTTCAATCCTCAGTACAAAACCAAACCGAGGCAAGACAAAAAAACCCTCGTAAGTCAGAACATCCTTGGGATGGAAGTGGGGACTCGCTGTCAGCTGCCATTTTGCAAGATCCAAACTTGGTCCCGCATGGGACACATTGGTTGAGCTGGTCCCCATCAAGTGGTCCCACTCGTGCCACCAGTAGAAGGGGCCTGAATTGGGTGATTTTCACCACTTGCCACTGGGTTTCTTGGGGGCTCCTCGTTTGGGCAGCAGAGAACAAACAATCCCATCACACTGGGGAGCCGGGTCTCCTGAGCAACAGTGATAAACGGGAAGAGGCTCTTCTGCAAACTCGAGAGCCCCATAAACATCAGATGCGCAACACCACGGGCGGAAGTCCTCGTGTTTTGGGGCAGACAAACTGACAGAGGAGTCAGGGCTGGAGAGGAAAGAGTTCAATACAGCCTAGGCCCCAGGGCGCAGGGCCGGGGCCGTGGGGAGCGGGGAAGGGGAGGTGGAGAGCCTGGACGTGGGGAGCGGGGACCCATCCTTTTCACTTGGGGCCTTGCAAGGTCACAGCACGGCTTCTCTCCTGTTTTTGGAAAGACACCAAATGCAAATTGCCACACGCCCTGATAAATCAATGCGGTTCTGATGCCAGTGACGGGATCCTGCTGCACGGAGAAGTGAAACTCCAAGTGGGGGGGGGGGGTACCTGGCTGCCAGGAGGCCCGGGGCCGCAGGACAGGCGGCGGCTGCAGAGGCGCCTCCTCCCGGGCTGGCAGGGTCTCTGCAGTGGACGTCGGCCCAGCACCCTTCTCCTGTCCAGGGAGCCGCCATGTCCTCTTTCTCAGCCTCACCTGCTCTGGCAGGCTGTCTCCGGCTTCCCCTCCCCGCCCAGCACAAGACCCAACCTCGGTGATCAGGTTATGGAGAAATGTGACCAGCCCTGGGCCAATGACAGCCTCTGGGGACTTCTGTTGGAGTCACTGGGAGGAGGCCTCTCTTTCAGCGAGGGTCACCCAGGAGATGGCACCTGTGCAGGCCACCCTGCCACCAGGGACAGACCCTTCCTGAGAAGAAGGCCAATTCTAAGGAAAGAGATCCATGAGGCAGAAAGGGGTTCAAGGCGGTGTTCGAGCATGGGACCTGCAGTCTGCCTGGATTAATCACATTTCTTGATCTTGGACAAGTGACACAGAGATTTCTGCTGACTTCCAGCCTGAGAGTCATCCACTCATTCCAGTCTTTACTGAGCACTCAGTACCCACCAGGCACCGTTCACAGATGAGCAGCAAACAAAACTGGTAAGAATTAAGTTCACAAATACGTAGGATGATTTTGAGAGGATAAGTCCTAAGAAGAAGGGGGACAGGCGTCTCGGCAGAGAACGGCAGGGGTGGGTGCTAACTGATGCAGGCAGGCCAGGCCAGAGGAGCAGATGGGTCAGAGAAGTTCTCCACGGAAGGTGAACGAGGACAAGGAAAAAGCTGTAAGAACAGTGTTAAACAGAGGCAAAGTGCAAAGGCCCTGTGGCAGGAATGACCTTGAAACTTTGGAGAAAAGCCAAGAGGCCAGAGTGTAGTCAGAAAGAGAGAGGCGAGATGTGGACGGAGGTGAGCAGGCTAGGCACGGAGGTGAGCTTATTTGATGAGCACAGGGTTTTAAGCAGAGAGTGACTGAGTTAGAAATCTATTTTTTGAAGCACTGTCTGGCTTCTAGGTGGAGAGGAAGGATGGTTAATTGCTGGGGAGAGGCAGGGACCAGCAGATAACCAGGGCAAGGGCTTGTCGGGTCCCTTAACAAGCTGTCTCCTGCCTGCCTATTCCTGGAGAGGCTGCTGTGAGAGGGCAAAGCTGGGCTGCAGGGGACCACGTGGCCCAGGCCAACTGGTAGCAGCAAGCCCCAGCACAGCGGTCAGTAAAGGTGCCATGGAGGGTGGGGTGCATGGGCCTCTAATTAAATGCTGGCCTTAGCTCTCCACCACTCCCTGTGAGGGTCACGCAGCTCCAGCAAATGAGGGCAGGGCCCATTCATTCATTTCCTGTGAACTCAATTAGCTGGGCAGGGAGGGCTCCCCAGCTGGCCACAGGTTTATTGCTGGCCTCCCTGTGTCCTAACATCTCCTTTGTCCCCTTTGATGTGTGGCTTTGTCCAGAAGGACAGGATGCAGGAGGTGGGGGAACACAGGAGCCCTCCAGAACAAGGCCTGAGGCGCTGTCAATCAGAGGGTGTGTAATTACCGCTCTGGAGGAATCTGACACTAACCTGATCCTCAAGAGCCTTCTCAACGCTGTCCCATGTCTATGACAAGCATTTTATAAGGCTCCCTCATTTTCCTGAAAGGAAATTTATAGGTAACAAAAGCGACCTATGCGCATCATTTCCAAACATAAGGCTCTGGCCACAATCCACAAGGAAAATAAAGGGAAAGCAATTTTTAATAAAGGGAGATTTCAACATGAAATTTCTGGAGCACATCCATCAAGGAGACGCACTGCAGCAGCCCGATGCCTGCACCTTGACACCGTTCCCTGGGAGGGTGACAGCTACAAATGTGGTGGGTGGGCGGGTGGCATTTGCAATTCAGATGCTTTGGGTGCCACTGCCATTAGGGATGGGATTTTCAGAAATAAGGACTCTTGGAAAAGTTCTGCATTCACTTATAATATTCCCTCCATTTTCTTACCGCATAACAATTCCTGGGAAATCCAGGATATATTAAAACCGCAAAAACTCTCAGTATTTGTATACAAAATAGACTCAGGTAACAGTAAACAAAATCCCCCACTTGATGAATAATCTGGGAGGAAATTCAGAAGCCACGTGGGATGCTGGGCAATTTGGGGACCAAATGGGCTCTCTGTGCCAAGCAGGCATCCAAGTCCTTGGTCCCTGCCCTGGGGAAGCCCCCCCCCCGCACGCCCCGGGGCCTTGTCGCGGCCAGAGCCGCCTTCGCCCACGCCAACCCCTAGGGGGCGCTGTGCCGCCTGAGAACCTGCAGGTGAGCGCGCCTTCCGCGATTTAATCCATCCCCAGGTGCCTGCCGCAGCCTGCCCGGCGCTTTCAGCTATTAGTTTTCAAAAAGCAGAGTTAATCATCCACCTATGAAATCTAGCCCCCCTGCCCTGTTGGCATCCGAGCTGGGCACAGACAAGGCAGAGCCCAGCCCTTCCTGGCGGGCTGGGCGTTTCCCGCCTGGGCTGCTCCTGCCTCCCTGCACCTACCTGCACCTCGATGCATTGATCCTCGATGAGTCAGAGAGGGCCTGCTGTGTGCGCTGGACAACACGGGGTGGCCCGATGGGGTCCCCGGGTGCTACCCCTGCCCCCAGTCGCAGGATGGCTTGGGAAGGCGAGGGAGGGCAGATCAGGGCCCGGTGAAGGGGAACAGATCCACCAGCGGGGCCGCGTGAGTCAGGCTTGGCACACAGCCTGGAGCGCGGTGAGGGCCCCAGAAGCATCTTTATCATGTTGATGTCGTTATATTCTCTGAGACGTAGGAGGGCACATCCCAGCCAAAAGAGATTCTGCTCGAATTAGGCTCTTGGGCTCTCCCACAGACCTTTCTGCAGTGACAGAAGCGCTCCTGTCTGCACCATCTAGCATGGTCCCCACGTCTACTGAACACTTGAACGTGCCTTCTGTGCTAGGGAAATTGAAATTTTAATTTGATTTCATTTTAATTAAAGTTAAGTAGCTCCCTGTGGCCAGCAGTCAAGCTGAGTCGCAGGGCTCTAGTCTTAACTCTTCAAGTCCCCGGGAGCCACAGTGGAACGTCATGTGCCCTCTGGACCCCTCGCAGGGCCTCTGGAGGTCTGGCAGAAGGGTCGGTGTGTCCACCCACCACGGTGGTCCTGCCCTTCACTTTGGCCTCCACAGCCATTCTAGTGCCCAGTGAAGCCAGGGTCCTGAGGAGACCAACAGAGGGAAGGGAACAGAATGTGTGGAGCTGGCGGCTGGGTGGCCACACCAAGGACTGAAACTGGGCCTTACCGAGCCCTGAGCAGCTGCTGGCCTGCAGGGTCAGCTCCAGCTCAACACCAAGGCTCCGAGGCCTCCGTGGAGGTTGGCGTGGGTCAGAACCAGCTGCGCTGGCCTGAACTGCATCCCCCACCAAACACATGGACAAGTCCTCAGCCCAGGGACCTGCAGAGTGACCTATTTGAACCATGGCCTTTGTGACCTTGCAGGATCAGGGTGGGCACTAAGGCAGTGGCCGGGGTCCCTATGAGAAAACGGAAATTCGGACACACACTGAAATGGCCACGTGAAGAGGAGGAGACAGGGAGAGGAGAGGGCCATGGGAAACGAGGCAGGGTCTGCAGTGAAGCAGCCACAAGCCAAGGACACCTGGGCCACCAGGCGCTGGAGGAGTCAGGATCAGATTCTCTCCAGAGCCAGCGTGGCCCGCGGACACTCGACTCTGCCCTCTGGCTTCCAAAGCTGTCAGAGAACGAATGACTTTTGCTTTGAGACTTCAGCTGGTGGCACTTTGTTTCTGCAGCCCCAGGAAAGCCAGAGTGGACCAGAGGGCGTTGGCTGGACTAAGACAGGACCTCGCCCCAGCCTCACAGCCCTGTGTGGAAGGTGGAGGCTCACAGCAGCTTCCCTTTCCTAGAGGCCACTTCCTCTTCCTCCCACCAGGTTTGTGGGCAGCACTGGTCACACCCTCACTGCATGTGGCAACACTGGGGTACAGAGAAGGACACTGAGGCCCAGACAGGGTGGGTCTCAGCCAAGCTTGCAAGGCAGCCCCAGGCCGAGCGGAGTTCTCTGGACCCCTGCTGCTGCCTCCCTTGCTTGGGGTCTGAGGAGGGCTCGGTCCCCAGAGTTTCAAGACGCTTAGGAGGAAGATGTGTGTCGGGAACATGGCCAACCTGGGTCTCCTGAGGATGCCCCGGGCCAGCCTGGGCCCTGCGAGGGCTGTGGGACCCCAGCTGAGACCAGATGGCCACGGGGTAGGGGGGTGGCTGGGGTCCTGGGAGGCCCCCCGCTGCTTGAGGAGTGTGGGCTCCTTGGGCAGATGGGGAGCTCTGCCCTCACATCAATGGGCTGGAGGGGAGGCAGTGGCGGACGGGGCAGCTGGACAGAAGGAAGAAGAGAGCCGTGTGTGCGGGGTGGGCACTGTGTGCACTTGAGGGGAAGGAAGTGTGCAGGGCACAAAGGCCGGAGAGGAGCCAAGCAAAGAGAAGGCTGCCATTGTGAGCACAGAGGCAGCTGCACCGGGGCGCCCAGGGACGGTTCAGTCCTCTCTTCTGTGTGTGTGCAGAAGGGCCGAAGAGAAAGGAGGAAGGCTGAGAGGGGGAGTGGGGGTGGAGAGAAACAGAGAGGAGAAAGGAGCATAGAACACATGGGGCAGGGGCTGCCGGCCCCACCAGGAGCATGCGCACATATCCACCCACCCTACAAAGACTTACTGAGCACCTACTACAGGCCAGCACTCTTCTGGCCACAGGAGCACAGGTGGAAATGGACACAGTCTCTCCTTCCATGGAGCCGGAATTTTAAATGCAAAACAGTCAAAAAGATGAATAGGTACAATATAAAATCAGTTCTGGGAAGAGCCAGGGGGGCGGTCAACAGAAGCAAGAACCCGGGTAGGGAGCATGGGAGGTGTCAAGATGTCATTTATCATGGGAGAACGGACAATAAACAAATCCACAAATGTGTTCAGGTGGGGTCAAGGGCTCTGAAGGGAAAGAAAGCAAATAGGAGACAGAGGGGGGCAAGAGGTACAGAGGCGGTGTGAGGACAGTGTCACAAACAGCAGAGGAAGACACCTGAGCTCTCACACCCTGAAGCCAGCACAGCACGCGCCTGCCTTCAGGTGCAGTAGATGCCGGTGCCCTGTGTGTGTGTGTGTGTGTGTGTAGGGTGGGTGGTGGCTGGTGCACCAGCTTCACCAATGTCCCAACATCCCGCAGGGGCAGGTGTCAGGGTGCAGAGGCTATGCAGTGAGGGTGGCCACCCTGGCTGCTGGCCAAGTCCAGGTCCTCAGCTGACCTCCCCCAACTCCAGCTCTGTGGGAGGAGAAGAGTGAAAATAATTGGGTGCTCAGGGCCAAATCTGAAAACAGGCTCCAACTGGCAAAGCCCAGGCTTGTAATGAGGGATGTGCTCCCCTCGCTCCCCAGGAACATTCTAGAACACATGGGGGAGGGGCCGAGGTCAGCACTAGCCACAGAAGCCGGGACGGGAAACCACCTGGGAGCCGGCGGCTCAGATGGTAACACGGCGCCCCCCGGAGGGGTAACTGGGTTCTCCGGCCTAATTTGCCAGAAAGTACCAGAAAATGAGTTTTTCCTCCAGCCTGAGATGGGCAGCCCAGCAGGCCCGTCCTCCTCATCCTTCCCTCCACTCGGGGATCCCGGGCCCGGGGAGAACCGGCTCCACGGGCTGAGCCGGGGACAGGCAGCTAAGCTAATGCGCTCACTCAGGCGCTCTCCACGGTGATTGGCTCAGAGGCTGGCACGTGACTGGAGCTGGTCCAATCAGAATCTCACAACTTCTGCAATCTGGGGAAAGACACGTCTTGCTCCTGCAGGATGTGATTGAAGGGGCCGGGGCCGGTGCCAGCCACTGTCTCCAGACCTAGGCTCCTCCTGGACACACCGGCCTCGAGCTTGGCAAGGAAGGCCTTGGGCCTTACTATGAAGTCACGACACTTCTTTCTCCGCAGTGCAGGGGATTGCACAGAGGGCCTCAAGCATGCTACGCACGTGCTCTACCACCAAGTAACATCCCCAGCCCAAATCACCACGCACTTGAACCACGGGTCCAGATTCTGCCCGAAGCACCTAAATCTCTTTAGTTGAGGGAGGAAAAAAAAAGAAAAGAAAAGAGAAATTCCATAGCTTGTCCAAACAGTCGCAGTTGAGGTTTCTGTCGCTTGATCTGAAGCGATTTACTGGTCACTAGAGGTGGGGCTCGTTGCCACGTTTCGTTCCCCATGTGCAATTATTGTGACGTTTACTAAACACGGCCGAGGCCGTCTGTGTGATGCTGGGGTACTTGTGTGAATCGTCATTGTCACCACGACACTTCTCAAGTGCTTACCACATGCCAGTCACTGTCTTAAGAATTCACAAAACCTTCTGAGCCAAGTAACATCATCTGTGATTGAGGTAACCAAGACGTGGAAGCTAAATAACGCATCCAAGTTTATAGAGCCCGAAGTGGCAGAGTTCAGACCTGAACCGGAGCCAAATGCCTGCTCTCAACCACTCTGCAAAGAACAGGGAGGTATCCACACCCTGAGAATCCTGCAGGACCTCGATTTGAGGACCTACTCGTGAGAACAGTCAGGGCAGCAGGTGGTCACCTGATGAAATGTGATGAGGGGTGACTACATACATTCTGTAAAACCGGAGGATGTCATTTATCCTTCCAAGATTCAAGTCACTGAAGTTACAGGAAGCCACATCCAGAAAGATCCATTAACAAATTGATATTTATCCTGCTTAAACTTAGCAACCCTCACTTCATCCCGTGTCAATCTCTACTGCAAACACGGGAAACATGAAGCAAGATGATTGCAAGATGAAATTGCTCATCTTTTAAAAGATGCAGGGTTTTGTGAAATTAATTAAAGTGATGCCGGAGGACAGCTTGAAACACAAGTAAATCCACTGACAAATAATAATCTGGCCTGGGAGATAAGTGAAGAGGAGACTATTGAGAGGGGTGATGAGGTAATAAGCTCTCCACTGGGGAAAATTCAAATGTCAAAGGATTAAGAGAAGCCCCAGAAAGATGGATCAGACCCTCAAACACTCTGGCAAAGGTGACCTTCTTTGAATCCACTGTGAAAACGGAAGGCGGAGTAAAGGATGTCACTGTGCTACCATTTAAATTTGTTGGACTAATTACACTCCTCCCAATAGACACTTCACCAACTCATTTCCTTAAACAACCATCCCAGGGTGTGGTGGTGCACACCCGCAATCCCAGCAACTGAGGAGGCTGAGGCAGGAGGATCATAAGTTTGAGACCAGCCACAGGAAGTTACCAAGGTCCTAAGCAACTTAGCGCCCTTTCCCAAAATAAAAAATAAGGCTGGGCACCATAGTGCATGCCTGTCATCCCAGTAGCTTGGGAGGCTGAGGCAGGAGGATTGGGTGTTCAAAGCCAGCCTCAGCAACGGTGAGGCACTAAGAAACTCAGTGAGACCCCGTCTCTAGATAAAATACAAAAAAGGGCTGGGGATGTGGCTCAGTGGTCAAGTGCCCCTGAGTACAATCCCCAGTACAACCCTCCCCCCCCCCAAAAAAATCCCATTAGTTATAATTAGAGCCCAGCCTCTGTATTATAAGATATAACAAAGTTATTTTCAAAGTTTTGTTGTTTCATTTCTTAAAATAAAACACCTAGGGGCTGCAGTTGTGGCTCAGTGATAGAGCACTTGTCTCGTACGTGTGAGGCCCTGGGTTCGATTCCCAGCACCACATATAAATAAGCAAATAAAATAAAGCTCCATCAACAACATTACTATGGTTCAGGCTTCATTTTCCCTCAGTATCCATTTCATTTTTCTCTCAAAGTAAATGAAGTTTCAGCGGGGCAAATGCCCACCCAGAGTGAGGACTGTTTCCCAGATGCCTTTGCAGCCACATGTGCCCATGTGACTGGCTTCTCACCAATGGGAAAGAAGGAATCTGAGTCTTGGACCTATAGACCAAGCTGGGTCCACCAGAGCAGCAAGGATTTTAAATTGAGATATCATCTTAAATCCTACTCAATCAATCCCGAGGCACCTGCAGAGATGTACAGTTTAATATGGATCAAGACCCTGCAGGGACAATTGACCTTCTGTCCTTGGGGATTAAAATCTTACTATATAACTAAATGTGTACCATGAATCACATTGAAGGGATTCTGAATTCGTTACAATTTGTTCTTGTCATTTTCTCAATCGACAGTGTAACTTAGTATCATACAATTAAAATGTTTTTACCTTAAACAGCAACATAAAACTCAAATCTGAGCTTCTTAGTGCCAGGGTAAAGAGGAAAAATATACAGGAAGCTCTTGCTTATTAGTAATCAGGAGCACACCCGTTCAAAGTGAACAGGCGTTTTCAGGTTCTGAGTTCTAACATCTATAGAATTGCCCCCATACACGGGGACATTCTAAATAAAATGAATACTCTGTAACACTGCCATTGAAAATTCCGATTGTTCCATGGGGGTGGCTATTATTCATATTTGACATGTTCCTGTCTTCACTGAGGATATAATAATTAGGTAGAGCTGGGTAGCCAGGTGCAGGGGCGCACACCTGTAATCCCAGAGACTTGGGAGGCTGAGGCAGAGGATGACAAGTTCAAGACCAGGCGCAGCAACTTAGTGAGATACCCTGTTTCAAAATAAAAAAATAAAAAGGGCCAGGGGTGAGGCTCAGTGGTAGAGCGCCCCTGGGTCCCATTCCCAGGACCACACAGGTACCCACAAAGTACAGCTGGGCCAAGTCAGTCCTCTGGGAGGCAGATTCTTGGTGATTTGTGTAAGTTCAAGGATGAAGTTTGCAGCATCAGCTTTGAAGAATGTTTATTCCGGAGGTCGCTCCTTTTCTTGGGTCACCTGGGTGATTTTGACCCCTAGCCTTTAGCTCCCCCTGGCATCAGCCCCCAAATGCCACGAGAAAAGCGAGCTTCCTTTCAATGGGCCAGATCCCGCGTCTGCACCACGCCCCGGTCTCCATCCTGATCGCAGCACAAGCACCTCACGTTGTAACTCTGGACAAATCCCTTTCTGGGCTGCAGCCGTCCTGGTCTGCACGTGAGGGGCTCAGAGAACACTTTTAGGGTCTTTACTGTTCTTTTGGCATCCACAAAGCTAACAGTCTCACACGCCTTGTGCAGCCAGGGGTCATGAAAGGGGGCCGTGGGCCACACCTGTCCCCGTTTTCCTTGGCTCACAGCATGCATTTTTAAAACACTGAGTTTTGCCAACATTTTTTTTTTTTTTTAAATCAGGAGATTTTAGCTAAAAATTCAATGTAAAATATTTGCAGTTCAGTGACTCTGCACAGAAATAGCTATGATTTCTGGACCTGAGTGGCAGATGCCTCCTTTCGTAAGGGCCTGAGGCCCTGCGGTAGCCCACCTACCTGCCTCCACCAGCAAGGCCAGGCCCCTCATTATCTGAAGGGGTAGCTCAGGTGACCTTGGCCATGCACAGCCTTCTGCAGAGACCCAGAAACCAAAGGGGTCATGCTCACACACCGGCACCCATGATGCACGGCTGAGGAGGGAGCGGGCCTTCCTGGTTTGCAGCTGGCCCCACTTTCTAGGTGATTCTGGTGGCTGGCTGAGTGTGCAGGAAACGACCCCAGCTTCCTGGCGGCTCCACTGCCCGACAGCCCACACTGTGGATCAGAAGACGCTGCCCCACCTCAGGCTGTCCTTCCCTCCCGTCCCTCCCACCCAAACCAACCTCTAGCCACTTGGATGCAGCTCTCCCCGGTTGCAACATTTGGGCCACAACATCTGGTTTCACAGCTGCCTTGGCCCTTGGCCCATGGTGGGGCGTATTTATTTATTTTTTAAAGCAAGCGAAATTAATTGAGTTTGGAGGATTTTGCAACGGGGCTGGAGTGAGAGGCTGTGCTTAAGAACACCCCTATCTCGGCAGCTGGCCCAGCAGAGGCGCCTCTGGAACTCACAGTCCCTCCAGCAAGATAAACAGGATCCTGGTGGTGGCCCGGGGCACTCTGCCCTGCTGAAAGGGGGGCCCTCCCTGGGTAGCTGTGGATGAAAGGCCCAGCACCAGGGTAACCTGAGCCATCCGGGTCGCCCCCACACAGAACCCCAGATCCTATATCTCTTCAAATCTCGCCCATGTCAAACTGTCCCCCCACCCCATGGCTTTAAATAGCAGAAAACAAACTTTTGCCTGGGACTCTGTGGTCTCCCCGGAATACAATATTTTAAACGGATTTTTTTTTCCCGACCCCAGGGCCTTGTGCATGCGAGGTGACCACTCTACCAACTGAGCTCTGTCCGCAGCCGGGTTTTTTTTTAAGAACTCAACTTTTTTGAAAAGGTCCCTTTATCCCTACTACTGACAAGTCTGCACGTTTCTGATTTCTACACACAGAAATAAAGGCACAACTTTGAAATGGAAGGAAAGCGGTCGGGTGTGCGACCCGGGATGGACCCCCGGGACGGACCTCCGTGCCCGCGCTCACCTGTCCGGTAGCCCGTGCTGTTGAGGTACACGGCGAAGGTGCGGCCCTCGTGCTGCGCCTGCCAGGAGGGCGAGGAGCAGTTCTCGTTGTTGGTGTAGGTGTTGTGGTTGTGCACGTACTTGCCCGTGAGGATGGAGGAGCGCGACGGGCAGCACATGGGCGTCGTCACGAAGGCGTTGACGAAGTGCGCGCCGCCCTGCTCCATGAGGCGCCGGGTCTTGTTCATCACCTGCATGGAGCCTGCAAAGGGCACAGAGAGACCTCTGGGGGCCGGCCACCCCGCCCCATGCTCGAAGGGCACCACAGGGAATCCACAGGGGCAGGGGGCATGGTCCGGCCCAGTCGGGAAATATCCTGGGTCCAGCTGGGCGCGGGGCGCACCTGTGATCCCAGCTACTCTGGAGGCTGAGGCAGGAGGACCCCAGGTGCCCCGCCAGCGTGGGCAGCTTAGCAAGACCCTGCCTCAAAATAAAAAGTTGGGGGGTGTAGCTCAGTGGTGGAGCTTGCTCGCCTGTGCAAGGCCCGGGGTTCACCCCAGGACTGCAAATGAACAAGCGCACCAAAGTCTCCGGCCCCCACACCTACCAGACGTTCACGTCGGGCTAAGTGGAAACCTGTTTTAAAGATCTCAGAATCGCAATGTTTTACATATGAGCTTTTTTTTTGGTGGTTGTTTTTCAGGGTATTGATCTATACTGACTCTATTTTTTTGAAAGCAACCACCATGTAAACAGGGGAAAGATGGTATTTTGCTTGGCTTGGAATTTCCCCAAGAATCGTTCACACTTATTGAAATCCCGTCCTGCCAACCCTTGGCCAAACTCCCTGAGTATGTCTCCGCCAAAATGCTCAGCAGTAGTGGCGCTGACTCCTCCTTGGTCCACTTGGAACTCACCCTCCTTCTCTGCCCAGATCTAACCCATCTGTCCGGCTACACCTCCTCTGGAGCCTCCTGCCCACGCAGCCTTCTGTCCTCTGAGCGCTCATCCAGAGCACGTGTTGCCAGGACCTGTCACATACCCCGGGCAGTGGATGCCCCCGTGCCTACTCCTGAATCTCCACGAGGCTGGAAGCAGAGTTAGGTACTCAGGAAGGAAGGGGATGAATGTGGGCAAAAGCCATTGCTCTGCCCATGGCTGGGTCCCCAGCACAGCCACTGTCGGGGCACACAGCAGGTGCTCAACAGCTGCATGATGAGGGGACCCTATGGCTACACCCACTGAGCAGACCTGGAGGGAACAGTCTGCACAAATCCCCTTTCTCCCTCCTATGGCCACCCGTGGGTTCTCCCCTTTCCTTGTAGCTCTTAGGGTCTATGGTGGGTTGAACGGTGGCCCCCCAAAGGACCAGGTCAAACCTAACTCCTGGAATCTATGTGATCTCATTTGGAAAAAGTCCTAGACCCGGAGGAGAGCGATGTGGCTCCCCCAGGCGGGTGCCAAGTGCAACCCAGGTGTCCACGTAGGAGACAGAAGCTGAAGTCACAGACACTGGGCAGGCTCTGACGGGGGAGGACCCCCCATCCCCACCCCCCCACCCCCGCCCCCGAGCCTGGAGGCCCGGCCCTGCTCACAGGTTCGTTTTGGACTTGGGGCCCTGGGGGCTGGGGACAGTGAACGTTGCTGCTCTAAGTGCCGGCCACTCCTCAGGACAGCGTTGGAGCCAGCAGGGTCTATCTGGCTTGGAGCCTCCGGCCCTAGGGAGAGCGTGAACCCAGCACCTTCTTAGAGATGGGACAACAGGTGTGGGGCCTCCCTCAGGGCTTGAGTGGGAGGAGATTTAGACCTCTTTGCCCCATCTCTCTGCCAGATGGGGGAGGAACAGAGCCAGGCCTCCCCCAGGCCAACAGATAATACCGCTGCTCTCCAGAGCTCGGCCTGCCACTCGGTTTGCCACTGCACTCAGATGGCCCAGATCCCTTCCTGTGGCCTGGAAGACCCCTCGTGACCCCACCTGCCTTCCTCTTTCTCTGACCCCCCTCTTGTTCACCTTGGTTCGCCTACATTGGCCACCTGGACATTTCTTAAGTGCTGCAGGCTCGATCCTGCCCCAGGATCTTTGCACTGGCTGTCACCTCTGTTCAGGGTTCTCTTTCCAAGACTCGGCTTCAGTTGGCCAAGCCCATCATTCAGGTCTCAAACTATTGGTGCCCTCCAGCTCTGACTGGTGGGCAATTATAGGGTCTGCTCTAGGTGTGGAGCCTCCGCCTGCAGGGGCTGGAGGAGTGGGTTCCACGAGAGCCGCCTTAGCGCCTGGTGCTACTCAGCAGCCTGAAGTGGGGCTGAGGCTGGCGAGGCCCAGGGCTCTGCCCTACCCCAGCCGGGAGGCTTCATTTGCTTGTGCTGAGCAGCACCAGCCGGTTACAGGAGCCTGGTGAAGCCACTCCTCCTGCCCCTCGGGGTGGGGGGGACTTCACTTCTGGCAGAAATCCTAGTGCCCGTCAGTCACAGCTGGGGCCCCTTGGGATCTCCTGGGAGGACCTGTGGCCCCAAGACAGACGTTCTTTCCTTACAGTCAAGCACCCTACTTTCACGTATTAATCTGTTCGCCTTATTTGTTGCCTGGAAAGAGCTAGAACATCAGTGCCAGGGTCATCGCCTATTCCACAGCTCTGGCCCCCAGCTGGAGCTTGCTGGGAGCTCAGTAGCTACTCGGTGAATATTTCTTGGGTGCACGGATTTTGTGCACCTGGTTCACAACCTCAGGAAAAAGGATGGAGCGGCTGGCAGTGGGCGCCCAGCCTCTCACCCCCCGGAGACCACACGGGGACAGAAGATGGTCCCACCACCCACCAGACCCTCCTGCGGAGACGCTGGGGAGGCCCCCCTGAAGGCCCCCAGGGAGGTGGCACTGGGTGCAGCCCTGGTGGAGGCCCCCACGCGGTGGGCCCCTTGCTTATTTTAATGGACTCGGAAGCCTGGTCCACTGGCTCCGTCCCCTTCGCGCCCGGCGGGTGGCCCCTGAAGTGCCCCTTCCCCACACTCCCCCTGCCCGAGCCAGTGCCCGAGCGACCCTGGTATCTGCACCTCAGAAGTGCCCCATGCTGGGCCTCGCCCAGGGACATCATCTGCTTTACTCAAAGTGCCACAGCCACCAGGCCCTCCAAGGCCACATCTGCAACACACAAACATGATTGGACCCCCATGCGGATGGCCAGCGCCGGGGAGACCTGGGAGACGTGGCCACAAGAACTAAAAAGGCCAGTTCTTCATGTTTCAACCGAGGCCGGGCCGCCAGCCCAAACGGACTCTGTCCAACACAAACCTGGGGACATGCAGAGAAAAACAGACCCGGCTTCTTTCCATGACTGAGACTTCCCTCCTCGCTGGGCCAGGGGTGAGGTCACCCTGACACCTCTCTCTGTGACGGATGATCTGGGGCCCCTCCCCCACCCGTGGGACTTAAATCCAGCCCCAGACCACACACTGCCAGAAGCCAGTCTCCCGGGGACGCTCAATGCCCACCGGCTCCTGACGGCTTGGGGGGCTCCCCGCGTACCAGCTACGCCGTGATTCAATATTTTTCTTTAAAGTGATGTTAAAAAAACCCCTTCGATTCCAAGTAGCTGTGAGATCATGGAATTAACGCGCAAGTTCCACAGTTTTGATGCACAGTACAGTAAGCTGGCGGGTGGCGAGAGCGGTGTTGCTGGCCTGCCCACAGACCTGTGTCCTGCAGGGCCGATGTCCCAGGCAATGCTAGGCAGCTGCTCTGAGTTTAAGTCCCGTCTCTCGCAGCGTTGGGCCCCAGGGCTCACAGGGGCTGCGCAGGCACCGGCCTCAGGGCTGCAGCCCTTTTCTAAAGGCCTGGGTCAGAGCAGGTGCCGGGACCTTCAAGATTCCGAACCCCCCCCCCCTCCCCCCCCTGCTGGGTGGAGGGGTTCGTGTCTGCCCACGTTTGAGGCCTGGAGCGCTGGAAGCGGTGTGAGCGCTCCCCGTGAGACAGACCCCTGTGGCCCAAACCCGGTGGCAGGGGAGGTGCCGGTTTTGATGGATAACCACTGAGACGAGGCGGAGGTTTGTTTTCTTGAAACTACAGGTAAACAACCGGCGTCCGGTGGCGGGGCCTCCTTGGGAAAGTGGTGGAGGAAGACTGGGGTGGCGGGAAAGGAGCAGGAGCCAGTTTCTCAGGTCTGGATGCTGAGCCCTGCCTGGCCACCGCCGTCTCTTGCCTGGGCTGCTGCCGTGGACTCCTGGTGAGTCTTCCATCTCTGCCCTCGTCTCCCTTGCTGTGCCCTCTCCTTGGTGACCAGAGGGCTCATCCCGACACATTCTATCACATCGCCGAATCCTCGGCTCCAATTCTGGCTGCTCATCTCGCCCCGAGTGAACGCCGAATCCGTTCCTTTGGCCTGCGGTGCCCCTGAACCCTGATCTCCCCGCCACCACCCCGGTCCCTCTCCCTCACTCTTCTGCTCCAGCTGGCCACGCTGACCTTGTGCTCCCTGCATGCACCAGGCACACCCCTGCCGCACGCAGGACCTTTGCACCTGTTGCTTCTCGGCCTGGACTCCATCCCTCATGGCCTCCACGTCTCTGCAAATAGCTCCTCCTCGGCAGGCTCTCGGAGGGAGCTGAAGTCGCTCCCGCTCCTCACTCTGTGTCGCTCTTGGCACTCGGTGTGAGCCGTGAAGAGAAATGTTCCCGGGAGCCACACGGGCTGCAGATGGGAGGCTGCCGGTGGGAGTGGGCATGGGGAGTGGGGGGCTTTCTTTGAAGTATCTGAAGATGCTCAAGGCAGACTGTGGGCCACACGCAGCGGGAGACCATGGGGGAAGAACTGACCACCACTGGCCTCACAGTGCACCCTGCTGTGGCCTTCCCCCTACCTGGGGAACAGATGACCTGGCTCGGAGTGACCCCCAGGGTCTGCTGGGCCAGGGCCTCTCTGCAGGTCACTGTGGCTACACACGTGGTCACCGTCCCAGGCCACAGCTGGACCTGCCCACGTAGGTGCTCAGTCAGGTCTTATCAGTGGCGGGGCTGGGCCCCGGGTAGAGCGCTGGCCTGGCACGTGTGAGGCCCTGGGCTCATTCTCAGCACCGTACAGACCACAAACAAGTAAAGGTCCATCGATGACTAATAAAAGAAAGAATGCGGTCCTGGCTCCTGTTTTCCAAGCGAGGCCATTTCCTGGGCCCCTCGAGCCTTTGGAAGGCACTCGGCCTCCTTGCTTCACGGGTCCCTCCTCCCTCAGGGAAAGCGTCCCCCTGGGAGGCAGGTCGGCCTCGGTGCGCCATGACGGCTGGACGCTCTGCACGACCACATCCTTCCGCCTCGAGTCGCCTTTTCCTTCTGATTTGAAAAGGACTTTAAGACCCGGGTGATTCACGGGCCTGAGGAGATGTCGCTCTGGGTTTTCCATAAAATCTCTATCCCGGGCTCCTCTCGGGGAAAAAAGAAAGAGACCGGACAACCTGCCTGGGCCGCGGCTCGGTCCCTTTGGCTCGGCTGGTGCCGGGACCCAGCAGCCCGGCTGGGGTGCGCTCAGCCTCGGCCCCTGCGACGGCTCAGACCCAGAGCCATGAACTCGCACCCGGAGCCGAGGGCCCGCACCCGGAGCTGGGCCGGCTCCCCCTCCTGCTCGGCCTCCCCGGAGGTCGGGGGCAGAGCCCCTCTCCTGCCGGGGCCTGTTGAACACGGTCGGCGAAGTCCACGGTCTCCGGGAAGTGGGAGGGGCAGGCTGGACGGGGCCCGTCTACCCCTGGCCCGGAGCAGCTGCGTTCGGGGAAAGGCGGTCGGTTTCTTGATGACCCAGACGCGGGAACGGCTTTGGTGCCCATGTCACGTGCCTGCCACCTTCGACCTGCTCCCAGGGTTCCAAGCTGGGGGCTGAGGGAAGGACATCAAGGGCCACCCGGCACGGGGCAGCAGAGCGGGTGGGACGTGACACCACCCACTGGGCCTGTCCCCGACTCACCCCTCAGGTTTGCATGTTAAGAGTGTCCCGATGAACACCCGCGGGGCACCCACTCCCCAGGTCTAGACTGAACACGGCCCCTCGGCCGACTTCGGGTCATCCTGAGGCGGCATCTGGTACCCAAAGAATGACGTGGGAAAGGCGCACACCTGTGGCCTCTGCTCCTCTCTCTGTCCTAACAGCAGTGGACCCTATGAGGTTCCTTTGACTGTGAAGCTGTGGGCAGTTCTGGAATGTTCCATGTCGCCATCCCAGGAGGAAGGGAAGGGCTCTGGACGGGGGAGGCAGGGTGAGGGTGACGTTTCTGCTTCCCGGGCCTCAGTTCCCGTATGTGCAGTCGGGCGACCGACGGGTCCCCTTCATAGGGTCTTCTGGATCCTGGTTGGGAAAAGCGACGTGAGTTTCCGTTCGCTGTTTGGCGCGGACAAAGTCCTCAGTTCACAGCTGGGAACCTGCTCGTGACGGCGCTCCCCGGGGCCTGAGTTCACGGCTGAGCCCCTGCGCCCTCCTGCCTGCGAGATCTGAGTCGGCCTGGAAATATCTTGAAAATCCAATTGGGGATGATTTTTTTTTAACCAACCCATCAATCCAGCTTTCTGGATTTGCTTGAAGACCTCAAGGTCTCTGCGGGCCACACTGGGTGACATCCAGGGCCTCCTTTAGCAGGCCCCCCGCCAGGCCCCTTCCCTCTCCGCAGTACCTGCCTGGCCCTGCAGGGGGCAGGCTGAGGACGACAGGCCAGGGGTGACCAGGACCCTGGGGTTAGCAGCCCACTGGAGCATCTTGGTGACTTTCCATCAGCCCTGCACGAAAATCCAGACCCTCTCACAAGGCCGGCCAGGGCCACGTGATGTCCCCACGTCCTGCCACTCTCCCTTCACTCCCTAGGTCCTGCCACCCATCTCCAAATCCCCGGCAGGGCTGTGTCTGCCACAGGACTCTTGAACTTCTGTCCCTCCCCAGGTTTGCCCGTGACCAGCTCCTCATGGCTCAGGGGTCACCAGTGACAGGACGCACCTCGCCAGGCGCTGCAGCGGTGCCGGCCCTCGCTCTTCACCTCCGGTGCGGTCGATGCCCGTTACACCCGCCACCCTCCTCCTCCACTGGCCCCACCCTTACTTTTCAGGAGGCTCCTGTGGCTCCTGGTGACAGCCGTCAGTGGCCCGTCCCCAGGTCCCCTGGTCTGCAGGTGTGGAGAAGTAGCTTCAGGGCCCTGCGCGTCCCCAGTGCTCCCCCACATTTATCCACCCTCTCGCAGAACACAGTCAGACCCGCCTTGAACCCAGCCTGCGCGCCCGGGCTCCTTGGCGAGATCACGCAGCTGGGTAAGTCAGCTGTGGCCGCTGCACGGGATGAGGCCGGGGCTCCTTGAACACAAAGGCCCAGCCTCATTGCCTTTCTGCTTCCTCCTGTCTGTGGCCGGGAACGCAGTTGTGATAGCCGGAGCCCCAGAAGCCATTCTGAAGCACAAGGTGACCTTGAAGATGGAAGCCAAATTCCAAGGTGAAGGAGCAGAAAGGCGAGGGCCTGAGTCTCTGAGAACCTTGGAGTCTCCAGGCCCACGCTGCACGGCCAGCCCCAACCTTCCATGTTATCAGGAGGCAGCTCTGTGCTGTGTGAGCAGCTACACTTACAGTTTCTTTCACGTGCTGCCAAAGTCGCTTCCAGAATCCAAGAGATTCCCCCAAGTGTTCCTGAACTGAAAAATAGAAAGTCCTGCAGGAATGTGCTCGGAGAGGCGTGGGCGGCGGGCCTCCTCCTCCGCTAACCTGTGGCCACACGCTCTGCTTCCTGCGGTGAGTGGCGGCAGGAACAGGATCTCGGGGAGGCCGGGCTGCAAGTCACCGTGATCTGGGGGCTGGCCACAGGGAGGGCCCGGCGCTCCAGGCGGGG
>NW_026000026.1:5784987-5790998 GCF_001458135.2 Marmota marmota marmota
GGGACTGGGGGCTGCCGAGCCCCACACCTGCTGTTTTCAGGACCCACGCCCTGAGGCTGGCCAGGGCCTCCGACCCCGTGAAGGCCAAACCACAGGGCTGCACACGGCTCCCTCGTCCCCACGCCAAGCCGGTCCCCCGCGGCTCCCCAGCTCTGTAGGGGGGTCCACCCTCGCAGTCTCCAGGTCCACACCCTGAAATGACTCTTGGTCCTCTCTCCCGCACGTCACACCCGCCAGCACGTCTCGTCCACTTGTCCTGTGGGATGGCGGTGTCCGTCTTCCTCTCTGGTCTGACCGTCTTGTGCCTGGACCTGGCCAGCAGACTCCCTGCTGGGTTCATCTTGAACCTGGACCTTCGCAGCAGCCTCCTTAATGGACGCCCTTCTTATCCATTCTTCACGGAGTAGCCAGAGGGTCAGAGTAGTCAGGCTACGTCCTTCTCTGCCTTCCACCTCACCCAGAAAGCCGAAGTCCTCCCCTGGGTTCAAGGCTCATGTCCTGCATGATGGACCCGAACACTACCCCTTCTCTTCCTGCCCCCCCCCCACCGGCTCACACTCCACCACCCTGCCCTGGCCTCTCTGCAGCTCTGCTAACCTGTGGGAAAGTTCCTGCCCCAGGGCCTTTGCACCTCCTGTTCCCTCTGCCTGGAACCTCTTCCCAGGAATCCCTTTGGCTGGTGTTCCTACCTTCTTTGCTCAGATGTCCCTTCTCAAGGAGGCCACCCTTTATTGTGGCCTTTATTGTGGCCACTCTCTCCTTGCTTTATCCTGGCCACTTTCCACTGTCCCATGTGCTCTGTATTTACATGTCTTATTTATCGGCTTTGGCACCAGGATGTGAACAAGCGGAGATTCTGTCCACTTCAGGTGCACACAGTGGGCACCTGCACACCCCTGATGGATGAACCAGTCTGGTCTGGGCTGAGCCTCGCTGCAGACACCATGTGCAGGCAGGAGGGGGGTCTCCCCGATTCGACTCCACACTGGCCCCTCTCCTCCTTCTGGCGCTGGCTCTTGGTTCTCCTGTGCGGAACCGCGCCCGTCCGCCCCACTCCGCGTGCTTCCCAGGCTGCCCCAGCACTGGCCGAATGGTTCACGGTTGACCAGATGTCCCAGGAATCCAGGCCGAAAGACTCAATCTGGGGACTTCGTTGGCACTTGTGGTAAAAGCTCCCTCAGCACAGGGATGGCTTCCTAGAGTGCCACCTGGGTCTGCAATGGTCAGGAGTGCCCTGTGGTGGGCAGGCCTGAAAAGGAAGCCGACTTGCAGGAAAACAGAGGTCCGGGAGACGGAAAGGCCAATGGCACCCAGGATAGTGCTGCTGGATCCAACTACTCCTGAAGCTAAAATAGACTCAGACTCTTTATTCCCATGAGTCAAATAAATGCCCTTTTTAAACTGGCTCAGCTCTGCTAAGTCCCTGACATAGGGGTTGTGACTCATGTGACTTTACATCCAATGGCGTCTCCTTCCCACGGCTCCTTGGCGGCTCCTTGGCGGCTCCTCTGACCCTCCACTCGGCTGTTCTTTGCACCCATGATGCGCGACTCTGTCCCCAGCACACACAGCATCCGCAGAGGAAGCAGCTACAGTCGACCCGACTGACAGGATCACTCAAGCCCGGGGACATCACATGCCCGGCTCACATACCTGGCAGTGTGCACCCGTGCCCCAGCGGCAGGCTCAACCCTGCTACGTGGTGCCACAGGAGACTCACGCTGGGAAATGACTACTAAACCTAGCAGTGTCATGGACAAGCAGGGCTCAGGTGGCTCCGGCCCAGGTGGCACCGACGGAGGACGGCTTTGGAGTTGGAATATGAGCCAGCCACCACACAGGCACAGCCTGCCTGGGCTCAGCCACCACAGGACAGCAGGCGGACGGCATCTCCATTTTACACTTGGGGGAGCCAGGGCACAGAGAAGTCAAGCAACTTTCCCAAAGCCGCACAGCCAGTGCAGAGTGGTGATCGAGCCCAGCCGTCTGGCTAGACAGCACCCAGCCTCGCCTCGACGCTGGAGTGTTTCGAGATGTTCTGAAAAGGCAGAGAGTCCTTCAGAGATGCTTCAAGCTTCTCTCCATGCTTCACCCGGCTTTGGGGGGCCTGATTGGCGTCTACCAGCCTCAGGGAGCCCTGAAAGGCAGTTTCTTCCTGCCTGGCCTGGACCTGGGAGAGTGAGCAGGACAGTCCACGCCTGATGTTCTGGGGCTTGGGTCCCACTGTGTCCTTGACCTTCAGGCAGATGCACGGCAGCAGTGATGTGGCGTGAGTGGGGCCGGAAGGGAAGCCCCGGTCAGCGGGCTCACGGCTTCCCTCGCTTGCTCCTGCCCGCAAGGGGAGCTGACCATCGCCGCTGCCCTGTCCTCATGATGCAGGCGCACGGCTCCCGGGGGTGGGGGCAGCTTCCTGGGAGCCCTAAACACCGGCTGTGCTGTCCCCAAGGCCCTGGGTTTTGCGGCGACTCTGTGGACACTGGTCTTTCTCTGAGGTCCGAATTTCCCGCTTCCCTTCACAGTAATATTCTAGCTTCAAAAACCAAGTCCAGGTGGAGAGGACCCCGAGTGCAGGACCGGATGCAGGAGGGTGGCCGCTCTGTGTAAGGACCGCGGGGACTGCTGAGCCGTGCCTGCCTGGCCTGGGCTCCCTGAGTTTGGTCTTGGCCGAATTAAACCAGGGAACCTGGCAAAGCCCCTGGTTCCGGGCCTTCCTGACCAGAGGCCCCCACGAAGCAACACGGTGGCTGCTGCCCTGGACTCCCGGGGGAGGACGGCCACCAGCCCGATGGTCCCCAGGGCTCTTCCCAAATGCCCTGAAAACAGACGGATGATCTGGGTCACTTACTAATTCATACGCCCCTGGAGCCAGCTCCCGGGGCACGTGACACCTCCGAGGAACAGCTCAGGTTAGATGCACGCCGGCAAGGCCCGGGGACACCAGGGCGGCCGCCCCAGCCTTCAATCAAGGACAGGGACGAGGGCCCTTCTCTCCCGGTCTTTTCTTGCTGGCCTCTGGGCCGGACCCTAATTAGGGTGGATGGCTCTTCTCCGCCCTGGGGCAGGAAGGCAGCCTGGGCCGTCTCCGTGGAGAAGTCGCCGGGCAGAGCTGCCGCATGGGTGAGCAGAAAATAGCAGGTGATGAATTTTTTAGGACCCCCCTCCGCGCGCCAGTTGTGCCGACTGTGAGATAATGGGCTGGCTGTTTGGGAACATGCATTATTGATCCCGCTCTGTCTCATGGCTTATAAAAAGCCATCGGCCCGACTGCCACCTCCCCATCCCTCACCTCCCGAAAGCTCAGCCTGGTTCCAAAGCCAGGTCTGCCGTGGAGGAGGCCCTGGCTTTCCCGTGGCGGGGAAGGCCGGGAGGCACAGGGCTGTGCCGTCCGTATCGCTGGAGGGGACAGACATGCCACAGAACATGCGACCACAGGATTCAGCCTTCAGCCACGCTCACTCGCGTGTGCAGCGATCTAACCAACATGCCCCAGATCTGGAAGCAACTCACCACCCATCCCAGGAATCTGGTTAAGCAGAGCAGGGCTTCAGACTTGTGGGTTCAAATTCTGTTTAACTGCACTCTAGCTGTGCAACCTTGGACAAGGGGCTTAACTTCTCTGTTTCTCCATGGGCAAAATGGACAGAGCAGATCTGTACCTGGAGTCAGCCATGGTTTAGTTAGTTCTCCTTCTTACCCTCCCCGTGCACCCACAGCTCCTGTCCTCAGGTTGGCTTATTCTGATGGTTTTATTAAGAGTCGCAGATGCAAGGTTCAAATTGGATTCTGACACCAACCAGCTTGGCTGGCTGCTCAGTCACTCACCTGTCAGCTCCCGCCCCCACCATCCAGACGTCGTCCTCGATTCTCCTCTTTCCTAACCTCCGATCCGTCCCTGCCTCTATCTCCCAAGCTCACACCGAGAGGGACCAGGTCTCACCAGCCATGGCTTCTGCCCCCCTCTGGGCCCGCGGTCACCTGCCCAGTCACTGCCTGGCTTCCTGGACAGTTTCTGCTCCTGGAATCTCATTCCACTGTAAGGCCCCAGGGATCTCGGGGGCACTTAGTGAGGTCCTCATCCTCCGCTGCTGTCCATTTCACTGAGACCAACTCGCCAGCCCTCCCCATGTCCACCAGGCCCTGCTGGCCTGGCCAGGCAGCTCCTGCCCTCCACTCCCGCCCCAGAGCCCTCCCTGTCCTGCAATGACACTGCCCAGTCCCCAGCCCTGGCACAGTGGGCTGCGCGGGGCAGAGGCCGCTGAGTATGTGCTGGGTGAGTGAACGGTCCTCCAGGGCCTCTCAAAGTCCCCAACGTCACCTCAGAACAGCCCGAAGGGCCTCGCGAAGGGAGATCAGGGGCCCTGAGGTCCAGGTGTGCCTGCAAGTCCTCGGCGCCAAATTCTGCTGGACCCCCACCCCGTGGCCGCGGCCCCCAGATGCCCTTATCACCAGCAGCAGCTCCTTCTGACCGCTGCCGGAGCCGGGCAGCATCTGTGTCCAGCTGTCAGCACAAGCTCGGGTCCTGACTGCTGCCTCCTGCCAATTCCTCTCGCACAGAGAAGGTCCTGAGAAGCGTCTGCATGTGGCCCTCATACGGACCAGGGAGCTGCTGAGTTCTACACTAGAATTTCTTTGGCAGCTAAAAGACTGATTTGGCTTGTGAAGGTTTACCTGGCAAACCACATGCTGTGACGTTTGATGGTGGCCAGAGATAAGGGCTCGGCCCTCACCTGGCCAGTGACCACTCGACGGGCAGTCCTTCCCAGGATCGCAACGCCGTCTCTCTTTATGTTTTACCTCCCTTTTCCAGGCTCAGCCACCTCTGCCTTCCTGGTCCTGCCTCGGGCCTTTACACATGCTATTCCCACTGGCTGGAACCCGTGTCCCACATTTTCACAACACAGGGTGGTACTGATGATGAGCAGGGAACGATAAGGCCAGCACTGACCAGTGCAGTGGCCTCAAGCCACAGCAGCTGTGAGCACCTGAAAGTGGCTGTGCTGAGACACTCTGGGTGTAAAACACACATACATCATCAAAACCAGCTTAAAAGATGCAAAACGTGTCCTGATTTCTCATATTAGCGGCCTGTGGAAGTGACAGTAGTCTGGATACACTGAGTTAAACAAAACGTCGTTAACTGCACTGTTATCTTCATTGATCTGTCGTCCTGGGGATTGAATGTAGGGGCCCTTTACCACTGAGCTACATCCTTAGCCTATTTTTATTTTGAGAGAGGGTCTGGCTAGTGCCCAGGCTGGCCTCCAATCTGTGATCCTCCTGCCTCAGCCTCCAGAGCAGCTGGGACTAAAGGCGTGCGCCACCCACTGGGCTCAACAGTATCTTCTCACTTTTTAAAAAGATGTGGCTCTTAGAAAACGTGGAATGACACTTCTTATTTGCACCTGATCTGCATCTGTGGCTTGCATTTCACAGCTGACCTTTCGTCTGGGGTGGGGATGGGTCCCAGCTCCCTCCTTGGTACCAAAATCCCTGGAAGGTCCGGGGCTGTCTGTGAAATGGCCCGGTGTCTGCGTATGACCTAGATCACTCAGGACACCTGACTCAGTGTCACCGCTGGGTCACCAGTTGCTAGACTGTCCTGTTTGGGAACAACGTCAAGGTCTGTGTATACTCAGTGTGAAGCCAGCTCCCCTCCCATATTTCTGAGGAGTGGACCTGTGGAGAGGGGTGGGCTGCGTCTCGCAGGACAGCAGGGTTTGCACTGGAGAAAGGACACCCACAGCGACAGTGGACTCCGGGGGGAGGTGGCAGAGGTCAGGGAGTGGCCTGTGAGTCAGTGAGACCCGAAGGCAGAGTCTGGCCCCGGGGAACACAGGTCTGGCTGACCTTGGCTGAGGCCAGCTCTCGGGGGCCTCATTTCTGGAATTTCTTCCTCATACAAATCAAGAAGGGCACAGCTCGGGTGCAGAAGCCCGGGGACCTAGCCCGGGGACCTCGCCTAGGAGAGGGAGGAGTGGGGGACCGCCTGTGGTGGCCGTGGACCCAGCCCA
>NW_026000026.1:5792390-5794035 GCF_001458135.2 Marmota marmota marmota
CCCTCCCGAGGCGAGGCTGAAGTGCTCTGCGGACGGTTTCTGCTCCCTCTTCACTCACGACCTGGGGAGGAGGCAGGAACCGGGTCAGCCCCGCGCCACCCAGTGCTGCTGTCGTCTGCCTGGTGGCCTGGGCGCGGCTGGCATGGGCCGCTGTCCTGGAGCAGAGCCCGTGGGCCCCTCTGGACTCTGGGGCCACCCGGCTGTGTGGGGACAGCCCTGGCCCAAGGTGGACAGCCAGCTCCTCTGATTCAACCCACAGACCTGGCGCAGAGAAGGGCAGTGGTGGTCCTCCCCAGGGGAAGTGCAGGCCACCTGGCCTCTGCCCGGCACAGGGAGGGGACCACCAGGCGCAGGCTGTAGCGGGCCGGACGGGGCCGGACGGGCTGGACGCCAGGCTGCCTAGAGCTACGCAGCTGGTGTCCCTGTCCCAGACCCGCCCCCTCCCCTGAGTCCCCCGCAGCCAGCAGGTGAGCGGCCATCCTGAGAACCCGTCCCGTGGGCCCGACCCCGGCACCTCCAGGTGGGCACAGGGGCCTCAGGGTGAAGTGGCCGGTGGCAGCAGGAAAAGGGGAGCTGGGGGGCTGCCGAGGGAGGAGTGAACTTTCACCTCCCACCGAGACCTCTCCTCCTCTTGACCCCAGGTCATGGGTCACAACAGAGTTGGGGGGCAGCAGTCTGGGCTGCGCGGTCTCTGGCCTCACTAGCTCTCAGCCGCATTTTTACCTCTTGAAGAAATGCGCCTTCAAGCCCCATCCAGAGACAGACCAGGGTCTCGTTGATCAGAGAGAATATGGGTGTGTGCTGGGAAGACACCAAGCACCTTGGAGTTGAGCTGCACCACTTTGCCGTGACCTTGAAGGAGACGGTCTGTCCCTCCTGTCCATGGGGAGAGCCTGGCCACCACCCCAGAACCCCAGCTTTGGGCACCCAGCAAGGCTCCTCCGGGATTCTGCCTGCACCCTCTCCTGGGGACTGCATGTGGCTGGGGGGGTCTCCCCACCACCAGCTCCCGCCCCATCCTGCATGCACCCCCAGGGCAGCAGGGGATCCTCCTACACTGACTGGACTGGGGTGAGAGCCACAGGGCCCCAAATCAGAAGGGGCGTGTGCTCCCAGGCTGTGCAAGTTGAAGGTGCTTTTCACCTACAAGAGCCCTCCTGTATCTACCTGCCCAAGCCACCCCCCCCCCCATGGCTTACAGAATGAAAGTGAACTCTCTGCAGGCCTGGGGAACCTCTCCCTGACCCGTACTGCTCTCTAGCACACCGGCTTCTCAATTCCACCCCAGGGCCTTTGCACTCCCTGCTTTCATATAACTGCTAAGGGTTTCTTAGGGTTTGCATGATGGACTCAGTCTTCTCTGCCAAGTTAAGAGACTCACGTCAGCTCCTTGGACAGGACCGTCTAAGGAGGTGTCCCTGTCCCAGGCTCTCTCTGCATTTATCATCCCTTTATTTCCCTCAATCACCCCCTGGAGGGGGAGCCCTATGAGGGCAGAGATGGTCTGTGGTGGTCCCCGTCCCCGTCCCCTGTGTAGTGCCTGCCACGATTCTGCTGGAGTCCTGCGAGTTCTGCGGCTGCGGCGGCTGCTGAGCTGGGCAGGGCCACCCAGGAGCTGGGCCTCCGAGGCTCAGAGGCCGGTCAC
>NW_026000026.1:5796043-5812275 GCF_001458135.2 Marmota marmota marmota
GGGCTGGGTCCAGGACAAGGTCTGCTGGGCTCTGGTCACACCACCTTGGTCTTGGAGCCCCTCCTCCAGGGCGGGGGACCTCCCAGCCGAGCCCCTTCCTCCTGGATGGAGGCTGCGGAGAACGGGCTGATTTCTCCCTCGGCGCCCGTCACAGGTCGATCCCTGGCGAACCCCGGCTCGGCCCCTCCTGGCCTCGGCCAAAGAGACCAATTAAAGATGACACGAGGCTTCCGCCTCCATTTTCCCCTTCTTGGTAAAACACTCCAAGAAGCTGAACCTGCGGAGTCTCTGGCCACCCCGCGGCCCCCTGACCGCAGACCTCCAGCCCACGGCCGCCGCCACTCCCCCAGGCTCCTCGCCAAGGCCCCCTGGTCCCCTCTCTCCAGCCAGCAGCACGGCTCAGGGGACACCCACCGTCCGGGCATCCAGACAGCCCCCGCCTCTGGATCCACCTGCCCGCCTGCAGGGCGCAACCTCAGGTGCCCGCCACTGTGGGAAACGCCCGGCCATCCAGGACCCAGGGAGACCCAGGTGGCTGTCCTCGGAGGACCCCCAAGTCCAACGAGAGGAGAGGAGGGAGGCTGCGACAGATCGGGGACAGGGACCCGAGGTGGGGGGCCCTGGGGTGTGCCGGTGCCCTGGGAGCGGGGCCAGGGCCTCCCAGGTGGCCCCCAGGCCTGGCCCACCTGTCGCTCCTTCCTTCTTGTACTCTGCGGACGTCCAGCCAGGGCCTCCCGCGTGTGAGCACAGCACAGCAGGCAGGATAACCCCCCGGGTGGTGACAACAGTCTCCTTAGGCTCCCTCCCTCCACCCTCGGCTCTCACCCACAGCCAGAGGGTCCTTAAGACATCAGTGGGGCCTCCGCTGCAGGGCCTCAGGCCTCCGTCCACAGCCAGGTCCCTCTGCCCACAGCCAGGTCCCTCGGCCATCTGCCCCACCACCGCCGGCTTCATCCCCTCCCTCTCTCCTTGGTTCCAGCCACAGGGCCTCTGTGGAGCCGGGCCAGCCCTACCCCAGGACCTTTGTGTGCTCTTCCCTCTGCCTGGAGCCTTCATCCAGGTTGCTTGATGGCCCCTCCTCACCTCCTTGCAGTGCAGTCTCTGCATTCCCCAGTCACGTCGGTCACCTCTGGCAACTAGCTATTTCACTGTCACTCTCCCTGCAGAATGTCACCTTCCTGGACGCGGGTTTTTGCCAGCGTTGTTTATTTCCATATCCCAACGCCTAAAACAGGGCTTGGCTCCCAGCAGGTCCCGGCACATGGACTGACTTAGCAGAGAAATGTCTCCCTCCTCTGGCCACGGTCCCAGCCCCCGCCCCACCCCGTCATCGTGTCCCCTCCCCTCTCTCACCCGACTGTGGGGTGGACCCCGTGGGCCAGGGCAGCCAACGGCACCTTCCATCTCTCGGGCTCCAGCAACTGGCCCAGGACAGATGTGGGACCTGGCACCAGGTCTGGCCCAGGGGGCACCAAGGGGGCGGGAGGAGGGACCCCGGTGGTGGCTGCCAGGCACCGTCCCCGGCAGCTTGCTGGGGACTCACAGTGCCCGGAGGCAGCCCTCTCCAGGCTCCCTGATGTCACCTGCCCAGGGACATGGGCCACTCACGCCCTTCCACTTTGCTCTCCCTTTCTTGGAGGGCAGCATCTGCCCCCCACAGCCCCAGACTCATAAGGCAAATAGGCAGCACCCGGGATGGCATCTGGATGGGCCCCGGGGCCCACACGCTCATGTAGAAACCAAGGAGGAGACGGGACTGAGGGCAGTCGGGGAGGGCTGCCCGGAGGAGGCCTCAGGGTCAAGTCTAGAAGTCTCACAGGATCCAGTTCTGCACATCCACGAGGGGCGGTCCCGAACCTCACAGGCCGTCTGGGCGGGGGGACACACGCACATCTGTCTGCACATTGTCCGGCCGTCCCCTCTGCCTGGCCGCAGGCCTTCCCCAGCCTCCTCCCCTCTCTGGGGCAGGCAAAGAAAGGACAGTTCCCCCTAGCCCACCCTCCTAGCCCAGGGCCCGGGGAGGCTCTCCACCTGCCCTTGGAACCCAGGTGAGGCAGAGGACCCAGCTGCTCCCTAGGGCAAGACGGGGGACAAGGGTCCTTCAGAGGGAGGGGAGAAGGTGAGGTTTCAGGACGGGGCTCAGGATCTGGAAAGGAAAGGGGCTTAGAGTCGGTGGAAAGCAGCCCAGCCCCAGGGCCCGCCCCCCCCGCAGAAGTTACGATGCAACAAGGAAGTCCCCAAGGCTCCGGGAGCCAGGCAGGGCTCACGGGACAGCAGGAAAGCAAGCCCTGACCTCGCGGCATGGACACTGTACAGCGTCCACACAGCGTCCACGTATCAGAAGCTGGAAAGCCTCCAGCAGGGGCGGGAAGGGTGAGAAACGGGCCTGGCGGACCCGTGCTCGGAGCGGGCGGCTCACCAGAGCACACGGCGAGTTTGGAAACAACCTGCTCCGCGCGTCCAGCGAGCAGATGGTGGAAAGGCCTGGAATTCACTCGCTTAGACACCTGAGCATCTGCTCCCTGACCGCAGGGTGTTGGATCACTCAAGAGCCACAGAGCATCGAGGGCAGCAGAAAAACCAAAGGCCACCCAGGGAGGCCCCAGGGCACTGGGCAGGGCGGGACGAGGTCCCCAGCCCAAGGCCTGGGTTTGAATGGGCTCCGCTGCTCACTGGACCTGGGAAAGTCACTTCTGTGGCCTCAGGGGCCTCACCTGCACAGGGGGGACCCTACCAGCGCTCACCCAGTACAGGTGTGAAGGCAAGATGGCTTACTATTCTAGATGCCTTTAGAACAAATTGGTATACAATAGGCACCCAATAAATGCTGGCTAGTGTTATTTGCTGGGTTTAAGCCACCCAGCACCCACAGCTCCCAATGTTCACTTGGGGATCCCCTTCTCCCCATCCTTGGTCCATGAGGTTTAAGTCAGAACCAGGTTCTGGAGGTCCAAGGCTAGACCATGTGATCAGACCTGAGCCAATCAGAGCAACGGGGACGCTTTGGCCTGACATCAGGAAGAAGCTCCCACTGTTTTCCCACTGGCTGACCAGCTCCATGTCATCCCAGTGTGACAATGGGTAGGCCCCGTGCCACCTTGCCTCCCGTGGAGAGGACAGGGAAGCGGACAGAAGAGGGTAGGCCTGTGACGACATTTGAGACCTGGATCCCGCTGAGCCTGAAGGAGGAAGTTCACCGCTGACTGGCTTCTGGTTCAATAAGTTCCTCTGTCTCCTTCCAGAGGGTGAGCTCTTTTCTTTCTTTTGAGGTCAACTTCCTCCCTTTTGGACTCGCGAGAGACCCGATTCAGATCCCTTTTTCCCTTGGGTCATACTGAGCTGCTGTTCCCGTCACTTGCCACTGGCGACCAGAGAAGCCCCCAAGGCAGAGCGCGAGGAAGGCAGCTTGTGGAGTCAAGTGCAATTTGGGTCTCGGTTTCCCCATCTGACCACTCCGGAGCGTGGCTTTGGGGCTCCACGCTGGTGCTGGGGGGTGGAGCCTGGTGGGGTGGGTGGCCTTCCTTGGTCCTCCCCCCCGCCGGGCCCCAGGTCTCTTCTACTGACGGCCCTTGGCACCGTGGACCCTTCACCTGGGGCTTCTGCTTGGTCTCAGTGCAGGGCCACCTGTCCCCTGGGAGCTCCAAGGCAGGGCTCTCTCTTGCTCACACTCCACCTCTGACGCGGCCCCTGATTCTTGCAGCCAGTCAGCACCTGTATCCTGAGCACCTACCAGGCACCAGGAAAATCCTTCATGGCTCAGACCCAAAGCCGATGGCCATGGTCCCCTGGATGGAACAGGGAGGGGACAGCTGGTGGGGAACTCTGAATAGGTGGCCAACCAAGGACTCTCCGAGGTGACTCTTAGCCAGGGCTCTGAGGACATTGCTTTGTGGGGACTTAGGGGACCAGCAAGTGCCAGGGCCCTGGAGGTGCGCACCAGGTGAGGTGACCTGGGTCAGGTTTCCTGAGAACAGACCGCAGGGCCTGAGGATGCTCGCCACAATCCATGGGAGGGCAGGGGCTGGGACCAGGCCGGCAGCAGTGCAGGGCCAGGGGTGGACAGCTCTGGGTGGCGGAGAGACTACACCTGCCAGACGCTCCAGTCACCAGCCCTGGGTCACAATGTACCTGAAACCGCGACAAACACCCGAGCAAGACCCCACAGAACGCAGGGCTCCACCTGGAAATGTCTGGGCCACAGCTGGAGAGTCTCCGGGGTCTCTTGGGTCATCTGGAGGCTGTGGTGGGCACAGGCTGGCCATGGACCAGCGTGTTGACCCCGGTGGCCTCAGGGCGGTGTCTGAGTTCCTAGACCCTGAGCTGTCCCCTCCCTGCTCCAGCCAGGGGATCGTCGACCCTGGATCATAGACCCCGGCAATGCTGCTGTCCCCTCCACTGTCCCATAGAGGTCCTCCCAGACATCCTCCTGAGCAAGGCCTGGACAGATCCCGGGGAGAGGACCCAGATTTCCACGGAGGAGCAGAGGGGTCGCCCTGGAGACCAGCAGAGGGGTCTGGGGCCATGGCCAGGCAGGGGCAAGAGCCCAGGCCGACCTGCAGCACTGGCCCTTCTAGGGGTGAGGGGTCCCGGGGACCCGAGCTGCGTCTGCCGGGGCCGGAGCTGGTGTCACACCTCTAACGACTTCCTGGGCCTCGCGGGGTCGTGGGCTGATGTGAGGCCCCAGCCCCGCTCTTCATCTTAGGACCCCGGGGGGTCAAAGCCGTGGTGCTGGGGTCCAGCGGGTCCTGAGGTGGACAGAAAGGGAGGGGGCTGGCCCCGGTGACCTCTCCCTCCACGTGTGGACCTAGCTTCCTGGTTCCACGGGGGAGAGTCAGACAGACCTTCTTATCTGACATGTGAGGGCCCCCACTGCTCCTCACTGTGTCCCCTCAACCCCCGTCCTGTTCCAGAGGGAAGGAGGACGCGCCCTGGCAAAGCCAGGCCCCTGGACAGTGTGGCCGGGGCCGCTCCCCCAGCCTCCCGCTGCCAGGCTCGGGGCCTCTGCGCAGGACCACTGTCCCCACGGACGCCGTCCAGGGGCCCAGGGGACACTGCTGTCCAGGTCTCGTCTTAACACCAGGAGCTGTTCTCCCGGGTGCTGCGGGGACAGCCTGAGACCCCGCGTCCCCTGCCTGGCCCAGGACAAGGGCACCTCCCGGGACGCCTGGCCAGACGCAGGCTCCAGGGCAGGTGCCTTTGCAGTGAAGCAAAGGGTCCCCTCTGAAGGAGCGAGGCAGGTGGCCGGCACCCAGCACCCGTCCATCGTGCCAGGTCCTGGTGACTGCAGGGCCACCGCCCGCTCCCTCTGCTGGCTTCATCTCCCTGCTCCTTCCCTTATCTGGGAAGTGACTTAGGAGGTGTCCCCGCTCTGAGGGGCGCAGGCCCTTCTCCCAGGCCAGGGCCATTCCAGGTGGACCGCAGTCTGCAGGGGACACCGCAGGTGTGGCCCATCCTGGCCCATGCCAAGCAGCCCTTCCTCCAGGTGTGACATCAAACCATCTCTAGGTGTCACTGAATGTCCCCTGGGGGCAAAAGAGCCCCCGCTGGGAACCGCTGAGTGGCAGGGTGACATGGACCTCACAGCCACTGTGCCACGTGGTCGAGGGCCAGGGCCCTGGGCTGGCCTCAGGGGCTCGTGAGCATCACGAGGGGTCAGTGGTCAGTCTTGAGAGTGCAGAAAGGAGCAGCCTGTTACGGTCACAGTCACGGTCACTGTCCTGTCCTGACCGTGCCCGACTAGAGCTGAGGACTGCTGTGTCCCCCCTCTGGGAGCCACGTCCCCACCCCGTGGGACTCGGTGGGGGGGTCCTGCAGGCAGCCTGAGGTCTGGTCACCTCTGGAAGGAGACCCCTGTCTGCAGTGGCCTTTGGGTGGAGCAGGGACACAGACTCACAGGCCCACAGGGGCCAGGCAGGAGGCCTGGGGAGTGGAGGGTTCAGATTTGGGGCAGGAGGGAGGGGAGGCCTGGACCACACGGCAGACCCCGTTTCACAGTGAAAACTTCAAGTCCACGTTAAACTCTGGGAGAGCAAAGCCCTCGGAAGGTGGCCAAGGAGCTACCTGCAGACCTTCAAAGCCGTCTCGCCTTTCCTGAGCACTTACTATGTGCCAGGGGCTGTGTGTGCCAGGCAGTGGGCATGGGGCAGGCCTTTGTCCTCAGATCCTGGCATCCTGGTGGGGAAGACAGACACCAAAGAGGAGATTTGGATTGTCTGGTGAACTTGAAGGAAGCTGTCACAGTGACAGGAGAGAGGAATTTGGGAGAGGCCTCTTGGAGGAGGAAACACTGGAGCTGAGACCAGAAGGTGGGTGAGACGCTGCTTATGGACAAAGTGCTTCCTAAGCAAAGAAAAAGCACACGCAAAGGCCCTGGGGTGGGAATGAGCAGAACGAAGCCGGACATGGCAGAAGCAGGGGGCAAGAGCCACAAGATGGCACGGGTGAGGGGTGGCTTTCCCCGGCCTAGGATTGGGGGCAGGCCACGCCCTCTGTCCTCCCTGGGCCCTAGAGGAAATGGGAGTCAGATACAGGCATTCCCACCTCCGCTCTTTGTTTCTTTGTCTCACTGAGCACACAAGCTCCTGGTTAGTCACAAAGTTACTTCTGCAAAAGGCCTTTGGCCAAAAGCAGTGAACTGGGGCTAAGTAAGAGTCATTACTCGTGCCTAACTGTGGGCTGGCGCTCAGCAGGACTGCCACGGCCGCCCGCCCGCAGAGCCCCACCTTGCCCCTGTGTTTCAACCCCACACGTTCCTGGCCCGTGTGCACCCCACGGAACACGCGTGTGTCCCAGGGATTGCCACTTCCCCCGGGAAGAGCACACAGAGGGCGAAAGGACATTCGGAGCCCCGGTATTAATAACCCAATCACCCCCGCTGTCCCCGCCGCGCCCCATCACGGCCTCGGGAACGGCCGATGCCCGCAGTGGCTCCAGAAGCTGGGGATGGCGAGGCTGCGGCGCCGGCAGGGTGGGTCCGGAGGCGGGGGCACCCAGCGTGGTATCAGCCGGGTCAAGGCCCCCCGCAGGGGCCAGCAGCAAGCCCCCCCATTTTCCAGATGAGGATGCTGAGGTGCCACTGGGAGTCGGCATCACCCATAGAGAGAAAGGGGTCCCAGGCCCCCAGCGGCACCTGGACGACAGGGACCCTGACCAGAAAGGCTGCGATGCGGACGCGGACGTGGGCGCCTGCTCAGTCTCCACGATGTCGTTCATTTTACGACGCCAGCTGCTTCTCTGGGGGGAGGGGCACTACGCAGGGGCCTCGCAGAAACCTCCAGCTCTGGCCCCCTTCAAGAGGGCCACCCGCTCCTGCCAAGGGTGACCCTGCGACCAAGCGAGGTCCATCGGACTCGCTGTGCCCCGGCCTCCCGGGTGAGGGGTCCAGGGCCCTGTGTAGCTGGCGCTCCTGCCCGGTCCTTCCCCCAGCCTGGCCCCGGCCTTCCCAGCCTTCCCCTGGGTCTCCCAGCTCCTGCCGCCGAGTCCAGCAGGGGTGGGAGGCCAGCCAAGGCCACTTGTAGCCTGTGGTGCCCGGTGACTTCAGCAGACCCTGAAGGCCCCACTGTCCAGCAGGCCCACCCCAGGCAGCCTGGCTGACTCTGTGGCCAGTTGTGACCCAGAGGTGGCAGAAGTGAGGCCAGATTGGGGCTAAGGCCTGAAGCCTTCACTTCTGAGCTCCCTGCAGCCAGGCTCCCTGCAGCCACCATGTGGGGAGGAAGCCAGGCAGCCGCATGGAGGGGCCAGGTGGCCGCTGACCCCAAGTGAGCTCCTGACTGGTGACCCGCTGAGCTACCAGCCGTCCGAGTGGAGCCAGCTCGGACCTTCCGGCTGGTACTGCAGGAAGCGGGAGGACCCTGTCAGCCCCCAGCATCTCAGGGCCAGGAAGGGAACCCACCACTCACTCGCTCAGGGCCACCATTCGGGGCGTCACGGGCCGCCTCAGGCCCCTCACTGTGCTGGTAGGTGCCTGGTGACTGGCCAGGCACTGTCCACTCAGTGTGGCCTTCGGTGTGAACATGTCACCGCAGGGGACACACTCGAGTGCCATGTGGGCTGGGCAGGGAACCCCACGGGTTAAGTGGGCCTGTGTAGAAAGGCCACCATCCTCTCCGCGTCCCACGTGACTACTTATAACAGAGGAGCAAGAACAGGGGCATCAGCAGGGGCCATGACGCCCACCGAGAGCTTGGTCCAGCCTCGGGCAGCGGGGATGGGGCAGGGCGAACCCGGGCCACAGCCAGACGGGACCTGTGACCCCTACTTCTCAGGAGGAGCCCTAAGTCCTAACCGTTAAGACGTGAAGTCCTGAAATGTTAAAAACCTGACAACTAGTTTTCTAAAAAGTTGAGAATAGCGCACAGGTTCAAAAAAAGTTCTGGGAGTCCAAGACGGCCCCCGGCCAGCAGCTCGTGCTGCCCTTCCTAGCAGGATGGCCGCAGGGAGCGGCTGCTGTGTCTCAGTTTCCTCGTCTGTAAAACGGGGACGGGACACCCCGGCAGCGCTGAGCTGTTCAGTGTGCGCATGAGCAAGCGCCCGGCGCCCACGGGTACCAGAGACGCCCACGCTGGACCCGAGTGAGCCTGGGGAGTGGGGTCAGGGAGGAGGCGGGAGGAAGCCGGCCTGGAGCGCCCTCCAAGATGAACCGTCACGCCCAGGGGGCCTGGCACAGTCCCTGCGCTGGCATAAGTGTACGGTCCCCGAGAGCGGCTGGGGCTAGGGAGTGCGAGAAACAGCCCTCCTGTCCCCACCTTGGCTCCACCAGTGACGGAAGGGCTCCGACTCCCTCGCCCCAGCAGTCACCTTGAAGCAAGGGCACCTGACGGAGTGCCAGGCCTGCCCCAGGTGCTGGGGCTCAGCAGGGAACAAGACAGCAAAGCCCCCCAGCCCCAGAGCTTACTGTCCAGCAAAGGGAGAGGACAAGGACAAGCCCTGAGAGTGTGGCAAGTGTCCTGCACGTCAACGAGGTGCCATCCTGGCATTCTGAGGAGGTGACGCTGGAAGGATCAGAGGAGGCAGACTTGGGGAGCTGTGGGGGGGCACAGTCCAGGCAGAGGAGCAGCAGGTACAAAGGCCCTGAGGCTGGAAGGAGCTTGGCTGCGTCCGAGGACCAGAGGGACCAGAGGGGCAGGCGCGACAGGCACAGGAGCGGGGAGAGCCACCTCTCCGAGCCAGGAGTCTGGGCTTTATTAGGTCCAACGGGCCCTTGGAAGGAGCCTTTCGGGACAGCTGCCCTCCCTCCAGGAGCCCTCTTGGGACCTAGCGGAAACGCCCTGCAGAAGGACCCCGCCAGGACCCTCCCTCTGCCCGAGTAGCTCTCCAGCAGGACGTTGAGTCGCCGGGCAGCTGCTGGGCCTCGACTCCAACCCCAAGGCACCCGGTCAGTCTGCCTGGGTGTGGCCTGGGCGCAGGGGCTTTCGAAAGAGTCCCTCTGGAGACTGCGAGGGACGCCTGAGCCACTCCCGAGCACCTTCCCACGCACATGGTGACCGGCCTCCTCGGGTCCCCAGGGGGCGCAGGGTCCTGGCTGGAGGTCAGGCCCTGGGCTTTGCTTCTTCTCTGACTTGGCCCCAAAGAAGGGCTGGCCGCGGCCTGGTGGCTCCAGAGCACACCAGCCAGAAGCTGCAGAATCCGGCTCGAGGGCCAGCGTCACCTCTGATGGCTGCCACCTCTCCAAGCTGGCTTTCCCTGTGTGTCACAGGGAGGTCAATGGCTTTCCTTACAGGCAGAGTGGCCAAAAGACCAGGGGCTTTGGCCAGGTGCCAGAGCACTTCAAAAAGCTCAGAAAGGACCTACAAATGTGACAGTGATGACCGCCGTGACAACGCGGCTTCCATGTGACTGGCCTTGTTCCAGGGTCCCTAACTCCAGAGGAAGCTGCCAGCCCCTCCCCAGCTTACAGAGGGGAGTGCAGCTCAGAGAGGGTAAGTGACTTGCCCAGCCCCACACAGCTCCCACGAGGGTGGGCTTGGCCTTGAACCCAGGTCACAGAGCCCCCCCCCCCCCCCCCCCGGGCTCTGAGCCCCTCGGGACAGGCTGATGGTCATCGTTCTGGTCATCACACGACTGGGACGCATCTGGTGGGGGGCACGGGCATGTTGGATAGTTTGAGGCTCCACCGTGGAGAACCCCCACTTCCAGCACAGCCCTTGAAGTTCCCAGGGGACCCTCATGCAGGTAGAAAAGCCATCTGTGGTCCCTGAGCCAAGACATGGCTCTGACTCTCAGGTAGACAACATTTGTGCCTGGCTTTACCCTACACTGGAGTAAACCGCCGAAGACGGGTTTGTTCCACTTGGAGACTTCAGGAAACCCCCTTGTTCACGGCCATCCTGCCTATAGCACCTGAGCTGCCCAAACTGCCCACCGGCGTCCAGCTGATTGGCAGCTGTCAGGCTGATGTGATCCTCCCCATCTGGGCATCTGGCAGCGCAGGTCTGCTGGTGCAGAGCCGGGCACTTACGAACTGCAACACTCACGCTCCCTGTGGGTTACGGGCACCTCTCTGGTGAGATGTGGAGGTGGCTCATATGATCTATGAGTCTGTTTCAGGCAAACCTGGGGAAAGTATTTGCTGGAAGAAGACAGCGATTGGTTTGCTGATCTGGGAAATACTGGGCTAAGTCAAGCAGCAAACCAAACACCTCCCCATGTTTGGTTTGGAGGTGAGCACAGAACCTAACCCTGGGCCAATGAGACATAAAGCAAAGTGTGCCGGACAGTGGGTGCTCCTAGAAGGATTTTCTTCTCTGAGTAAAAGGGAGTCAGCAAGGAGGAGTACTCCTCTATGTTCCCACTTTGCTGGGGGATGTGATGTCTGGGATTGTGGCAGCCACACTGACCCCATGAGACAACAAAGTTGAAGACAGAAGAGAACACAGGGACAAAGGCTAGGAGGAGTCTGGGCTTTGGACGACATGGATGTATTGATGACTAAGCCCTGGACTCCCCTGATTTTGCTATGCAAGAAATAAACATTTCTACTGCGTAAGTCACTCTAGGCCAGTAGCTCTGCTACTCCAAGTGAACACACCTAGATCCACAAGCAAATAACTAAGACTCCAAGTCAATAAGAACCCCGGTCGGCGTTCCTGGTCTCTGGTCAGGCCTGTGGACAGCATCTCTGTCCACAGATTTTGTGCAGTCCAACTTTAACCAAACACGAGTGTCTCTGGGACTCCCGAAGGCGGACGGTTCCCTTAAAGTTCTGCCTCATGGCTACTGAGGTGGGTCAGCTGCCCACTGGGGTCTGGACCACAAACCAGTAAGAAAGCTGTTGGCAACATCCCTCCCGGACACATCTGGCACCCACCTGGCCAAACATATCTCGGGTACTGCTGGTCCCCAGGGATGGCCCTGCCCCCCCCCCCCCTCCAGACCTGCTCCTAAGAACTCCTGAGTCTGGGATGGAATCCACCTCCGTCTCCAGCGGAGCCAGGTGCGAGCGGCAGAGGGGAGGCCTTTCATAAGACGAGGCTGCAGGTCAGAGGCCAGCGCCGCCGGGCACCGTGTGTTTTGGAAACATATTAAGAGACTGTGGGGAATCAAAGCGCTCCGGCTGGAGAGGATCCTGAGGCCCTGGTCGGGTGGAGGAGCATCTCCGGGCCACCGCTGCCCCACCAAGGAGGCTTCCCGCTACCCGGTGGGCTGGGAGCCCACCCTCCCCCCAGGCAATTTCCCAAGGGCCCTGCGGAGTGCCCACTGTTTGGTTTTCTCTGCTAATCATGGGGCAGAGAGGCTGCGGACAAGGGGAGGCTCAGCCTGAGCCCTCAGTGACTTCTCCACCGTCGGAGGGGAGCACGGGTCTGAGGGGAGCATGTGGCGTGCCAAAAATACTCATGGTAGATGCCGGGAGGCCCCGGGGGTGGAGGGGAGAACGCCACGCTGGGAACACGACGCATTCCCCTGGACCAGCGTGTCCAGCCGGGGCTTAAAATAACACGGATATGCACCGACTCCCAAATCCAGGTCACCAGCCACTCGGCAGACTGCGGCCCCAGATCCACCACCCACAGCTTCCCGAGGACGGTGGAGAGTCGGAGCCCACGCTTCCCGGGCTCAGGCCGCTCGCCCCCTCCCCCAAGTCCCCTTTCCTGGTTTCCCCATTAGGGACCCAAGCCACCAGGCTGCCAATCACCTGATTCCTTGGCGCTGTGGGACGGGCTGGGGACTGGACCACTCCTGTGTGGGCAGCCCCTCCTGGGCACTGGGGTGTTCAACCCCAGGTTTCACCCACCAGGGGCCAGCAGCGCCCCCCACAGTGGACAGGCAAAAACACCTCCGGACCCCGCTCCACATGCCCCACGGGGCAAATCACCCTTGGCAAAGAGCACTTGACCCACCAGAAATAGCCCCGGTGCACCCAGTTCACGGTCGGCTCCCAGTGCACTGCTAACACACCTGGCCCTGTCCCAGCTCTGCCTAGAAGCACCCGCCTGGCAGCAGCCACAGGATTGCCTTGAAACTCCCATCATGCCACCCTGGACTTCAAGTCTCCAAGGCTTTCTCTTTCATTTAAACAAAGTCTAAACTTCTCACCTCTCCCTTCCTGCCACTCCCTACCAGAACCCCTCTGAGCGACCCAGATGGACTCCTCCTACCTCTGGGCCGTACCCCGGCTGCACTCTCGACCTGGAGAGCTCTCCCCCCAGATTCCCCCAAGGTCAGCTCCTTCCTAAACTTTAGGGCACAGCCCAAAGGTCACCTTCCTCAGAGAGGCCATCTGCCTAAGCTGTCCCCAGCCACTGTCCCCCCAGTGCCATCATGGTTTATCACCCTGTTTCCACGGTAGGGCTTTTCACTGAGGCCACCTTGTCCGTGGGCATGTCTCCTTGTGACCTGTTTCTGGCCCCCTTGACAGTCCCAGGGCCTGACACGGGGCCTGGCTTACAGCAGATGTCCGCCCAGCACGTGGGTAACTGGAAGGCCCTCTTGGGTTCTGCAGTCAAGTTCAAGATGAGGGATGCCCATCAAGCACCCCCACATATCTCAGCTCCTGGCTTTCTGCAGCAGAAGGCAAACCCTGTTCCAGGGCCCCTTTCCCAGACCTTCTGAGGCACGTGGTGTGCCGAGCACTCCCCGCACTCCCCGGGAGCCTGATTCAGCAGGGACTGGCCAAGGGCCTGGAGTCTGCATTTTTTTAAGCAAATATGTCAAGATGCTTCTCATGGCGGGGAGGTTCGCACGCCCAGGGTCAAGGCCAGGCTGCATCCCTCATGTGTGGAAGAGCTGAGCCAGGCCTCTGCTGCCTGAGGACCCTCGTGGAGGGGGGAAGGAGGTGCTCCCGGGGTCCTCACTGGGCCAGAGGTGGAGACAGGTGCCTCTGACTGTGGCTGCTCACGTTAGTGTGGTCACTTGCTTCCCCCCAAACCAGGGCTCCCTTCCACCGAGGACCCCCACTTGTGTTCTTGAGGCTTTGGGGGCCCGGCAGTGAGCTTCTCAGGGTGGAGCCTGAGGCTGGCCTGAGCCAAATGCCCGTCAGGCTTCCCTTGGGTGGGCACTGGTTTGCCTGAGCACAGGACAATAGCACAAGAGGGGTACCTGGGGGCTCAGGTGGGATCTACCTTCAGGTAGAGGTTTGTTCTTTCCTTTTGGGATCAGCCAGAGGGGATGAGAGGGCAGCTCCTTTGCAGGGGTCTTGCCCTTCATTATGACGACCGCCAGTGTTCACCTGTCAGACGCTGTGCTTAGCACTTGACGTTGATGATCTCATGTCACCCTTTACCACACACCAGGGGCTGGGTGCTAGGATCAGCGTCATTTGTGGGAGAACGCTGGAGCCCAGAGAGGCTTGGTCACATGCCCCCGTCTCACTGCTGGGCAGGTGGCCAGGAGGACCGGCTGTCCTAACCACCGTGCCCGTGGCTGCCAGAGCCTGCCGCCCTCGGAGCTGGAGAGGCGTGAACACAGCACAGAGACGAGAGGAACGGTTCTCACAAGAAACCCGAGCCCTGCGTCCAGCTGCTCTCGGGCCAGAGTCCCCTTAGATTTGGGGGTTATGAAAACCCATAGGCTGCTGCTTTTTTAGCTGGTTTGATTTTTTTTCTTTCTGTTGCTTCCAAGAGAAAGGATCCTGATTGCTCTACAGTCCTTCTAGGAAAATACCCCTCCAATTCCATTCGCAACTTGCACGCAGCAGCTGCTCAGTGAACACCAGCAGAGGCGGGTGAGCCCTGGCTTCCTGCCCACCAACCGCCAGGTCTGTAACCCTAACGCCCAACTGCAGCCAGCCCAGCGCATCTTCCCCCCCCCCCCAGGCTCCAAGTGAGGCCTAGTTCCCTAGCAACCACCCCAATTAGGCAATCATGCCATTTATCAGGATGCCAATTAATTATAATGATCTTAATGATCTCCCAATTAGATACAGCCTTGGGTCTGGCTGGAGCAGGGGCATCTGCAGGATGCCCACCAGGGCCCGTGACAAGGCGGCCTGCAGAGGCAGACCCCAGGGAGGCCCCCTCACCTGCCGTCAGTGCTGAGCTCCACCTTCCACACCCGTGGCCAGGCTGGGCCCAGCCACCCCGGACTCCATCACCAGCTACAGGAGCGTCTCCCGCCAGGAGGATGTCCATCCTCTGGCCATGGTGCTTTTAAGGGCTAAAGTCATTACTTCAGATTCTGGTAGCTTTTTCTTGAGCCCCGTTTGGTGTTTCACTTTGCATTTTGATGGGGGGGGGGTTGTACTCAAGCTCAGCGGAAGGAAAAAGCATTTCGCAGCTGCTTGCTTTCCTTGGGGCAAAAAACTCCACCCCCCAAAACCAAAAAACACCCCAACACAAACTCGAGACTCCCTAGTCAGCGGGGGCTTCTGAGCAAGAAAGAGCAGTTTTACTAACTCTGCGTTCTTCACTGAGCATGGATTTTTCTTTTTCCTCCAGTTGGATAAAAAGGCCAAGGTCGTGGAGGAGGAGGATCCAGAGGTTCTGAGTGGAACCTACAGCCCCAGGGCTTCACCACTGACCCTGCCAGCAAGTCACACTCTACGCCCCAGCATCCAACGGTCCCAGCACCCGCCCCTCAGGGTTTCTTATATCACATTTAAGTGCTCTGAATGTACTTGGCCATTAACACTAGCCAAGCACTGTCCACCGAGCTTACAACAAACCCTTCTTGTAACTACAAGCTGGCCAGGATGCGGAGAGCCTTCCGCAGGACAGGGCTTCTGGTGGGGGGAGGGGAAAACTCTGAGAACAGACACACACTTAAGGAGAGCATGATTGTCCCCTCTGCTGACCCAGGAGCCTAGAAGCTGCCCCCTTGAGGCAGGCCCGGGCAGAGGAGTCCACTCAAGCCAGGACAACAGAAGGGGAAACATCCCAAGTCAAAGGCGGACTTCAAAGGGCAGGCTGTGAAATGGGCCTTGGGATGGCTGCTGAGGCAGGTCTGGGGTGGGGACTCGAGCACGTGCTTGCGTATTCATGGTCACACACAGCCACAGAGAGAGCAGTGCCTCCCAAGCACAGGTTTTTTCAATCAAATCATCAGTCAACCCTTAAGTCTGAAAACTTAACATGTTATTAGGGGTTTCAGAAAAAGCCATAAATTCAAATAAAAAACCCAAGAAGTAAACACAAAGCCCAAAGCCACACTGACCCTCAGCCATGGCAGAGACACCAGCACTGTGCCTCTCTGCACACACACTTGCCGGAGGAAGACGGTGTCCTCCTGAGCAGACACCCATGTGCCTCAGCCAAGATGCATGTCCCCAAGCTGCCCGTTCTGGGACTCAGTTCCAGGGGGCTGGCGGCCCTGAGCTCTCCTCCATAACTGGACCTGCAAGGCTTAGGGGGAGGGGTCTTCAGTGCCCTCCCCCTTTCTGTCTTTAACAAATGGCTTTAATTAACCCCACTCCTTGTGTAGGGGGAGGTGGAGTCACAGTGAGGAGTCCCCCTCACTACCAACTGCAAGAACAATTCAGGGGAGAACAAATCTGGGGGTGTCCTCCAGAGAGAGCCCTTCTCAACAGCTCCCTGTCACCCCAGAGACTTGGCTCCAGAGCCTCCTGGGGGGCACGGGGGTGGGGAGCAGGGGACAGATGGAGGGGGGAGAGGACGGTGTCCCAACAAGCACAGATGAGCAAATACCCAGATTCAGACGTCAGCTGAATGTAATTACTTGGTTAATTAAATATTGACTTTTAACTCAAAAAGTGATTAAAACAAGCTGCAGGAAAGACTGTCCAGCAAGGGGGCGGGGCGAGCCAGAACTTTTAAGAAGGGGGAGGGGTGGGGGAGGGGTGC
>NW_026000026.1:5813312-5833567 GCF_001458135.2 Marmota marmota marmota
CGCTCCCGCCGCCGAGCGCGCACCCTCGCTGGGACACAGACGCACACTCACCGACACACACTCGCTCCTGCTCGCCCTCGGCGGAGAGTTGAAACAGATGTGGGATTCGCCCAGGAGCTGGAAACAGGGAGGGACGCGAGCCAGAGCCGTGCGTGTGTGCGTGTGTGCGTGTGTGTGTGTGTGCGTGTGTACGCGCCAGCCACACCGACGAGGGGCATTTCTAATAAATCAAACATCGTAATCAAGTCGGGGGGCCATCGATCAGGCCACTTGGCTGGGAACGGAGAGATCCCTGCCCCTTCTGCTTCCTTTTTCTCCTCCCTCCGAGCTGGAAGGAGCCAAGTGTCCTCGGGACGTGCGACAGCCCGGCCAGGCGCTCCCCTCGTAATGACACGTTAATAAATGTTTTCTTTTATCTGTTTTCACAAGGGCTCGCCCCGGTCTGCAAGCACCCGACTGCTTTTGCTCAAAGCCCTGCGCTCGCCTCTAACTACACACATTTGCCATTGGAGAAGCCGGCTCCAGGCCGAGCCCCAAGCGGGATCGCAGGGAGAACTACCCACGCGCCCGGGCCTTCCCACGCGCCTCGGAAGCTCTCCCGGAAATTAACTTGAGCCCAAGTGAACACAGCAGCGTTGCCCAGAGATGGCCCGAGAATAGAAAAGAAAGACGAAACGGGCTTCCCGCGAAAGCGGGGAACTCCACTCTAGGTGGCGCTGTCTGCCGCGGTTTCCCGTCCCCATGGTCACGCCAGGCAGGAGGGGCAAGGGGCTGCAGGGTGGGCGAAGAGCAGCCCAACCAACCAGTAGCCACAGGACTTAGAGCTGAGCTGCCAGGGGGAGACCGACCCTGGTGGGGAAACAGCACTTGTAGGCAGGAGGAACGTGCCTAGACCCCGTGGTCTTCTTCAGTATCATTATACCCATTTCACAGATGTGCAAACCAAATCACAGAGGTTCGGTGACTGGCCCAAGGTCATACTAGCCGTGGACCCAGAATTTGAACCCAAGAAGCCTGGCTCCAGAATTATGTGCTAAAACCCTTGGCTATTATTATCTTCCCACTGAACACCTCCTTGCCCTGGTATTATCTTTTGAGTTTTGTGCTAGTTAGTGTTTTCAGATTAAGCAAATACAAATAAATGATCATTGTGGGGGCCTATTAATGCTGACAAGTTCTTTGAAGTTTATCTGAAATTCAAATAGGGTGTCCTGACTAGGTTAGGGGCTCTAGTCCCCTTCCCAGAGTGTCCCTTGGTCATTCCAGTTTAATCTTGAGTCTAAATGAATCAGAAAAATCTTGAACTTGCTTTTCTAAATCAGGTGCTAGCCCCACAGAGGCGGCTGACCTGTCCACCGCCTGCCTGGGAAGATGCCTCGCTGAGCTTCTTCACTTCCATGGACCCAAACCTATGGAGACCCCTCCCCTTCTGCCTCATCTCTGCAGAAGGGGACACATTGGCCGCAGTGCTGTCCAGGAGATGTATGTGGCAGGCCTCGTATGTAATTTGGAAATCTCTAGTAATGGCATTAGAAAATCAAAAGAAACAGGTGAAATCGGTTTTAATCATGTAGTTTCTTTAACCTTGAGTGTCCAAGGGTCTTCAATATGTATTCAATGTAAAAAAATTCATGAGATAGTTTGCATTTTTTTCTTATTCTGGTAAATCCCGGGTGTGTTTTCTCTTTATGGCACATGTCCGTTTGGAGCAGCCAGAAAGGTAACGGGTCTTGTCCGCAGTCACAGAGTTGACAGGTGGATCTCGGCCCTTTGGAGGCTGAGCCTGGCTTTGGAACCCAACAGGAGCGGTCATTTCTAATAAGTCCTCAGAGCTCCAGGGGCCCCAGGGTGGGAGGGGAGGGAGCTGGGGTAGGGCTGCCCTGCTCTGGAGACTGTTCTAGAGGTGGGGGGATTTCCACCACAAAGAAGTTCAGAACCTCGCCTGGCTGCTTCCCGACATAAAGGGGCTCTCCTGTCCCTGTGAAGGTCCGGCCGGTGGGTTTCTACCGGATCCTTCCTGCTTTATCAGAGGACCTTGATAACAGTGCCCGTGGGCTGTGTGTGTGCCTGTCTTGCTCACCCTTAGATGTGCATCGCTTCCCCTGATGCGTGGAAAGGCCTGAAGTGATGGCATCTGGGTCTATGCCCCTTGTCCTTCCTTGGGAGGAGGGGACAGGTCTGGAAGGTGTGGGCCTTTCTGTGTGCTGTTTGTTGCAGGCAGGGGCCGTGGTCTGCGGTTCATGAGGACTCACCAGCTCAGACGCCCATGGGGTCAGAGGACCTGCAAAGTGTCCTCTGGCCACGTACCTTTCCACAATTCCCAACGACCCCACAGTCCTCCGGGTTCCGGCCTCAGCCTGCTGTTTAGATCCCTTTCAGTCAGGTGGGGACAGCTGGCCCCACTCGGGGTCTTGGGGTCTTCCTGGAGATGTGGGGGCCTGGGGGCTGGATGTCCCCAGCCTGGCCTGGGTGGGCTGAGCACAATGCTCAGGACCCTGAGTCTCCAGTCCCTCTGCCTCCAACCAAACTGTCTGGGGCGGCTTTCCTTGAGTCTCTTGTGTCACTGACCCCCCCCTCTCCTCCCCTGCCCCCCCCCCATTGTCCTCTCTGGAGGACCCAGTCAGGCCTTCCAAGCTCCTGGGCCTCAGGTCTTTCTCCCAACACCTCCACGCCTGGCCTCCCCTCTGTGTGTCCCTTGGTGGCCGTGAGCGGGAGCCCTGGGGTCCCACCTACCTTGCAGAGCCTGTGGCTGTGTCTTCCGTGGCTCCACGGGACAGTGAAACACAACTCCTGGTGTGTTTCTGCGTCTCCAGCCCGAGGCTGAAGCTGTCTGGTTGTGTGTTCCTCTGGCTGGATCTGGGCTGGCGTGGTCGGGATTTTATGGGGTCGTAAAATGCAACCTTTTAACATGTCTTAAACAAATTGGCGTGTCAAGGAGAAACGTTAAAAGTAGGGCCGGAGCAGACAGGAGGCTTGGGCAGGCAAGCCTCAGGACTGGGGCACAGGTGGCTTTAATAATGCACAGGGCTTGGCTGGAACTTGCTTCTCCAAGAGCAGAGGGGCCCGCAGTCACTCTCGGGGGCTTGGTGTCAAACTTCCCAGCTCCTGAGCACAGACGGTTTTGCACGGGTTTTAAAATACAAATTCCAGTCTCATCCATGATGACATAAATTTGTGGTTAATTCTGCAGAATTTTCGGTTAGACCCAAGCTGTCCTGTCAGTGGGAATGCGATGTCAATAGAGGAAAACTGTTTATGTGTCTTGAGATATTGTGATAATGAAAACCAGCTCCATAAACCCCCATTAAATCAGAAGAACACTAATTGTGTTTCACGCCGCCTCCGTGGGGCCAGCTTGCGGACACGCACGTGATTTACTTCAGCAAAACCCGGCTCATCTCTGCAGCGCGGTACCCATTTTCCCCTTTAATTACACATAATTGTATAGTCTAATTTATTCTAACGCCTGACTCCTAAGAGTGCACATTTATGAATCAAGGGTTGGTTTGGGAGGGAGGGGAATTATAAACGGATATAATTGCCGTCTCCTGGGGCTGCTATGAGCCATCTCCAGGAGCGATGGTGTTCATTCTGACTTCTTACCAGGACAGACTGTGGGTTGTCACCAGTTGTCACACAGTTCAAAGACCGCCGATGACAGTGGCTATTTGTCCTGTTGCTGAATGATAGACCAGTGGTTCTCTTTTGGATAAACAGGCAGGAAGGTTTCCATCTGTGACCTCGTGACCAACGCGATGCCCAGGAGCTGGGTGCTGCCCCGGGGTATTAAGATGAGTAACGACCCCAGGGCCACACGGCCAGGCCATCCTGACAAGGTGGAGCGGGCAGTCCTTTGTTTTCTTAAAGGGAAGACCAGGATCCACTGACCATGAGTGCGACTCAGTCTAGGGCTCTCTCGGGGACAGCATGTCCGGTCTCACAATCGCTTTCTGAGCTTTGGTTATAATTCATCGATTATGATTAATGACGGTGGTGACTTAGTGAGAGTCAAAGGGTGACAGGTGCCGCTCCAGGGCCAAGCTAACCGACCTGAGCTCGGCCAGCACCGGCTGGAGACCCCACTGACCTCCCGGGCCTCGGTTTCCTCACCTTAAGGAGGGAGATGGTGACAAGGACATTATATGTTGTCACGTGCATTAGGTGAGATTAAGGAAGGTGAAATGGGCGAGGAGAGCGTGCCAGGCTACGGAAGGTGCCCGGGGAGCGTTCGTTAGGTCAGAACCGGAAGAGGGTTGCCCGGCCCAGGGAGACTGTCCCGGGGCCCGTGAAGCTAGAGGTGGAAACCAGGGCAGGTGGCCCTCTGAAGCCAAAGCAAACCAGGCCACACGCCCCCGGGCTTCAACCCCCCTCTGGTACGTGGACTCTGGGCACAAGCGTGTGCCCGCCCCAGCTGCTGCCCGGCTCCTCTCCCTGCCCACTTGCTTCTCTTTTCATTTTGAAAATTCCCAAAGGTTGAGAGGGCAGCCCCGGGGCCGCACGGCCGCTCTCCACCGGAGTCTGCAGGTGTTGATGAGCTCCTGTCGCTGAGCCCTTTGAGAGGAGGTTGCAGCCATTATGACACATCACCCCTGAGGCCCTGGGCGGGCATCTCCTGAGAATATGTTGCTTCCCCAGATGACCTCTCCATCACTGATGCACCTCAGGAAATTAACAGTGATCCCATAATCACCCCTCCGCTGCTCCACTAATAGAGCCACAGAGGGATCCTTCTCTTTGTTCTTCAAACCTCTTCCTGCCTCAGGGCCTTTGCACTCACCGCACCCTCTTCCTGGAAGACTCTTTCTCCAGATTTTGCTCTGTCGTCATTTAGGTCTCAGCTCAATGTCACCTCCCCAAGAGTTCTCCCCTGTGTGTTTTGCCTAGAGATGTTTCCTGTGTCCACCCTTCTTCCCCACCTTATGGTCCTCCTCAGACAGGCTGCTGGCTGAGATCCATTTTTATTCATGTCCGTGGCCTAAACTGTCTACCACCCCTGTCCACCACTCGCTGCAGGAGGACAGGGGCTGGGGCTGTCACCACTGTGACTTCAGTGCCCAGGACACTGTCCAGCACACAGTCAGCGTCCCACAGACACGTGTGAAGTGAACGCGTGCACAGCCTGTTGGTGATGTTTTCAAGCAGAAGAGATGTGGAGGGGCGTGGCTTGGTCCCCAGTGTTTAGAGACAGATCCACACAGTCTAGCCCCAGTGCTGCCTGGGGCTGAACACAGCTGTGTGTCGCCCTGGGCCCATGTCCCACAAACTCCCCTGACAAATGGGGCCGATGACGATAGTTCCCATCTCCTATGGCTGTTTCTAGGACGTAGAAAAAAGCAACGCACCCCGCGTCTGAGATATCAGGACACCAGCTGTTAGTGCTCCCTTCTCCCCTTAATGGTTTTGTACACAAAGTGCTTAGAGCAGTGCCCGGTCCACTCCCACCAGCCTTCCTTGGGCACTTGTAATGAATGTGGCATCGGCTGGCTCGAGGCCTGTGGCTTTTAAGCACCACTGGCCGCTCACAGGCCCCCATTGAGCTGGTCTCCATGCAGAATGCCCCAGAGAACATCTTGGAAGTGCTGGTGCGGCCTTGGGAGAGACCAGCCAGGTCAACGTTTGGCCTTGAAAAGATTCGGGCTGTTTACAGCAGGCATCTGGGCTGATGGGTCAGAGGCCTGTGGTTCAATGTTTTGCTTCTCTCCCCGGAGACCAGTCCTGGGAGGCTCACAAAGGGCCGAGCCCTGGAAGCTGCCGTGGGTGGACAGACACACTCCTCCCTGTGGAGGAGAGTGGCCCCGGCACAGCCCCGGCACAGCCCCGGCGGGCTCCTCTCGGGCTGCGCTGGCAGGTGCCCGTGATTGGAGCGCCAGCCTGTGTGTCTTTAAGTGAAGCGTGACCAGCACTGGTGTCCGTAGATAAGGACACAGGAGCAGGGGTTTCTCGGCTAAAGTTGCAAATAAAAATGAGTCGGGGAACCAAGAACAGCGTTGGAAATCTGGACGTGAGAATTGCATTTAACTGCAAATAAAACCAGGCTTTCTACCCAGAGCTTCAGCTTGTGCGTGGTGTGATTTACATTCTTGTTTGGGGGGTCAGGAGTTGGGGGGCCCAGTGTTCATGGCAGGCATCCCCTTTCCTTTGGGAAACAGTCTGCACCCTGTTTTCAGTCCTGGCGCTGTTGGTGGATAGCTTTGACCCCTTGCTCAAGGTTTGGGCACGTGACTCGGGCCGGGCCCGTCCAGGCATTCTGCATTCTGACCGGTGATTGGTGGGGCATGGGCACATGACCCTTGGGGGCCAATGAGGATCAGGCCTAGGATTTTCATTTAAGCTACTGATTCTGAGCAGCTTTCCTTCCAGGGTTTGAACTTGGTGATGATTGAGAAGACTCCAGAGGCCCCGCTGGGCCTGGAAGGATTCCAGATGGCAGCCCAGCCCCCCTTGCCCAGCCCCTTCCCCTGGGTGTGGGCAGGACTGTGAGGCTCTGAGTTCACTCCCATGATAAAGGGTTCTGAGGCCCTGAATCAGTTCACTGAGAATTTATCCAGAGGGAGGTTTGTCTTCGTTGGGCCTGACCTAATCAGGCGGAGGGCCCCCGACGGGCTGACTCAGTTTAGAATCAGATTCTCGAGCTGGCTTTGTAAGGGCCAACAGCCGTCTTAGGGCGAAGGCCACCTAGCAGGGAGCAGCCCCTGCCTGACCGAGAGCCAGCAGGCAGAATCTTTGTCCTACAGCCATAGGAACGGAATCCTTTCAACGGCCACCGAGCTTGGAAAAGTGTCCTGAGTCTCAGCCACGATTACAACCATGGCCACTTTCAGCCAAGGCCTAGATTTCAGCCTGCTGTGACCTGAGCAGAGGGCCCATGGACAGACCCTTGGGAACTGTGAGGTAGTACCTTTGGTTGATTTAATCTGCTAAGTTTGAGGGAACTTATTATGTAGCACGGAAACAGGGAACAAGTGTGAACACCTAGTTCAAGCTGTACCTGAAGCCAGACAGTTAATAATAAGACTTTTCAGTTATGTGAGCCAAGAAATCTTCCCCCTCCTTTTTCTCTTAAGCTTTTTTTTTTTTTAAGCAGGGCTCTCAGAATAGCACCCCTCAACTGGCTTATTTCACGGGTCTGTCTCTGTATTATTTGCTGAGCCTGGGGACATGTCACCGGGTGCTGTGTTTGGCTTTGGCAGGGTCACAGCCTGAGTGGGGACTTGTGTGGTTTGCCGTCCTGTCGTCTGTCTTACACCTCTGGAGGTGCAGACTTGCCTCTGGCCTCCGCATCCCCCAGCACGTCTTGTGGGGCCGTTGGGGGGTGACTGGCTGCCTAATGTCATGATCTGGGTGGAGGTTGGCAGGGAGTGACTAGGTTTAGCATTCTGGGCCACATAGGGTCTTTGCTGCATCTTCTTCTGTTTTTAACAACCCTTTAGCAACGGAAGAGCCGTTCTTAGCTCAGGGGCTGAGCGCAAGCAGACCAGGTGGTTTGGGTCTGGCTCGTGGGCGGCATTTGGCTGAGCCCTGGCTCAGGGCACTGACAGGGGCCAGAGCCTGGTGCTCAAGTGTCAGGCCCCCACCCGTCACCACGGGACACCCTGGGCAAGTCTTTCACTTCCCCAACCCCCAGTTTCCTTACCCGGAAAAGGGGGTCCCCAGGAGGTTATGGGGGAATTGGGTGGATTGATACACAGCGCTGCCCCTGGTGGCCCTGAGTTGGGCTGTGAGTCATTATTTTTAGAGATGATCATTAATCCCCGTTCTCTCCGCCTGTCTTCAAATTTGGAACCAAGCTAGGAGCAGTCTTGGGGGGCTGTCAGGTGAAGAGTAGCAATGGGGGTTCTTTCCTGGGAAGGCTGGCTAGGGGACAGGACTGGACCTCTTCTCCTGGTCCCCACCCTCCTCCCCCAGCCTGAGGTGCCTGGGGAGTCTCCAAAGCTGGTACTTACACTAGGCAGTCGACAGGTCAGCCTCTCCCACCTGCACAGCCTCCTGGTGGCCCCTGGAGGGTGGCGACCCGGGCCCCACGGGAGGAGGCTGTGCCTATCAGCTGGGCCTTAGGAGACCCCTCAGTTCCCACTCCCACCATGCTGGGGGGACTGGTGTGCCCCAGATTCAAATTTATGTCAACCCAGAGAGGTGGGGTGTGAGCTCATTTGGAAGGAGGGTCTTTGCAGAAGGAAGGGATTCGGACGAGGTGACACTTGGGTTACAGTGGGCCCTGAGCCAAGGGCTGGTGTCCTTAGAGGAAGACAAAACCAGGGCCACAGAGGCCCGTGGGAAGGGGCCCGACGTGCTGGAGGAGGAGACCGGAGTCGCGTGGCCACAGGCCAAGGAATGCCACGGGTTCTGGCAGCCCTCGCAAGCTGGAAGAGGTGCGGGGCCTTCAGATGGCTCCAGAAACCCCAGAAGCCATTGCTGTTGCCTCAAGCCACCAGTTGCCGTCATTGTCACGACAGCCCTAGGAAACCCATACACCCAGCAGGGGTCCTTTCTCTTCCCTTGGTCCTTGGTGGAGGTGGAAAGAGACACAGCAGAGCAAGGCCCTCAGCCTGGATCCACACTAGAGATTCTGACTTTGTGGGCCAACCATGGGTCTGGCGTGGGTAGTTAACAAAACAAAACAAAAATTTGATTGAGGAATAATTTATGTAAAATATAATCACATCTCCCACTTTAGATGTACCATCCAATGATATTTAGAGTCCCCAAGTGGGACCACCACCACTGCGATTCAGTCGGGGATCTTCATTGCCTGTATAAGGTGCTCCGCAGACCACCTGGCTGCTGCGTGGGAGGGAGGCAGGAGAGGGGTGTCCGGGTGCCCAGGGGGGCTGAGGACCTCGCTGACCCTGGAGTACATGCCCAGGGCATGAAGGTGCGGTGGGGAGAGGGCCCGGGCCCGGCCTCCAGAGCCCGTCGGGCTATGGAGAGTTCTAGAGGGGGAAGTGGGGGGCACAGTCCCCATTTCCACCTGCAGCAGGAGCCCTGGGCCCTCCCAGCCCACATCCAGCATGACCCTTGCATGGCCCAGAGCCAGGCACAAGGGGTCACTTCTCAGAGTGGCGGAGCACCAGGCCTGAGGTCATCCAGGGAGGCAGAAACAGGAGACCAGGCGCCCAGGCTCTAGCCCTGGGCCGGTGGGGAGGCTGAGGCTGGCTGGTCCTGTCGGATCCTAGGCTGGCCTGCTGGGGCCGAGTCAGTTCCCATCGTCCTTGCAACGTGGCCTTGCCTTGCCGTGCAGGACGGGCCTGCAGGTGGCCTCCCGTCAGTCACAGACCTGTCCCCTGCTTGGCACCCAGACCCACGCTCATGGGTGACTCATCTTTTGTGCTTATATCCGGTCGTCTGCGCGCTGGCAGGCACTGGTGCCCACAGGGCTGGGCTGCCGACCAAGACGGCGGCCGAGGCCTGTGGGATGAGCCAGGCGGTCCCCCGGTTCCCCTGGCCTCGGAGAGCGGGATGTGTGGCAGCTACTGTCTGCCGAACACACTCACCTGAGTGCCAGGAATGGGCTGCCCACCACAGACACACCTGGCTGCTTGGAGCAGGACAAGGGTTTGTTCAAAGCAGTTCCTAAGCCTGGGGGGTCGGACTCCAGCAGGCAGACAGGAAGACCGCTGCCCATGGCCGGCTGCTCTGGCAACACAAGCCCCTCTGGAGCTGGGCCTGGATGCCCATGGCTCTTGCTGTGACCTTGAGAGAACCAACGTCCTTGCCACGGTATTAACCAGAAGTTCAGACCCCTCAGGTGCAGCCACCAGACACCACTCGGCTCTGTTCTGGTCCCGTCTCTCGTGGGCAGGTCTCATGGGCAGACACCTGCTGGGGTCATTCTGCCCCCGCTGCAGAGGAGCTCGGGACATCTGCCTCCTGAAACGGCCTGGAACGGTAGGACTCATCCTAGGGACGTGAGCAGGTGTCGTGAGGGTATCTGGTGGCAGAAGTCAAGCGCCTGCTGACCCATGCTTGAAGTGAGTGGGGGCAGGGGAGTGGGGGGGCACTGGGTGCCTCCCGTTTAACCTCCATCCTTAGACCCCTTTTATGTTTAGGCCACCAAAAGTCAGAGAAGGTGGCGGGAAGCTCAGAATGTTCACCAGCCTCCCAAAGACGGGACCTGGTGGCAAATAGCACAAGCCTCCCCAGCCCTGGCCTCCCAGAGGCCCACTGCTGGCTGAGGCCCTGAGCCCGAATGAACCAGTTCTTGTGTCAGATGTGGCCATGGAACAGGCGCGGTGCCTTTCTCACGGACTCCTCGGAGTGAAGCAGGGGAAATTTGTGTCTTCATCAATAGTAGATCAGGTAAATCCACCCACGGGCCCACGGCCTGCAGATTTGGCCTTGGCTTCTGGTTTCTGACTGCATGACCTTGGGCCTGGTTCATTCTCTGAACCTCTGTATCCTCATCTATAAAATGTACTCACCTGTAGTCCCATAAAATAAAATACGAAAATCGGGCTGGGGATGTGGCTCCGTGATTGAGTGCCCCTGAGTTCAACCCCTGGTACCCCCCTCCCCCAAAATGGGTATCCAAATCTCCCTCCGCTTTTTTCCCTCCAGGATAATTCTGTGGATCGAATGGGGGAGTTTACAACAAAAGTCTCAGCTCTGCGCAGAGCGGCTCTCTCTGCATTCATCTCTTCCACGCCTGCAGCCTTCTAAAGGCTTCCTGTGGACAGGAGGACGTTACACGCAGCCTGTTGGTAGCCGTGTTCCGCGGGTTCATACAGACAGATAAGTCGGGCTGCGGGCTTCTCAGTCGGAGGTGTCTGTCAGACAATCGCTGACTCAAGGGCTTGTTTCTTGGGCTTCAACAGGAGCCACGCCACAGAGGGACATTTATCAGGAACTATTTGGGACCCGTGGCCACAGGCTGTCTGCCTCAGCCTGGGCGCAGACAGAGGCAAAGCTCCCAGCAGGCCTGGCTCCTGTGACCCACAGGCTGAGATCTCATCGTGTGGGCGGGAGGTCACATCAGAGCAGGCGGCTGGGCTGCTGCCATCTGAACCTGGTGGGGAAGGGACTGCTTTGTGCCTCGGAGTCCCCCTGCCTGTGTGAGCTCCCGGGAGACGCTTTGGTCGGTGGCCAGAGCCTGTAGCAGCCTTGGCCGTCTGGGATGACACGTGCACATATTGATTCACTGAACGAATATCTTGAAAGTTGCTACCAAGGCCCTGGAACTCTCTCAGACCCCAGGGTCCAAAAGGTGACTTCCATGACCCCTGCCCATGGCCTTAGAATCTAGGAAGTGAAGAGAATCCATGAGCTTGGCGGAGAGTTTACAGCAGGAAGTTCCAGTTCTTGCCACGTCTCATCCCTTTCCCGTTTGTCCTGAAACCTCATTTTGTTTGGGGGGCTATGGACCAGCTCAAGGGGGTTAGGGTTAAGATCCCTTACGCCAGTGCTTCTCAAAGTGTGGTCCCCGGACCGCAGCCCCGGCCTCACCTGGGAGCTTGGTGGAATTACCCTCCTGGGGTTGCACTCAGGGCTGCGGAGTCAAAACGCCGTGGGTGGACCCTGCCATCTCTTCTTCAAGAAGGGCCCCAGGTGCAGTCACCTGCGTGGACACAGGGCTGGTCCTTGCCTGTGAGATGTGGAGGAATCTCTGCTGGCAGCTTCGGGGACGCCGTTTTCTTCCTGTTCAAAAGGCCGGAGCCTGGGAAGGAGGAGGCCCTGCCTCGTCTCCTGTTACTCGGCATGAAGTCCCGCATGCTCAGAGCCTGACGTTGAAGACAGTCGACGTAGGGCCAGGAGGGGTGATGTCCCTGTCACCTGGACTTCCACCCATCTCCCAGACTGTCATTAGCAGAGCAGCCGATGTCCTCACAGTACTGTTACTTGTGGCCAAGCGCATGCCCAACAGATCCGGGTCCTGGGCCCACGCCGACGTAAACCCTCCCACGGTCACCCCGGCTCATTAGGGTGGCGCACGGTCCCCTCCTGCTCTGCACCTCCGTGACCTCTGTAATTTAAAAGCCTCTGAACCAACGAGCGCCCATGAGGATGGTTACTATCAAAACCCAGAAAATAACAAGCGTGGGCACCGACGGAGAGACTGGAGCCCGGGCGCAGGTCGGGAGGAGTACCCCGTGCTCCAGCCGCTCCGCCTGGGGAACAGACCTGGGAATTGAAAGCCGGGCCTCCAGGAGCCACGCGCAGACTCCCGCCCATAGCGGCATTATTTACAGCCCCAAGAGGCCAGCCACTCGAGTGTCCAAAGGCCACAAGTAACAGTCCTGTGAGGACATCTTCAAGGGAGATGTCGAGGGCATTTTAACACCACGACCACGACACCCCTCACTCACGGTTCCAGTCCACGGCGCTGCAGACACCGGGCCTCTCGCGCTCCCCGGGTGGGGTCCCCCACACCCACAGGTGTCTTGGCGTCTCCACCTGGATGTTTTAAGGGCAGCTCGAGCTCAGCGCACCTGAGACTGGGCGGGTGCCCCCTCCGGATCCTGCCCTTCTGCTCCGTTTGACTGTGGCCTGAGGCGTCTATCACGGTCAGTCAGAAGCCGCTCTCCCCAGGTCACTCCATTACATGGTCCTGGTTATTTTTCTTCCCAAATTCTTGATGAGGGCAAATCCCTCTTCCAGTCCCCTCCCTGACAACCGTGGTCGTGCCCCTCCTGTTCCCTGGGCACACCCTGGCATGGCTCAAACCCACGTTCCGGAGCCCCGTGAGCTTTGCCAGCTGCGGCTCGGCTTGACTCTGTCCTGCTCTCCCTCCCGGTAATGAGTCCCATCTGGACACATGCCGTGGGACACCGCCCCTCCCGGAGCTGACTTCACATCTGGTCATCACGGCCAAGCTTGGCCACAGGCCTCTTTAGACGGGGTCTCAGATGTGGGGTCTGACACCGGGGTGCTCCAGGCGCAGAGACGAGAACTTGAGAGCAAGTGGATTTTGGGGAGATGCTCCCGCAGGCATCGGGAAGTGAGCTGGGGAGGGCGGGTGCCAGTGAGGGTCTGGCGCTGGGCTGGCTGGCACAGGGTCAGCGGCAGAGAGCCTGCGGATGGAGCCAGTCACACGTGACCCAGGAGGCCCGGGGCCAGGCAGCTGGGGTATTGATACACCAACTCCAGGAGCACTCTGGGTTTGCCAGAGCGGGTGTTAATCCCCTGGCACTTCCTGCCCGCCACGTGTAGGGGCAAAGTGAGCTGCTGGGATCACGGACACAGCCTCTGGGGCAAAGAGAGGCAGATGTTGGCAGGTGGACGTGGGTCTGAGCCCGCTGGGGTTCCAGGGCTACGTGCAGGGCACAGACGGCTCCTGCTCCCCTGGGGGAGGATCCAGGTGGCGGGCACCATGTTAGGTCACCTTCCTGCCTGACTCAGAGACACTGGGCTAGCAGCTGGTCCTCCCTGTGTCCCCCACCCCTCAAGGGGCGATGTTTCTGTTTGGTTCTAACCTGGCTTGTCTCCTGCCTGGCACCCCGTGGTTTCCCTTCTGAGCCAAGAGCAGGCTGCTGGGCCTAGCCCTTCCCCAGGCCATCCTGCCCACCTGCCCATAGAGCTTCTATAGAGTCAAGTACATAAAGTTTGCTTTTACAATAAATCTAAAAATAAATATCTGATCTGCAAAACGTGAAATACCATCACAGGTTGTCTCAGGCCTCTGCCGTGTGGTTTCTGGGACCCGGTTCTGCTTCTCAGGGTCCACTCTGCCCACCAGAGCCCCCTCCTCACTCCCACCAGGTAGGGTCTGGTCTCTGGCTCCAGCGGGGCTGCTCCTCCACCTTCCTCCTCCCTTCTCTCCACAGCTGTGCAGCCTGGGGGCTCAGCTCCAGCCCTCCCTGGCTGGTGCCCGCGGGGTCTTCCAGTTGCGGCTCAGGGCTTCCTGCTGCCCTGACCACGACTCTTTCCTCTGCTACACACACTGGCCGTGGACAGGTGGTCCCCCACCAGCCAGGCTCTTTGTGAGGACAGTCTTGCCCCTCTCTGGTCCCTAGGGCCACTGCCTGCTGGTGAGTGACAGAAGGAACCCTCCTGGTTTTGCAGGTGACCCTCCTGGTGACTCTGGGCAGCAAGGGCACTGGGCGGGGAGAAGGGATAACTGTGAGGCAGCAGCCCTGAGTTCTGCCCTGACCTGCACGGCTCAGGGCCGTCCCTTCTTAGCGGCTGCTCCATCTTCGCGCTCCTCTCTGGCGGCGTGAAGCGCACAGAGCTCGCTGCTCCCTGGACTCTGAGCGAGACCCGGCTTCAGTCTGCAGGGGTGGCAGTTGCTCACCGTCATGGATGCTTGGCCTGTAGCCAGGTGGCAATGTTGACAGTCTCAGGGTTGGGTCTGCAGAAGCACCAGAGGCCCAAGTGGGCAGCCAGGCTGCTGTGGTCACTCACTGGAAAGGGAACAAAGGTGGGGTGGGTGGGCAGGGGGACAGTCGTCTACCCACTTCATGTTGAAGGTGTTGGAGCCAGGACCGAGCCAGGCCGCAGGCTCAGGGCCCCTCTGCTGAAGGTCCTCGGGACACTAGCTTTTCATTTACACCCAAACAAATTTCCTTCTTGGAAATCCCACCTCTAAGTTTGCCTGGGGCCGTTTTAGCTTTCTGTTTTCAAGGCCTGGCCTGGGGCCTGGACTTTACTCTAATGGCCGGGTGCATTCCTGGTGAGGATGGGCAGCCCCCAAGTTGGAGAGTGAATGGCTGCAGAGTGCTGCAGGCCCTCCTTGGACATGTGGGAGACCGAGTGTGGCCGCCACTTGTCCTGAAGGTTGGCCCTGCATCTGCTAAATTGAGGTGAAGGTAACCAAGGATTTCCATCACAGAGAGGAAATTACTGAATCTTCAAACACCATCAACTGGGAAAAAGACTGATGGGACTTTCACGGACGTGTAGTTTGTCACAATGAAATAAAACATCTTAAAACCCGTCGTTACTGCCATCAAAGTCCTGTGGTGTTGTCTAACAGAGCAGTTTATACCTTACTACTGAGTTCCTTAAAAAAAAAATGCATCTTACCCATCAATCTAGTTTTACAAGGAACTGCAATAAAATACATGTTTGTGCCATGCTCAGGAGGCCCGGGGCCAGGGAGCTGGGGTATTGATACACCTCCTGAGCATTTACAAAGCACCTACTCAGCGTAGGGTCCTGGCTAGGGAGGGAATCAATGAAGAGACCTTGTTCTCAGTGGACCAGGGGCTGGTTGGGGAGATGCACATGGACACAAAACAGCCCATGGGGCGCAGCGGGTCAGTGCAGAGAGGAAGGGTGTGGGGCTTGGGAAGAGGGAGGGTGGGTTGCGGGGCCTCAGAGAGGGCTTTGAAAGAAATTGCATGGATTAGTTTGCTATAGGCTGTGAGCAGCTGAAACCCCCAGTGCACGGCCTCCCCGACTGGAGACTGTTCTCTCCATGGCAGAGGGGGTTTAGGGTGGGCATCAGGAGCATCTCGGCCCCACCAGCCTCTCTGCTTTGCCAGTGCGCTTCTGTGGTTCCATTCACAAGTCACGGTCCCTCTTGGTCACAACATGGCTGCCAACTGTGTTGGGGACCACATGTCTCTTTATCCCAGGCTCCTGGCATTGAGAGACAAATCTTTCCCCTAAAGGCCCCAGGGAGCCTCCTCCCTGACCAGGTGACTCTGCCCACCTGGACGCTGTGGAGCCCCCTGGCCCTTCTGACTGCGCCCAGGCCAGGACCCCGGAGTCAGCTCATTGGAGTGCTCAGCACTGCACTCCCCAGCACACGGCGAGTGTCGGGGTCACAGACGCGTCGGGTCAAGAGGTGGCCCTGCATCAGGACCTGGGCCTGAGCAGGTGAGGTTTCTGTCCGAGCGCTAGGAGGCTCGGCCTGGGGTCTGCAGCTTTGCTTCTAATGGCTCTGAGAGACGGCGGACTCACCGGTCACCCCTAAACCAGGAGAGGAGAGGGCTGTGGGAGGGGGAGACCCGCGAGTCCCCTGTGTGTCTGCCCTGCCAGCTGCTGTCAGGTGGTCAGATGCGGGTGGGGGACACGGACTCTCCAAACTCCAGGTTAGGAGCCCACTGTATCTTCTCCTTGGACATCTTGATCCCCTCCCTCTAGATCCCAGCCCCAAGCCTCCGTTTCCACGGTCCCCGACACTGCTGCGGGCTGCTCTCAGGGCAGCACCCTCTTTTTGGAGTGTTTCCCCTCCCGGCGGCTCCAGACTAGGAAGAACATGGCAAATGGTCCCCCACTCATGGTGAGATCTCTCCTCTTTCTCCCTCTGGCTAAGGTTTGTCTTTCTCTCTTGGGGGGAGGGTGTGACGGAGGCTTCACCCCCTGAAGCTGCTGTGAATGTGACAGTGTCACCTAGACTGCCCCCCATGATAAAGGCCGCTCCCTCCCGCAGCCCTGGTCACGGTGGGGCTGCCCCTCCCCACCGGCAGCGAGCAGCGAGCCGACCTGGAAGCGATGGACGAGGGCCGGGGCTCGAGTGGCTGGAGGAGAGGCTATGTGCACGGGCGAGAAGAAAGCTCCAGCGAGGAGCACCCCAGGCCTGGGGCCCCGCGCCCTCGTCCCAGCTTTGACCAATGCTCAATAAACATTTATCAAGGAATTTCTGGGCCCCCGACTCCATCCTAGGCCCTGGGGCGGCCAGGACAGCCCCCGCCCCCATGGAGCCCCCCAGGAGGCAGAGACAGGAAATACCCAGATCAAGGATGAGATTTCAGATCATGCGAAGTGGGGTGCGATGACCTGTGTGATGGGGTGGGAGTCGGGCCAGGGTTCCTCCAAGTGGCCCTCTGTGCGAAGAGCGTCGAACCTGAGATCCGTAAAGAGAGGACATCTACCAGGAAGGACCCAGCAGAGGAGCACTTCTGTTCATACCCGAAGTCCCAGCCAGAGGGAGGGGAAAGCCAGGAACGAGACGGGCGAGAAGGGACAGACGGGATCAGGCAGACACACAAGACCCGTCGGAGCTGACAACTAAGGCCACCGCTGTGTAGGAGAGAGGCCACAAGGCTTGGGTTCTGGACTTCTGTGTGGGAGGCCCAGGAATCAGGGCCAGGTGGGTCCTACTGTGGGCAGTGGAGGGTTGGGGTGTGGGAGAGAGTGAACGTCCTTGGGCGGGAAAGCAAGACTGTTTCCTTAAAACGGTGGCTGTCACTTAAGATGGCTGTCCAGATGCTAAGCAAGGACCTTATGCGGAGCAATTAGGCAAGAAAAGGAAATAAAAGGCATCCAAATGGAAAAAAAAAAGAAATGAAATCGTCTCTATTCACAAAAGACATGATCTTATGTAGAAAGTCCCAAGTTTTCACTTAAAAACACCGTGAGGACTAATAAATAAATCCAGCGTATTGGAGAATACAAGGTTAACACGTGAGAATTGGCTGCATTCCATCACTAAAATTGAACAATTTGAAAGAATTCTTAAAAATAAGAAAATAAATTAAGAAATTAAGGAAAAAATATATTTATAATAATGTCAAAAAGAAAAAAATATATTGAGGAATAAACACAACCAAGGGAGTGAAAGATTTATACCCTGAAAACTGAACATGTTGCTGAAAGAAATTAAATAAATGCAAAGATATCCTGTGGCTTGTTCATGGATTGGAGGAAATAATTGTTAGGATGACCATCCTACTCCAATTTATCTACAGATTCAGTGAAATCCCTACCAAAATCTCATGATATTTTTTGAAAAAAAAATAGAAAAATTCATCCTAAAATCCTATGAAATCTCAAGAAACATCAAAGAGCTCATACAATCTTGAAAAAGAAGAATAAAGTCAGAGGTTTCACACTTTCTAGTTTTAATGACTGCAAAGCTACAGTAACTGAAATAAAGCGTTACTGTATAAAGATGGATAAATCAATGGAACAGAGTAGACAGCCTAGAAACGACCCTTGGTGTATGTGATCACAAAGATGCTAATTCCACTCACGGTGGAAAGGGCAGTGTCTTCAACAAATGGTGCCAGGGAAATGGATATCCTCACACAAAAGCATGAAGTGAGACCCCTACCTCACACCATATGCAAAAGTTGACTCAAAATGGATTAAAGACTTAAATGTAAATTTAAACTATAAAACTTCTAGAAGAAAACATAAGGGGACACCTCTGGACGTTGGATTGGCAGTGATTTCTTGGGTATGGCACCACACAAAAGAAGAAAAGTAAATAAGTTAGACGACATCAAAATTAAACATTTCTGTGCATTAAAGGTCACCATCATCAGAATGGAAAGGTGACCTGTTGACATGGTTCCATGGCTACCAAGCTGCACAGCTGGCCTACTGGTCCCTGCTGAGAAACAGAGAAGGACAGGGTGGTGGCCCAGGTGGATTGGACAGCCCTTGGAAAGAGGACAGGGTCCAGAGCGGGCCAGGCCTTGTAAGCTTGGACCTTATTTTACAGATAGAAGCCTGACATTCCAAATAGCGTCCCACTGACCTGTCCAAGTAGGTGGCAGTGAAGGGTGCTCTGGTGGTTCCCTAAGAGCTAACTCTTCCCCTTCTTCCCTGGTACTAGAACGGCTGACTCTCAGCTGAGCTTCTGGCCACAGAGAGTCAGGACTAGTTCCCAGCCTCCCCAGCAGTTAAGTGTGGCCATGGGGCTTGATCCTAGACCATGGAAATAAGAGGAAGTTCATGGACGACTTTAGAGATCTGTCCTTAAAGGGAAGGGGCATTTCTGACTTTATCTTTCGTGACTTCCTGCTGTTGGGAACGTCAATGTGGTGTCGGAGTTGGAGCAGCCATATGGAGAGGTGGGGGCTGGGAAAGAGAGGTGAGAAATGACGTGCTCTGTAAACGGCAGAGCTGATGGTAAATGAACATCATCCGTGTCGTCAGGTGCAATATAATAGTGTACAACCCATCAATAATAACCCATACAAAATCAATAATCCATATAAACCCATGTAAGTGGATGTGGTGACGGCCCTGACACTTCAAGTCTTGTGTCCTGTGGGCAGACGCTGTGCTCAGCTCTTTGCTGATATTTTGGGCCTTAATCAGCAACGATCCCAGGCCACGGGGACTCTCACTATGGCGACTGTCACTGTCTTCACAGATGAGGGCAGGGAGGTGAACAACTGGCCTGAGGCCACGGCCTGAGCTGTGGTTCTGGAATCTGAACCCAGAGAATCCCCAGGAGCCGTGCTCTGGGGCAGCTCGGGGTTCTGGTCTCGCTGGCCACATCCGTGGGAGTGTCCTGGGAGAATGTTCTCGCGGCGTGACCTCAAGTGGAATTTCTTGCTCCCGACATCTGGCTCTGAAATGACCATATGCAAACTGCTCCCTGGGGTCTGCTCTTCCTGGACGCCATCCTCCCCTCTGTGACCCCAGGCTCCACCCCTACCCCGTCCCTGCCCTCTAGTGACTGGCAGGTGCACACAGGCACAGGGCCCAGTGGCTGTGCCCTTGTCCGTGGCATCTCCCTGGGTGTTGGAGGGACAGGCACGTGGGGGTCCCCGAGCCCTGGGCCCTCTCCGGCTGCAGCCGACATGGCTTCTCTGGGGGTCGGAGCAGGTTCCTCGTGAGCCCTCGCCTGTTCCCCAGCTGCCCCCAGGGCTGAGGGACAGTGGACTCTGGCCTCCCAGGAAGGGGGTGTCATGGCCTTTGCACAGGCTCCCGGGGGTGTCGCAGGGACAGGTGGGAGGGACCTTGCTGCAGAGTTCAGAGTGGGGACAGGGCAGGCCTGGGGGTGACAGCCCAGGGAGGCCCCGAGGACACTGCCCGGCCCTGCTGTCCTCCCTGTGCCCTCCTGAGTGGAGGCTGGACGTGGAAATGGCGTTTCCCAGAGTCTCCTGCAGTCGGGCTCTGGGTGCGGATCCGCTCTGCCCACGGAGCCTCTCGCCTGGTCTGGTCCTGAAGGGAGGGCGCTATCCCCCCAGCTGGCCTCTCTGTGCCCTGGAGAGGGCGCGTCAGGGCTGAGTGGTGGCTGGAGCCCTCGAGGGGACCCACAGGTGAACTGGGCAGAAGACGCTGCCGGGGGGGCCCACGCCTCCTGGACCCAGGAAGGAGGATCTGGAGACACAGGGACAGGAGGGCCCTGGGCCCCAAATTGTCACTGTGTCCATCTGCTCTGGGGACAGACCCCCTCAGGACACCAGCTCTGGGAGGGAGGGGCTCCTGCCTGTGCCCTGTGCCCAGGCAGCTCCTGGCTCCGTGTGTCCTTGTGAAGTGTTAAACTGACCAAGGGACGAGGACGGCGACCCTACCTGTCCCTCCACCCAGCGCAGGGCAGCCTGGCCCCCGGTGGGACCCATGAATGTTCACAGGAGGAAGGAAGGAGGGACCCAGCCCCCCACCTGCCCCCTCCCTCCGCTGTCTCAAGACCCCCC
>NW_026000026.1:5834424-5846323 GCF_001458135.2 Marmota marmota marmota
CCCAGTGTCCCCAGGCCCTGCTTCCACAGCCTCCCTCCCGGAAGCTGCGGGGAGCTGCCCAGGGCAGGAAGTCTTCTGGAAGCTTCTGCTGCTGGGGCGCTGTGTCCCCTGCCCCTCACTCTCACGTCCAGCCTCGGGGTCTCCACTGGGCCCCAGTCGCCGCTCTTCTGGCTTCTCAGGTGTCTGTCCCCACGTGTGGCGTGGGCTCCTCGGTTTTACCTTCCCCGATTCCGTGTTCGGGGGCAGCTGTGAGGGACAGAGGTTACTGTGACTTTGGAGCAGCACAAGGTGATGTCACGGATGCCCTGGTGCCTGGGCCATCTCTGCCAACGCCGGCACCAGCACGCGTTGCTTAGCAACCGCACCCCTCCCCTGCTCCCCGCGACCTCAGCCCCACCCCCCTGAGCAGCGGTTGCTTTGTGGTCCTCGTTCAATTTGGGCCCACAGTGTCCAAGCCCAGGTGGCTTCTTAGGATGTGTCCCCAGCTGTGATTGCTCCTGTCCTCCGGGCAGCTCTCACCCCAGCTGCAAGGTGGCCTTCCCGCCCCTGCCCTGGTGCTCACCCCAGAGGCCACCACTGCCGCTGCGCTGGGCTGGGGCCTGCGGCTCTCGGGCAGCACGGCATCGCAGGGACCTGAGAGGGAGGCCCGCTTTCCCGTTTTATGAATGGGACAGTCCAGGATCAGCCAGGAGAAGGGAGGTGGTCCCTGGGGCGCTCTCAGAGTGAACGGTGATTCTGAGGCCCCCACAGAAACGAGACCTTCAGCCCACACAGAGGGCTGCGTTCTGCACCAAGCCCGGCCTGCTCGCTCTCTGATCAGGAGGACGATGCTCGAGGCACACTAGCACCAAATCAAGATGTTCTGTTTGAGGCGATGGAGGAATCTGGGATTCAGGTTCCTGTGTGCAAGGCCCATTTGCTCTGCAAATCCCCTCGTGTTTGCCCTTCCGGGGGCCTGGAGCCAGCAGGAGGAGCTGAGCCTGGAGGGGAGCATCGCTAAGCCTGAGGGGAGAGAGGAAGTCCCTGGTGGAGAGAAGCCAGCGTCCTGGGAGGCAGCACAGGATGGGGGTGGGTGGGGGCAGCCCTGCAGGCCTCCAAGTTCACCATCACGTCCAGAGTTCTCCTGGACAGGAAAGCCAGGGCAGGAAAGGGAAGGGAAAGAGAAGGAGACATTCAGCCAGGCCACGTGCCACCAGCGTGGCATCTGCCCCTCTCCCCAGCAGGTGCACAGGGCCTGCCTCTCAGTGGAGCCTGGGGGTAAGCAGAGCGTTGACTCTGTCAGCTGAGTCACGGGTCCTTCCTTTGGCAGGGGTGCCTGGCAGCCAGGGACAAGGATGCAGTGAGGGGCAGTGGCAGCTGCTATTGTCCCCTGGGAGGGTTCCTGGGTTGGATTTCGGAGGCCTTGCCAGCCCTGGGGGCCTCAGAGATCTCTCTCCACCTGCCCCTCCCCCGGCTGGATCCATAGGCCCCCCCATCTGTAGCCCCCACACCCGGAGGCGGTGATGAGTTAAGTGACTTACTCACTAGAGGCCCCTGGGCCGTGGCAGGAAGGTCGGAGGGATGTGAGAGTCCCCTTCATCACTCAGGCTCTCTGAAGAACAACCTGAGCCTCTTGCCCCGAGTCGAGCCAAGGCAGAGACGGGGTGCAGACAGAGCCAGGCTTTCCAACCGCCTGCCTACCTGCGTGGGCTAAGTCCACTGCCATCAGCGAGCTCCGCAGGACAGCTGTACCATGTGGATTCCAGGATGGCCTGAGACACAGGGGTGCAGACGATGTGGCCCCTGCCCTCTCAGGAAGCCACCCACTGCAGGGGAGAGTTGGGGCACCCAGAAAAGCCTGACAACGCTTCAACCTGACCAGAGCTGGCAGTTAAGGATGGACGTGCTGGGGGCCCTGAGGGTGAAGTCCAGGAAGCTGGCAGAAAGAGAGAGAATATCAGAGGTTTAAAAAATTTTTTAATGATTCAGTCCTTTTGAGGGGGGTTCCTTTGAGTACAAAAGAAACCTACAAAATCAAAAAAAATTGTATGGGCTACATACTGATCATAATCAAGCGACGTTAAAGTAAATACTAAACAAGTGGCTGTGCTCTAAGTGTTCTGTGTTTTGACTGGGGACAGTTGTTTATCTGGGTGGACATATTTGTCAAAACTCACTGAACTGGACACTTAAAGTGGGTGCGCTTTATTGGAAGTTTCTCCCCAAAGCGGTCGTCCCTTGGTATCTATAAGGGGTGGGTTCTAGGACCCCCCACAGATACCAAAATCTGAGGATGCCTAAGTCACTTATATAAAAAATGTTTGCATTTAACCTCTCCACGGCTTTCCTAGGACTTTAAATCACCTCTAGATTAACTGTAATTCCTAACAGGGCAAACGCCGTGTGTCGCTGGTTATACGACATCGTTAAGGAATAGCGACCAGGAAGGAGGTCTGTATGGATTCAGTATGGAAATAGTTTTTTAAGACATATCTGCCATCTGGGGGTCTTGTGAATCTGCGGATGTGGAACTCGGGGACATGGGCTGGTTGTCACTCCCGGAAGTCAAAGCTAAAAGGAGGGTTTCTGTTTCTGTGAACCAGGAAAGGAAGAACAGTTCACACCAAATCTGGGGGCGCAGTTAAAGGCTGTGCTCAGAGGAAAATCCGTGCCTTAAATTGCTCCAGAGATTGAGCAACGGTAAAGGTGATTAAAACAGAATGTGGAGGACCACATGAGCCAGGCTAGGCTGGGGAGCAGGACTAGTGGAGAGAGGAGCCAGAGCCAACATGCCCTCGGCCAGCATCTGGGGAGTGCCTTGGGGCGGCTTGGGGTGTCATGACACATCTTTGGAAATGACCTTTCCATTTCAGGAGCTGGAGGGTTTATGTGGGGGTGAGGGCAGGAGTGGGGGGCAGCCGGGGGGCAGCCTGGGGAGGAGAACGTGGAAGCTTTGAGGACAGCCAGGTCTGCCAGTCCACCCTCGCGCTCCTGCGGGATGCCAGGCTCCAAGTGTGGATGTAGTTCTGCCTGCCTCTGGGTGACACAGGGGAGAAATGAAGTTAGAGGGACTGGGGAGAGACTGGACTCCTCCGTAAAGTCCCGTTGTGACTCAGGAGTCTGGGCTGGATCTGGGCCCACTTGCGTGCCGGTGGAGACGTCAGGCCAGGCCAGTCGCTGGGAAACTTCCCCGATCAGGCCCACGGGCTGCGGTGAGGGGGTTGTGGGGAGACTCTGGGATGGGAGGGGCCAGCCCAGCCAGGGGCCTTGGAGGCCCTTGATGGGACATGACAAGAAGGAACGAGGTGACCCACCACTGGGGACTTGGAGCAGCGGCTGGGGCCAATCTCCATGGGAAGGAGCCAGGAATGAGTGGTTCTGGGGTGTTCGGCACCAAGACCTCGGGGGGCTGGAGAACCCCCTTTCTCTTCCTCCATCAAATCCCACTGGTAGTAAGAAATACTGGAGTGTAACACGTAATAAAAGTGCCCAGCTCCGCAGGGCGCACTCCGACCAGTCATCGCCAGGTGTGCACATGCAGGGAGTGGCCCCGGGCCTGAGTTGGAAAGCTTGGCCGGCAGCAGGAAGGGAGGACTCAGGGCCCAGGAGGGCAACGGTGGCCCGGTGGCCCGGGAGGTGCTTCCTGGAGCGCTCTGCACAGAAGCTGCGGGGAGGGGCCCGTGAGGGCTGTTTCTAAAGGTTCACGTCGTGGGGAACTTCTCACTTCCACACCAACATGAAGCGAAGCTCGTCTCCCACCACCGAGTTCCTCTATTTCCCACCCCTTCCTCTTTCTCTCGCAAAATTCGCCCCAGTAAGGAAAATGTATTATGATTTCTGGAAGCTACCACTTTCTCATCCTCCCCTGTGAACGGCTGAGCAAAGAAATAATTTAGACTTTTGCAAAGTCGGGGTCTATCTCATTAAAGTAATCCCAGCGTCTCTGGGAGGCCTGGTAAGTTGACGACTCGCTCCTCACATTCTGGGAAAGTGCCCTCTGTGCCTTGCTCCAGCTCTCCTGATTCCGCTGGCTGTCACAGGCTCCAAACCTCGTGTCTCCTCTGTCCCCGTCCTGTCTCTACCCAGAGTGTCCCCTCTCTCTGCATGCCTGGTCCTATGTGTGCTTGTGATCACTAGGAAAGGCCTGCCGTCCCCGGCCATGCCAGCCAGCCGTCCACCTTCCTGGCCTGCACCTGTGGTGGTGGGACGGGCAGCTGCAGGGAGTGGAGCCCCCAGCCTGTGCAGTCTGAATAATGGACACACAGCCCTGATTCACCAGGAGGAACTGTGAGAAAGCTTCCTTTCACCTCTTCACACAGGCCCTGATGAGGAGGCCGATGGAGACGAGAGTGACCCACGTCCCCTTAGCAGTCCTCAAAATTGAAACCAAGAGAGGAGTTTAAGTCCCTTCACATTGCATACTAATTTTTAAAACTCTATAAAAAAAAACAAACCAAGCCCTACTCCATGGGATGGCTCTTGCTGCACCCCAAACCTCTGGACTCTCATGTAAATGTCTGTTTTGTTTCCTGAGCCGGCTCCAGCACACCCTGTCCACGGGAAATTCCACCAGCGAGAAGGCCGGGCTGGGGCCCGGAGGGAAGATGGAGCCTGCCTGGAGGCTCAGCGTGGAGGGGGGTGGGCACAAGGGGGTCCTTGCAGGTAGGGACTCCACAGTGGCCCAGCGGGTCCCTTGCTGGAGTGTTTGGAGATACAGGAGTGGGGGCTCTGTGCTGGCTCCTCCGCGCCCTCAAAACAGCAGCTTAAAACAACAGACATTTATCACCCCACGTCCTGAGGGTCGGAACCTTGGAGGCAGCTTCTCGGGGTGCTTGCAGCCCAGGATGTGGGCAAGCTGAGGTCGGGCTGCAGGCTGCGGCTGGCGGCAGGAGGCTTCAGCTCCTCCCCACAGGCCCCCTCCACCGTGTGGCTTCAGAGGGGGCCTGGCAGAGGGGTGGGCGGAGGGAGACCCCAGGATCAGGATCACTGGTCACTGGGTGTGGGCGCTCTTGGCCGATCCTGTGGGAGGGCACAGCAGGGTCCCCGCAGGGGAATCCCTGAAGGCCAGTTGCCACAGGCTGGTGTATTTAGAGAGCCCGCCAGGAGCCCAGCTCGCGGGCGGTCTCTAGGAATTCAGCAGGAAACAAAGGAGGCGCTGTCCCTGCCTGGAGCTCCTCTTAGCGCGAGGCACAGAGGGGTCAGGTGAGCGTGGGATGTCTTTTTCAATCTCCGACATCTCTGCGATGCCGTACATCCTGGCTGAGGCGATGTCATTGTGTATTTGATGTTTTAGGTTCCTGCTCTTCAGGGCAGGGTACGAGAGCTCATTAAAACCATGAATTGAGGAGACTGAATGAGGAGACTGTTAATCACCCTGAGGAGGGGGCTGGGGTGAGGGAACTGAGCAGGGTGGCACCACCCAGCCACCCCAGGGCCAGCCCCAGCTGCAGAGGGACAAGGGGGAACAGGGGGACCCTGGTTGAACTTCAGCCAGGGGAGGCCCCACAGGAGCCGTGGCTGTGGAGGATCATGGCTGGGGCCCTTCTTCGCCTGGTGTCAAGAGGCTGATTCTCAAGGATCCTGTAGGGGGCCAGAGGGAGGCGGGCGCACGGAGAGGCGCCTCCCAGTTGGGTCCCACCCGTGGCCACGCAGGTCCAGAACTGCCAGTGTCCAGAATTTCAATAAGAGATTTTTTTTTTTTAAATGCAAAACCATTTGAATTCTGAATGTTGGCTCACTTAACAAGAAGGCTAGGGGGCCAGGCGGAACCTGCCCGCTGGTGACTGCTAGTTTGCTGGGATTGTGGTAACCAAGGGCCACAGATGGTGGCTTAACCCATAGGAATTTGTGATCTCGTAACCTGAAGCCCAGAAGGCCCAGATCCGTGTTGGCAGGGTTGATTCCTTCCAAGGCTGTGAGGGAAGGAGCCGTTCCGGCTCTGTCCAGGCTCTGTCCCCAGCTGGTGGACGGGCTCCTCCTCCCTTCCCAGCATCTCCCCTCTCAGCACGTCTCTACCGCCCATCTCTTTTATAAGAATGTCAGCCGTGGTCTAGGAGGGTCCACCTGGTCACCCCGTCTGAACTTGGTTGCCTCTGTAAAGACCCTGTTTGCAAATGAGGCCACATTCTGAGGGTCAGGGCTTGAACACCTGAACGTTGAGGGTGTGGTCAGCACGTGGCCGGTGGTGAGATCCCAGGAAGGGCCCGCGTGCTGCTGGAGGGCGCCGTGCTGATGGCCGGGGGTGTGTACAGGGGGATGTAGACCAAGAAGCCAAGTGAAGAATTTGTTGGATAGTGACACCTGCCACGGACTGAGGGGAGCAGACATCTAAGGGAGATGAATTTGCAATTTTAAGTTGAGCGGTCAGGAGCGAGATCCCTACGACGTTTAAGGAAAACCCAGGAGGTAAGGAGCTGGTCCAACTGGCCATCAGGGAAGGTCGTCTGGTGGCGAGGAGAGTCCTGCGGTGAGGTCATGTCCATCAAGCCCAAGGAGTGCCGCGGTTCTGTTGCCCTCTGGCTTCTAGTCATGCTTGGCCTGTGGGAGAGTTAGCAGGGGACCTCAGAGGGAGGCCCTGGCTGTCCCTGGACCTTGCTGTTTCCCGCCTTGTGCTGAAGGCCAGGGACATCCTTCCTGTCTCTCATGCTGCTTTGAGATTGGCCCGCGCCTTGGCCAGCCGCTTCTTAATACTACACAATCCTCAGCTTACGGATGGAGTGCCAGCCTGGTTCTTGTTGGGACCGTGATTGACACGTTGGGATCACTGAGACAAGGGCTGTGTTCCTGGAAGCTGGGAATCACAAACTGTAGGAACCAGGATCCAGTCATCGCGTTGGCAGTTACAGCTGAGACCCTCTTCTCCTTCTGCAGGTGAGTCGTGGGTTGGGGTCAGGGACAACCTGGCTCCTACAGGTGGCTGGCCAGGGGCGCCTGCTCTGTGCAGTCCCCAGCCTGCGTGGCTGGTTACTGGGCAGGGGTCACAGCCAGCTCCCAACAGGGGGGCAGCACTGTCCTTGCTGCCCTTTTCAAATTTTCCGTGGAGCCCTTTCCCCGTCCGTGGAAGATGGATGATTTCGTTATTCGTGGCACTCGGCAATAAATCTCAGAGTCGCGGCTGGCGCAGGCTCTTTCCCCGCGTAGCGTCTTCTGCTGGCTGCGATTCATCATGGTTAATCTTTCCTGCACCTCGGGGCGTCGGGGAGAAGCAGCGTGTTGTGGACTGGGGACCATTTCACTCCTCAGAGGGCCTGCATGGGAAGGGACAGGCTGGGGTGGGAGGGTCACGGCTCAGGGTGGGCTGGAGCAATGGCAGCTTCAATGGGCAAGAGAAGGAGCAATAAAGGGAGGTGACCAGCAAAACCCTCGGGGGACCTGTAAGCCTGGATCCACTTGCCAAAAATTCTCCTAGGGAAGGGGGAAACTTTGACACCAAACAGAAAAGAAACAGCCAGAGAGTTCTCTGCCAAGGGAATGTTAAAGAATTTAATTCAGGATGAAATGTGTTCTTGTTTGTGTACAATTAATTTTCCTCCCAAATGAGGGGCTTTGTCTGGCGCTGGAGTGTTTCAATAGCAGCCTGCAATTAGGGAGCAGCGCCTCTGGTTGCAGAGCGGCTGTTTGTGTTAACACGTCCTTGTCCTCGTCGGGGAAGCAAACAGGGCTTGGACTGGCTCCTGAGTCTTAGAAGGAAAACAAAGAACCCGCACAAAGAACGGAAGAAAACACCTCCAAACAGAGGCCTGGCGCTCGCAGGGATGACATCACCTCCAAGTGAGCGGAGCGTGCCCCAGGCATGCGGGGCCCTGAGATTCCTTGCTCTCTGCAGGGAGCTGTGACAAGGAGCTCTTAGAAGTTTCCAGAAACGGGAAACCAGAGTCAGGAGTTCAAACGCCTGCAGAGGCCATTCGGGGGTGTGTGTGTGGGGAAGCAGGGTGCCTGAGTTTCCAACTGGGTGCATTTTGCTTGCATAGAAATTTATGGTAAATTCTCCCATTCCTCCAAGGACTACAAACTCCATAATTTTTCTTGAAACGTAGGGATCTTTTAGCCTGACTCTCGTAGGGTTTTTTCCTTTGGTGGAATGGGCTGGGTGAGAAATAAAAGCTAAGAGAAATAAAATGGTGAACACCCCCCCGCCCCCGCCCCAGAACACAGAAAGTAGTTTCCAAAGCGGGGACAGGACGGGCCAGATGACCAGACAGATTGAGCTGCTGCCCAAATGGAGCCCGCGTCTGCTTTATTTATATCTGGAAACATCAAAGGTCTTCCATAGAGTGTTCTTCACCAAAATAGGATAAAGGTGGGCTGTTCAGTGCCCAACGGGGTACGCCCATCTCTGGCACTACCATGAGGGACCTTCTAGCAGAGCGAGGGGAAGGTCACGTGCACCAGGTGATCTATTGCTGCAGGAGAGCCCCGGAAAGTCCCCACGCCAGGCCCAGCGCTCCCTGGCTCCCAGAGAAGGTCCTCGTGTATTTCACGGATGGCTTCCTGAGAGGTGCATTACGTTTGTGTGGCTGTGTGACAGACTGCCTTGCATTCAGCAGCTTAAGTCAATGTCCATCTATCATCTCAGTTTTGTAAGTCAGAAGTCCCACATGGAGTGGCTGTGGCCACTCAGGGTCTCACCGGGCTGGAATCCAAGCGTCAGTTGAGGGGCAGTGGTGCTCCTCTGGGAACCAGAGAAGTGAGAACAAAATCCAGGGGTCCCAAAGGTTAGGAGCCCGGGGGACACTCCTAGGTAGCTGGAGGTGTTTTTGCCACTTTGCAAATAAACTCACCCCCACTGTCTGGCCTAGTGATCCCAGGCCTCGGTGTCTGTCCAGAGAATTAAAACACACACCCACACTTCACGGTGCTATCCCCAACAGCCCCCTTCAACAACACAAGCGCGTGGGGACCGATGAGCGATAAACCAGTGAGCGTGTAAACACGGGATGGAAAACCACGCTGCTCAGCACCACCACCCAGGAAGAGCTCCACTGACCAAAGCCACATGGAAGGGCCTCGGAGTCCTCGTGGAAAGACAGGAAGACAGACCGTCGCGTGATCCCATTTACAAGTAGTTCTAGAAAATTCAAAACGGAAGTGAAAGCGTGGCCACTGTCGGGGCAGGCGGGCGGGGTAGAGACTGACTGACTGCCCAGGGGGAGGGGGGTTGATGGACTGTTCTAGATCACGTCGGTCCTGGTGGTCCCGTGACTGCCCATGCTTGTCAAAACTCATCAAAATGTTGACTTAAATTGCTGACTTGTGTTGTGTTCAAGTTAAGCGCCCCCAAAGCCTATTTTTAAGAGTAACTTGATGTCATTAGCATTAATGGAAAATCAGCGTTCCTTGCCAAAACAGCAGACAACCGTGAAAAGGAATCCACGTATTTTAAAAGTATATGAAACAAAACAGACATCCAGCTGCCGTGCAGGCCTTCTGGCCACTCTGGTTCTTGGCACTGGGTTCCAGCTGTGGGTTACTTCTCAGGGCCTCCCCGTTGCCCCACAGATGACCAGGGCTGTGAGAGAATCCTGAGCGTGAAGAAGCATTTGTAAGCACTGTAGAACAGGTTCAGTGCGTGACAACGGTAGAAATCAATGGGGAGCAGCCGAGGTTTGTTGGGTGAGAAGAGACTCCAGCCCTGCCCGTCCAAAGACCCGGGCCACGTGTCGTCCCTTGGCTGGGGCCAGTTCCCTATCACCCTTGGGATCTCAGCTCAAAAGCTGTCCCCTCAGTCTGGCCTCCTCTGACCACGGCCCCTCCCAATGCAGCCCCACCCTGGTCACCTTTCAAAGCCATGTTCATCCTGGTGACAGCATTTCGTAGCTGGCTTGGTTCCTGATTTCACTTCCTGAGTGTGCGCTGTCTCCCCCACCAGCGTGAGCCCAGGAGCTCAGGGCAGCTGTCCCGGGTGGTTCTCTGGAGCCCACATGGGGCCTGTCACAGGTGGCTGCTTTAGTTCTCTGTGGCTACCTGGTAAATCACCTGAGCACCCTGGAACAATGTTCTAGTATGTGCTCCCGGTTTCTGGAGGTCAGAAGTCAGGGACCCGCCTAGCAAGGCCCAGATGCGGGTCTCCAAGGCTCAGCCAAGGTGGGCTGGGCTGGGGGTCTCATCCGAGGGTCCTGTCCCTTGCTCACAGGGTTGTTGGAAGGTCTCGTTTCCTTCTGGCTGCAGAACTCTTGGTGTCACAGCCATCTCAGAGGTGTTTTTCCAGGAGGTGGGATTTCAAACAGAAGCATTTTCTTAAGGTTTTCCTCGACAACCTGTCTCCCCAGTTTTAGTGGAATGTGACAACAAATGAAAATTTGTTGTCATGTTGGAAATTGTCCATATGCCTGTCAACTCTTTTGCTGCTGTGACCAAAAGATCTGATGAGCAATTAGGAGCCAAAAAGTTTATTTGTCTCCCAGTTTCAGAGGTCCCAGTCCATAGACTGTGGGCTGCGTGACTCTGTGCCCCAGGTGAGGCACAAAGTCGGTGGAAGGGTGTGGCAGGGGCAAGCAGCTCGGGGAGGGCCAGAAGGCGGCAAAGAGGCTGCACTCACCAAGGGCAAAGAGAACCCCCAAAGGCACGTCCGTGACCCCCTCCTGCAGCCACCCCACTGCCTGGCAGTTACCACCCAGTTAATCTGCATCAGTGGTCAATCCAAAGCCTCTTGCAGCGTCTCACACAGAGCTTTGTGGGGTGCCTCCTGTCTGAACTGTAGGATCCCCCCTTTCAGTGATGGCTTGCTTCTTCAGGGGCAGTGGGAGAGCATCTCTCTGGCTTCCGGGGAAACCTTGGGCTCTCTTTTAAAGGGTTTCCCCATCAGGCCATGTGCTCCCAGGCTGATCTCCTTTCCATTATAACTGTTTAATTCCATCTGCAAAATCCCTTTACCTTTGCCCTATAACACGACTGACCACAGGAGTGAGATCTGGTCCTTCTCCCAAGTCTCACCCCTCATGGGGGACGGCGTCTGTGGGATTCGGGGGCCCCATAGGAATTCGGCTCTGACACAGGCCCTCCGTCTCCGTGGACTGGGGAAACACCTGGCCCTTCACATGCCTCCCTGTCCCAACTCTGTCCTTGGCTGGAATTCTTTCCATTTTCTGTCTCGCTGCCATTTTCTTGTCAAATTTCATTGGTCTTTTGAGACCGGCTCGGATTCCCTCCCAGTCAAGACTGCTCCCTGTCTGGGGTGGACGAGGATTCCTCACGTGCTGAGCCCAGATGGCTTCTCGGGTTTCAGCAGGTTTTTATTTTGGCAGGGACACACGAGTACTTTTGCATGAATGGGGTCAAGTGGGGCTCAGGCACTACTGGGGACAATCTGCTCTTCCCTTACAACTGACCCTCTTTCTCCAACTGCGGAGAGAACCTGCATTGAAACAAGCACCTGTCTGTCCTGACATTGCTGCATTCCCAGGACCCCACAAAACCCAACACACACACACACACACATCACACACACACACACACACCACACACACACACATCACACACACACATCACACACACACATCACACACACACATCACACACACACACACACACACACACACACATCACATACACACATCACACACACACACACACACCACACATACACACATCACACACACACACACACACACACACACACACACACACACACACACACACACACACACACACACACACACACACACACACACACACACACACACACACACACACACACACACACACACACACACACACACACACAACACACACACACACACACACACACACACACACACACACACACACACACACACACACACACACACACACACACACACACACACACACACACACACACACACACACACACACACACACACACACACACACACACACACACACACACACACACACACACACACACACACACACACACACACACACACACACACACACACAC
>NW_026000026.1:5848058-5854377 GCF_001458135.2 Marmota marmota marmota
ACACACACACCACACACACCACACATACCATACCACACACACACTCACATCACACACACACCATGTACACACACACCACACACACATGACACACATGACACACACACACCACACACACCACACACACACCACACACACACTCACATCATGCACACACACACACACACCACACACACACACACACACACACTGCTATAGTTTGGATCCTGGATGTCCCCTGAGGGCTGGGCTGTTGAAGGCTTGTCCCCAGTCTGTGCTGCTATTGGGAGGACGTGGGAGGAAGCCAGCTGGTGGCGGGGTGCCCTTGAAAGGGGCATTGGGACTCCAGCCCCTCCTCTTCCTGCCATCTGCGCCCCGCTGACCCCACGTGCGCCTGGCCCTCGGGGCTCCCTGCTCTGCCCTCCCCTGCAGCCCGTTCTCTGTGGGGTCAGAGCTACCTGGTAGGTGACGCCCCAGCAGCTACCCCACCCCAGACGTCTCCCACCTCGAGCTGCGCAGAGGCCACAGCCAGGCTCGGCTCCTGCCACCTGGGTCTCTGCAGTTCTCCCCTCTGCTCTGACCGTGTGGTCACCTGTGCTTCCCAGGACAGGCCAGTTGCTTCCCACCTCCAGTCTGAACCTTCTCTGGCTACTCTTTTCCCAGAGTCCAGGGGCCACTGCTGGTCACCTGGGCACTCACTCCGGTGCCTGCCTCTCGATGGGCTGTGCTGACCGTCCCTGAACAGTCAAGGCCGCCCACCCCTGCCCAGCTCCGGCTGCGTCCTTCCCTGAGCCCTTCCCACTGTCAGTGTGCTGTAAGTTTCACCCGGGCCTTGGGTTGGATTCTTCCAGAAGCCGACCCTCAGCCTGGTGGGAGCTGATGTTAGACTGAGTCCGTAGACCCTGGAAGGCTCTGGCAGGAGGACAGAGAAGGGGACCAGGAAGGAAAGACTGCCGTCCTGGTGGGATGACCCAGGCGATCGCCATGAGCTGCAGTGGGCCTCTGGGAGGTGAGGGACAGGCCCCCAGGGATGCTTGCAGGAGGTCACTCCCAGCTCTCAGGCTGCGGGGCAGTGAGGAGGCGTTGCAGGCCACAGGCGAGGACAGGAGGGCGGGCAGCCCCACGGCATCTGCGGCCCTTGCCCCCTGGGCCATCACTTGCTTGTCGTCCCTTCTGTGGACGGGAAGCTCCCAGCCGGGGTCTTCAGCTACTTGGTTCGCTCTTTGCAGCTGCCCCAGTGACTGCTCCGCGCTGCGTAGCGCAGCCCTCCCGAAACACGGGTGGGGTGAAGGACGAGGCGCGTCCCCACCCTGTTGGGGACATGTGGGGTGAAGGACGAGGTGTGTCCCCACCCTGTTGGGCTGCTGAGCTGCACGGAACCTCTAAAGTCCCGGGCTCTAGAGGAGGTGATGTGACGGCGGGGCCGACCTGACCCTCTGCTGTTTTCAGGGCGGATCTGAAGCCTGTGACGTCCTTTGTGGCCAGGTTGGCCTTTGCAGCAGCGGTGGCCCTGGGGACATGCTCCAGTCCTGATAAAAGCTCCTGTTTCACCCGGTGCTTCCAGAGGCTTCCAAGGAGACGCCCTTGTTGTGGTCACAGCCATGAGCCCTGTTGGCAGCTGTGACGGTGATAGTCCCAATTACCCTGGCCGTCCAGCGCGGTGGGCCATCAAGGGCCTAGAAATTGCTCCTGAGGGCAGTCTCCAGGGACAGGTTCTCTAGACGGACCTACCTACCGGCTTTGATCAGGAGAAGAAAACATCAGATACGTGGATTTTTATTTCTTCTGTTAGGGGAAAATTTGTCGTCATTTTAGAAATTGTCCATATGCCTGAGACCCCGAGGACGGGGACTCCTGAGTGCCATCTCCATCCCTGGAAGGCCAAGGTTTCATCTCTGTATCCTCAGAACCTGCACAGGGCCTGGCACACGGCACAGTGTGTGCACGCGGTGTCTGTTCCCCCTCAGGGGGGTCACCAGGAGCCAGGCCCGCTGGCCCAAGGCATGTCCCACAGTCTCAGTGAGTCCGATTGCTTCCCTGGTTGGATTCAGGCCAAATGTTGTCATTGGGATTGTTGCAGCGGGAGGCTCATCTGTCACCCTGTCACTGTGATGCAAGGTTGGGGCTCTTGTTTAGGGTGCTGCTGTTCGTCTATAGTTAAGGACCCGTTCTCCTTGTGAAATTGCCAAGTGTCACTGCTGCAGTGACACTTTGGGACCCTGTGGATGTCCTATTCCCCCATCTTCCCCCAGGGCTTCTGTCTCCCACTCATGGTCCTCACCAATGACTGTATCCAAAGCTGCAAGTGGAGATTTTCCAAGGTGGCCAGCCCTGTGACCTTGCTGGCCAGCCTCCGCCCACGCGGACCTCCCCTCAGTCACCATTTCAGTGTCACTATGGTCCCGTGGGTTCTTTTTTGCTCCACTGATGTGATTTCCTCAGGTTCCAACATTCCTAAGTTGGCCAGCGCGAGCCCCTTGACTCCAGCTTATTTCCCAACTGGCCCCCGCCACCTGGGGAGACTTAGGGCAATGTCAACAGCCGGAAAGACCAACAGGGAGGCTGCATTGTTCCAGGAGACGACTGTGACAACAAAGGGTGTGGCCGACCCTCACAGGATTCCAGGACTGGGGAAAAGCCCCCACGTCTGCCCAGTGAGCTAACCTAGATGTCCACGTCCACCATGAAATACCCCGGGGGTAAAATGGTTTGGAGGCTGAACAGGAAACTGTCTTTTAAGGACGCACACGCTGACGTCTTGGGTAAGAATGCAGTCAGGTGCTGTGTGATGACAATGGGTGAATGTGACAATCCAGGTGGCTCATGGTGGTCCCTGAGATTACGGTGGAGCTGACCGATTCCCATTGCTTCGTATTCCTACTGTACTTTTCGTCTATGTAAATGCATGGATACCACCGGGCCACGGTTGCCTGGAGTGTTCGGCCCAGAACGGGCCACACAGGTTCTCGCCCAGGAGCTGCACCTCCCAGGTCTGGGCGTGTCCCCTCCACGGTGTTGGCACAACAATGACATCAGCTCACGATGCCTTTCCCAGGGTGTATTTCTGTCACTCAGTGACACATGACTGTATCGTGTTGATTGTGCCATTCTTTTCAAACGGTTTAGCCAAAAAAGGGACTAATACACACACACACACACACAGACACACACTCTAAATGATACACAAAGAGACCTGTGTGAGCTCGGAGCATTGGGCTTGGTGACAGGGACGAAGGGAATGAGCTATGCAGGTGTTCTCTGTGCTACTCTTTAAATTTTTCTGTAGCTTTGACATTTTCCAAAATAATAAGCTGGGAAAATGAGATCATAAAATGAAATAAACAAGCCAGACAGGAAACAGGTAGTGAGGCAGGGACAAGCCTGTGACTGTCCTGTGATGGTTCCTCCTGTCACCGCTGCCTCTGTGCCATGTTTTCCCAACTAGTGAGTAAACACCGTCAGAATGGAGAGCACAGGGGGATAATCAGGTGGACGGAGAAATGAGGAGGGGGGGAGGGGGCAGCGTGGGAGGAGGGGCGCCCTCTGCCATGGCCGACTGGTGCTGGCCAGGTCTCTCCTCTACATTCTTAATCCATCTCCAACAATGACCTTGAAGAGATAAGAAAACCAGGCTTAGAGGGGTCACAAACCCATCCGCTGGCCACAAATAAACACTGTTCATCTCGGGCATCGATGCCCAGGAAAGAGATCTGGCTGACCAGTGAGCCACACGGACAGAGTGGCCAGGGCTGGGAGCTCCGTGTCCCTGCTGCGGTCCACCTGTGTTGGCAGGACACTTTGCAGAGAGAAGGGTCATGTCCTTTGGGCTGAACATGTGAGGGGTGGCTGGGCCCTCACCTGAGCTGACCTAGGAGGTCTTGGAGGCAGCGAGGCCCCTTCTCTAGGACACCACCCTGGCTGTCCCGTCCCCATCAGGAAGCCCCACCCTTGCTTCATAGTGAGCACAGGAGGCGCCAGGCCAGGCATGGGCAGCGGGGCCGGCCTGGGTGCAGCCCCGACCCCTGGGGTCTCACAGCGCCACATGCCAAGTGGCTTCGTCCTCAAGTTAAATGCTCCCGAGGCAGCTCTGGCCTCCCACTGCGTCTCGGGGTCACCGGGTGGCATGTGGAGACTGGACGCTGTATTTCACTTAGGGAGAGTGGGTGGGAGCACCCCCAGGACCCCTGCCTCTGTGGGACGAAAGGACACTTCTGCCACCTGAAGGCCTGGCCAGGACCCTTTCTGGTTGGGCCGCGGTAGTCAGAGGCAGGCTGGCCATGAAGGCTGTGCCACCAGCTGCTGTCCCCGCCCAGGCCCCTCGGGGTCTGCTTCCCATGGGGACAGAGACTGAAACAGGAGCTAAATCAACGTCTCAGGCGGGAAAACAGCTCTGCAGAAGGATCAACGCGGCTTTCTCGAGGGTCGAAAGCTGTGGAATGAATGGGTGGCGCCCAAGGTTCGCAGCCCCCTGAGACCTTAGCGTCCATCACTGGCCCAGGAAATGTTTGTCCAGGGCCTGGAGGTGCCAGGCCTGTCACCGAGTCTGACACGGAATGGTGGGAATCAGTCAATGTTGGTCACAGGGACCTGGGCAGGTCTGATCCCCTGTCACACTCCCTGGGGCCTGGCACCTCCCAGACTCCGGTGCCCACAGGCGGGAAGGAGCCGAAGCCCTTTGCCCAGAGCAGACACAGGAGCAGCTGAGCCCGTCCAGGTGGCAGGGCCACGGTGCTGCAGGTGCTCGTCCTGAGCCAAGGTCACCCTGAGGGCCCCGTCCCCCTCCACCCACGCCTGACCTGGGCTGGGCAGGAGTGACTGGCCTCACATCACAGGGTGTCAGCAGTGGGGGGGACTTGGGATGGGGGACAGACAGGGAGCAGATGGGTGCTGGCGAAGAGGCGACGGGCGAGGGGCGAGGCGGGGCCATCTCCCTGCTCATCAGGACAGGGTCACGTGGGATTGGGGACCGAGGGGGGTGGCTGGGGACAGAGCTGGTGAGATGAGATGCTGGAGGTGGCCACTCCACATGTCTCTTTGGGGGTGAGGACAGCTCCGGGGTTGGCACGTGCTGCTGGAACTCCCGGGGCCGCGGAGAGGCCTGTCGTTGCCCCAGCACCCCCCCTTTCTTCTCTGACCACTGCCTTGGGCTCACGGCCTGTCTGAGGTCGCTGAACTAGCAGGTGTCTGTTGTTCCTGACCCAGTCATTTAACCCCCAGGACGGTCCAGCACCCCGTGGGTGCCCAGGGAGTACCTGCCAACCCCCACATGCTGTCCTAGAACCAGGCAGGCGCGGTCAGCGGACAGTGCCAGGAGCAGAAGAGGCCTCCGCCCTGGGTGTGAGGGTGCACGATCCCCCTCCAGGAGGGGAATCCCCACTGGATAACAAGTGTGTTCACCCCAAAGAGAGGCTACGTGTGTGTTGGGGGGTGACGGCAGGGGTGGGCCGGAAAGTCACGTCTTCAGGAAACACACACAAAACTAGCCACCTTGACTGGGTAGCTGCCGATCCCCCTGGTGTAAATACCGCCAGCACCGCTGGCTCCAGGCTCAGGGGTCTAACCACAGGTGGCCAAATCCCTGACCGTCTCACACCTGGCTGTCAAGGCCGTCCTCACTCCACTGGGGTTTCCCAGCGGACGCGGGGTTAGGGCCTGGGTAAGGCAGAGGATCCACCAGGGATGAGAGGGGGCTTCCCAGGAGACCCCGCGACTCGGCAGCCGGGCAGGTGGGAAGCCCGGGGGCCTTTGGAAATGACTCTTGATCAGGCTGCAAAACCCAGAGCTGGCGGGAAGGAGGTTTGAATGGGTCACAATCGTTAATTACTTAAGAATAAAGGCACGGTCACCAGGAGACATTTCCTTTCCTTTCCTTTTCTACCTAAGTCTGCATCAAGCCCTCTGCCCCAGGAGGTGGCTGGAATGGAAGGTGACAGCAGGGACCTGAACAGACGCCCACGACCCCGTGCTGATGAAGCCCGTGGCCCCAGGTCCAACCTCCCTGTGCTCCCGTTCCCATCTGCAGTGGATGGCAATGGCGGCAGCCTCTGTGGAGGAGGAAGTGATGAACAGGGGGACCCCTGAGCACAGGGCTGGCCCCGTGAGCCTCCTAGAAGTGTCCAAGTGAACCACAAAGCACTTGTTGGGAAAGTTCAAGTTCACTGGACTTCATTACCTTCCATGGCCTTTCTCCCTTGCCCTACCTCTCTCTCCCTCCCTCCTTCTCTCCCTCTCCCTCTCCCTCCCTCTCTCCCTCTCTCTCTCTCTCCTTCTCTCCCTCTCCCTCTCCTTCCCCTCCCTCTCTCTCCCTCCCTCTCTCCCTCTCCCTCCCTCTCTCCCTCTC
>NW_026000026.1:5855600-5871592 GCF_001458135.2 Marmota marmota marmota
AGACATTGGGGAGGAGGGGCAGTTCCTGCAAAGGTCCTGAGGTGGCAGGGGGCTGGGTAAGTCCAGGCCAAAGGGAGGCCAGAGGGAAGGCCAGATGGCCATGGTGAGCAGACATGGAGGCCACTGTAAGAGGAGGGTCCTGTGGACGGGCTGGGCCTGACGTGGGGCCAGGAGGCACCTGGGCTCAGAGCCTGGGCCACACAGGAAGCTCAAATTCCACCAGGGCTGTGGGTCGCATGGGGACCAGGGACACTCAGGCTTCTCCCTGCAGGTGACTTCATGGCCACGCTGATGTCCCTGCAGAGTGGGAGATGACTGAAGTTCCTCGCGGGGACTAAGGAGCCTTCCTGTCCCAGCGGCTGGTGTTGGGACGGGTCACGATTTCCTAAGTAACCCGAGTGGCACTGGAGTAGAGTCCCCAACTGACTAAGGTGAGTGGAGGGCGGAGTCACTGACACGGGGACAGCTGTGAATAAGCGGTTCCAGGGCCACTCAGCCACTGTGGCTGCTCCCTGTGCGGCAGGCAGGACGCGGCTTCCCGGCACCGCGACCCTCAGCACGCCCCACTGGTCAGGGGGACTGTGCCTGTGTCCTCGGCTCCCCACTCCCCACTGCAGTGTCCTCTGGAAATGCTCCCTCTGTGGAGAGCTGGGTGCTGGCGCCTCCCTGCCACCGTGAGGAGGGGACGCCACAGGGTCTCTGTCAGGCAATCGATCGTCCTCCTTCAAGGGTCCTGATTGTGACCTCTGACAGGGCCCCTGAGAAGTGACAGATGCCTGTGACCTGCTGTGGGGACTGAGTGGGCCTGTTTCCCTCCCTGAGCAGCAAGCACCTGCCCGTGCCCCGGTGACGACCCTGGCTCAGAGGTGGCCCCTCCTTCCTGTCACTCTGGGGTCTTGCTGTGACAGGTGCCTTTTCAGCCTCTCAGAGGCTTGATGCTCCCGTTAGTGACGCCTCTGTCCCCGTCTTCCTGCCCTCGCTCATCGCCCTAATGGATGCTCGGTGACAAAACCCACAGGCGCCATCTGTGCCACCGCGTGGCAAGGGAGGGCTCCAGCGCAAGGTCCCTGGGGGTGACCAACACAATTCCAAGCTCACAGACGCCCTCGGCCATCAGCACGGTGGCCCCTCGGGAAACCAGCCCGGGCACTGCAGGCGGGGGGCAGGGATGTGTGGGTGCCCACGGCCCCGATCTGCTCCCCTGATACATGGGGAGTCACGTGAGAGGTGCCAAGGGACACGGCCGCCCCCTTCTCCTCCACCTGCCACTGATCATCCACCAGCCACATCGAGTCTGTGACGGTGAAGCCTCAAAGGTCCTGTGTCATCAAATCCACAGCAGGGAGCCAGGGAGCAGAGCCGGTGACAAAGGCCCGTCCTCCCTCCTCCCGCAGGTGGGAGACGAACAGAAGACGCAGACGCAGCTGGGCACCTGCCACCTCTGCCTGGGCACCGGCAGAGACAGAGAGGAGCTCCTGGTGATCTGGGTGGGAAAGGCCCCGTCCCACCATCAGTGTCACCCGGGCTCAGCCTGTGGACGCCACCATAGCCCTCCTGTGTCCTCCTGTGACCCTCTGGTGGGCCTTAGGTTCAGGTTAGGGGGTGGCGGAAACAGTGGGTCAAGTGTCACTGAAAGTCCTCATGTGAGGTGCCCTGCTTATGTCCGTGTCCTGCCACCTGTTCAGGAGCTGGGCAGAGCCTCCCCAAGGCCTCGGTCCCTCATGGATAAACCACACAGTCCCCCCCTCCCCCGGCTCACAGGAAGCCCCACAGATCTGTGTGGCCCTGGGGGACCCCCACCTTCCTGCTCCTCAACACGAACCTCACCAGCACATTCCACCCAAGACTTCAGGATGGACCTCCCGGTGAGGCCCACGTGGAGCCCAGCTTCCGGGTCCACCTGCGTCCCCAGCGCCATCTCATCCCTTGTGATGCAGCGGGAAGGAGGCCAAAGCCCTCCCTGTCTGGCAGACACTCTGCGTTTCTGCTCCCCGGGGCCTGACGGCTCTGACTCACTTCCTTCCCAAGGACCCCAGGTGAGCTCCAGGTCTCCTGAAGCAGGACCTGAGGCCACGGGGAGGGCTCCTCTTCTGTGGAGCTGCGCCCCAGGGCAGAGGGTGGTGGGAGGGGTGGGGGCCACCACCCACTGGCCACTGCCTCTCAGAGGCCTGGCCGTCACCGGGTGGTGTGGGCCATCTGCACTCGGGGTGTGGGGATGGTGGCCAGGACTGTGCACGTGAGGATGGCAGGAGGTCTCTGGCTGCTACTCTCTGGTCTCCTGTCCCTCCCAGGCCCACGTTGGCCCCTCCAGGAGCCATGTCCCCCTGGCCACCAGGCTGCCTCACTGGTGCCTGTGGCTGGTGCAGGGAGACCTGACCCTGCGCTCATTGGTGAGTCAGAATCTAACTGTGCTTTTCTTTCTCAGTAGCACACACAACGCTCTGCCCTGCAACCAGTTCTGCCCTGCAACTGCGAATCGCAGGGTCATCTGCCCTGCCGGGCATCACGAAGGTCCCAGGGGACGACCTCGTGGACAGGCCCTATACCTCAGCAGGTGCTGCAGCCGTGGGTCTTGGCTCTGCCTGGGAGTGGCCCTGGCCAGTGTCTCCTCTCCAGGCCTGGGTTCCTGTGAGCGAGGGCGTTTGACCTGATGTTGACATCTGCTCTGACGGACAACGGGTGGAGGAGACGTCTGGAGAACTCAGTGTCCCCAGCCCCTGCAGATCCAGAGGGCATTCAAGGCTCACCGTGGTCCTCTCCCAAGGCCACACAGGGACAGTGCTCGTTTCTGGCTGCCATGATCCACTTCTCCCTGAAGTGGCCGCCTTCCTCGGGGGTCTCCCTCCCAGTGTGGGAATCCTGCAGTGATTCCTGGTGACACCACCTGCCTGGAGGTCTGAGGGCAAGTCCCCAGCTGTCCAGGGGGTCTCTGCTGCTCCACAGCACCATGGCCTGCCTGGTGCCCGGGCGAGAGCCTCCTGGGCACCCAGGGCTCCTCCCAGGGCAGCTCTTCCCAGGCTCCCTCCTTGCAAACTCGGGGTCTGTCTGGGGTGAGAAAACTGGGTCTTGTGTCAGGGTCTCGGTGGGGTGACCTTGAGTCAGGCTAAGGGTACTTGATATCCTGCAGGGAGATCTCCACAGGAAGTGAGAGGCACCTCTCTCAGGAGAGCTCACTGGGAAACCGTGGGACACCGGGCCTTCCTTTTGTTCCTGATCCTAGCAGCCTCACATCCTCTTGGCCACTTATTTCATTCCCGTCTTCTTTCTGCCTGAGGACAAGGCTCAAAGATGATGTCTGCATGGTCTCCAAACCCACGTCAGTTCAGTGATCTGAAGGTGATTCTGATTGGCCCCGAGCAGGTCAGGTGCTCTGTCCTCCCCCAATCGGCTGTGGACAGGAGTGTGGTCCCCCATGGCTGCTGGAGCCCCTCCTGGGGGTGCAGAGGCTGTACTGACAGGGTGTCAGGGTGGAGCGCGGGTCTCTCAGGCTGGGCACCCAGAGCCCTGAGACTGAGCTGCCAATGAGAAGCAGGTCGGCCACCGCCTCTCCCTCTCCAAACAGGGAGCGGTTGCCCATCCCGGGGCAGCGGGGTAGACACCGTGCTTTTTAATAAACAAACCCTTTGGGGAAGTGCTCTGGGGGAAAGACCACCCCTGGTTCTTACAGAAAAAGTCCACTTCCCTCTGCAGAAGGCTGATTCAGGCCCTCACCAAACGCCGTTCGCTTTGGTTCTGTGGACACACACCAGAAGATCACAGGGGTCTGGGCGAGGGTCTCCACGCAGCCTTCCAGGTGAGCCCTAAGTGACCAGAGACGCCTCAGGAGGGACATGGTTCCCCCCTCCCCTCCTCCTGTGAAAGAGCTCCGGAGGGTCCCCGGGTTCAGGCTCTATCCTCATCCAGAAAGAGGACACTTGGGGCCCATGGGGTTCAGCCGCGGAGTCCGGCATGCATGAGCCCTGGGTTCCACTCCCCAGCACGGCAGGGGAAAAAAAAACCCAAATAAAAAACTAAATAATAAAATAAATAAGATAGAGCACACACAGCCCTGGCTTTCCCAGACCAGACCCAATTTTTATTTTCTTGGTCTCCTTTTCAATCAGGACTCTATTATTCTATTTCATTTAAATTTATTGAGATAGTCACATACCATAAAATTCACCGTTGAAGCGGGTACAGTTCAGTGGTTTTCAATATGCACGAGGCTGGGTAGGCATCAGCACTATCCAAATCCAGAACATCCGTGGCACCAAAAAGAAGCCCCATCCCCTCTGCCGTCACCTCCCGGCGGCCCCGACAGGTGGTCACCGGCTCACCTTGTCTCTGTGGACCTGGATGTTTGGAGAAGTCAGTGAATGGGATCACATGGTAGGTGGCCTTTTGCGTCTGGCTCTTTTCACTGGGTGTCCCGTTTCCCGGGCTCGTCTGGGTGGTGGCGTGAATCAGTACTTCGCTTCTCAAAGTAGGAAAACATTCCACTGTGATTCTTCTTGTTTCAGTGAAGAGCACTTCACATTTTTTGGCTCTAAGTGAGGAACATTTCAAATCACCTTAAACCAGCAAACAGACGCCCCACGTGGGCTCTCTGGTCACCTCGAGGTGAGCCTGAGCCGAGTTGAGCGAGGAGTATTATTCTGTTTAAAATTTGGTACCAGGGATTGAATCCAGGGGTACTTAATAACCGAGCCACGTCCCCAGCCCTTCCCCAATTTTTTTATTTAGAGACAAGTTTCTCTGAGTTGCTCAGGGCCTTGCTAAATTGCTGAGGCTGGCTTTGAATTGGCAATCCTCTTGCCTCAGCCTCCGGATGGTCTAACCTGAGTCCTGCTGTTGTCTGACCTGCAGAAGGTGCTCGGGAAGGGGCAGGCGGGGACACTCACCAGTGCATCAAATCCCACATGCCCAGAGGCGCACAACCTCCTGGGTCCCACAGGTGACCTGTGGCCAGGCCTCAGGGGGCCCACAGAACTCTCTTTTCAGGAATCCTGCTCCTGTGTGACCTTGGTCACAATGTGACCTCAGTCCTGCCTTTGCTGGTGCTCCACCCCAGCCTCAGGACGGTGCGGCCGTCCTCCCTGGGGTCCTGGTCACCTTTGCTCACTCACTCAGTGCTTTTTGGACTACAGGATGCTCCGGGCAGCTCATCCTGTGCTTCCTCCTCGGCCCCCTGAAGTGCACAGGGCCCTCTGCTGGGACCTGGAGCCGATTCTTCAATCCGTCTGGTCTTTCTCATCTGAAGCATGGCTAAATGATGCCCCCAGAGTTACCAGAAGTAATTTGTTGTCAATTTTCTAGGTAGAAAAGTATAACTGCAATCAATAAACTGGATTTCACCTGCAGAAATGGTGCTTCTCTGCTTGGGAGGAGAGGGGACAGAGTGTGTGATCCTACACGTTCAGGGCAGTGTCCAGTGAGGTCCAGTGAGATGTCAGCTCATCTTCTCCAACAGGATCCCTGTGGCCTGGTCCTGATGCTGACAGGGACCCAGGTGGCCCTCTGGTTCGACTTTGCCCAGAGGCTCCCTGCTCAGCTTGGTGTCACCGGCCAGGCCACAAAGTACACACTTTCTGAGAATATTTCTTCCTAAAATGTCCCGTGTTTGTGTTTCTTTTCTTTTTTTTTTAGACACAACACTTAATCCATTTAGAAATTTGAAATCCCATGGAAAGGGAATATGCGTTTTTTCTTTGCATTTACTAAAACGGGGGTCCCGGGCTAACAACCGTGTGGGGCACCCAGCTTTGAAGAACAGAGGAGATTGATGAACCCCCCACACCCCTGGAGGGTCTGGTGAAGATCATTTCTCAACCTCCTCAGCTGAAGAGGAGCCATAAAGAATGAGACCTGCTTCGAAAGGCCCTTGACGACGTATCCAATCCATCAAGGCAGCTGAAGTAGCATTTTTAATGAAAATTCATCTTGAGCTAAAATTTCTTCCCTATCAGATTTGTCTTTTCTGCAGCAGGCAGCTGTCCCTGAGGCACATGATCGTGACCTTGGACGACAGGACCCACATTCACTGTGAACCGACTTTTCCTCCTGTGGCCTCAAAGGCCCCGGGGAGTGAACTGCCCTCTGACCTGGCGTGGGTAGGGGCTCTCAGCCCTGAGTCTTCCCAGCAGGAGGACACCCACCTCCCCAGGCTTCTCCCCCTGAGGCCCGAGCCGAGGTCTGGAATGAGGGGTCTTCCTCGGAGAGCTTCCTCCTCCCTGTCCCACGCAGGGCCCTCGGGGACAGAGCCCGAGCCTGGAATCACCGGGTCAAGGATGGGCCCGCTCGTGGCCCTGTGCCCACCCCCTGCTCATCTTTCAACCAGCCTCAGCTTGTCCCCGGCCAGGGCAACTGAGGAAGCAGGGAGGACCAAGATTTGGATCTGAAGGGATTAATCTGCCACCCCAGGTCCTGTGTTTTCTCCTTCCGGCCTCCAGGCACCAAGAAACCCACCTATAGACAGCACCAGTGGGCTCCATTGGTGAGTTTGGGGCCAGGTTTGGAGGTTTGGGAATTTGAATTTAGCAGCAGACCCTTCGCTTGTGCGGGTGGTTTTGGATAGTTTTTCCCTTTTTAGCAGAAGAACATGTCTGTTTCAGACAGTCTGGTGGGTAAATAGGCACGGGCGTTTTTTAAGGACACATTCACCCAACAGGTGCAAGAGCGCCCAGTGAGCAGCCTCCCAGCTCAGCCTCCCAGCTCAGCCTCCCAGCTCAGCCTCCTGGCTCAGCCTCCCAGCTCACTTTGCCATCTTCTCTGCCATCCCAGTCCCCTGCTGTGTCCCCACCCTACCTGCCCATTGACAGGCAGTTCCCAGCTCCAAGGGATGGAGTGTCCACCTGGGGATACTCAGAAGAGCGCCTCTGGATTGACTGCAGGACAGTAAGTCTCTGAAGGCAGATGTCAGGGCCGCCTGAGGGTCGTCCCTGCAGATTTGCTCCCCGGCTTCTGAGCACTGCCCCCACCCCCACCCCACAGACGCACCTTTGGTTGGGCGCAAGCTGAACGACCCCCTGCACAGCACCAGGCTTCAGGCAAGTCAGGGTGTGGGTCACTGCTGTCCTGAAACATCTGGGTCCCCACTGGGGAGTACTAGGCTGCTGCCTCTGCCCTGTGATGGTGCCCAGAGACATAAAAGCAACAGAGCATTATTGTTGGCCCAGCAGGGACCTGGGACACTGTGTCCAAGCTGTGGTCAGTGTCCATGCTGACTGGACTGGCCAGCCCTGTAACAGGACGAGGATGGGGCTGGTCAGGTGTGCTGCTGTCGTGTCCGTCTGGAGCACAAATGGCTGGAGAGGGGTCTGAGCCTCCCCGGGAGCCTTGGGTGTCTCATACTCAGACTTGGGCTTGGCAGACGGACTGTCTCGGGGGAGGACCCCTCTCACTGGGAATGACCTTGGATGTCAGGACCCTGGGCAGATGGAAGGGCTGTTGCCCCACACATCCCACCACCTGGCTCCTCTTCCCCTCGGGACCTGAAGGTGCTCTCTGAGCACAATCCTCACACGGAGGCCAGCCCAGGAGGAGCCTGACCGTGGGGACCGTAGCTTGTCCTTCCTCTCTGAGCAGAACCTGGTGTCGGTCACCCTCTGGTTTGCAGGACCAGGCAGCAGGGTGAACAGAGGTGCACATGAGAGCCCCCCCACCCCACGGGCTGCGTTTTCAGCTCCTCCATCGCGTCCCCTGGAGTCTGGGTCCTTGTGACTGTGACGTCTGCTGGATGTCAACGCGGGTGTCTGAGAGACGCCTCCCGGCTGAGCCTCCCGTCAAGGCTGCAGGGCCGCGGGCAGCAGTGCTCCGGCTCTCTGTCCTGGCTCCGGCGGGCACAGGCGGGCAGCACGGTCTCACCTGGGGCCGCTCATGGTGGGCCACATGCGAGCCGGAATGGCTTCCTGTTCCTCCGGCTGCCGCCTTCCACAGCTTCTGCAGGCAGGTGGGTTGGCAGCGAGGCAGCCGGCCAGGGTGCCAGCGCCCAGCTGGACCTGTCTTCAGCTAAAATGGGGATAGAATTGCCCTTGGGGGACTTTCTGTGTTGATTTTGATTTTGAAAAACCAAACCAAACCTAACCCTGCCTTCACATGCTATTATGTCCACTACAGAATACGTTGGTGCCCCTTAACTTTTATGTCCCACCCTGATCCAGAGAGGACAGCCCCGCCTTCCTCAGCCTGGCCCCACCCCAGGGTTAGGCCTCTGGTCATGCGTCTTGATAATATCGGGGAATCAGCTTCTACTCTAGAAGGAACCACACATTAGAAGGTTCCAAGTGATGAACATAATAAGGGGGAGGGGGCGGGGCCTGGGGTGGGGACAAGCTCCCGCAGCTCTGCCCGCATCCGCCACGTCCCACGGCAGGGGCTGCCTGGGCTCTGGAGCTGGAAGCTTCTCTGGGTAGCTCTGGCCCAGGCTGCAGGTGCCTTGGCGAAGGGAAGACGCAGCCCAGGGAACCTGTGGGGAAGACGGATCCAGCACAGGGCCATCGGGCGGCATTTCTTGATGTGGTGGCTGAATTGTGGCCTCACGTTTCGTTCCCTGTAAGAGTGTGACCACCCACACCGGCTGGGCCTTGTGGGTGCACGTCTCCGTCCTGTGGCCTTGCTCCTGGCCGGTGGCGGGCTTTAGTCAAGGAGACTGCAGACGTGACCTAAGCAGACGCCTCAGCGTCACCGGGCTTTGCTGTTAGAATCCTCTGAGGCTCTGGCTTTTCCCATGAGGTGAGTGTGCCCCAGGGCACTGCGGCTCCTAGGGAGTTAGAGGCAGGTGGAGGCCACAGGGTCCCGCCCTCTGCCTGGAGCCCGGCCAGGCTGGGGATGCAGGAGTGGGAAGTCAATCCCGCCGTGGGTGGCATCGCAGTGACTTGCCAAATGACGTGCTGGGAGATGGCAGTGGCTCCCCCAGATTTGGTCCCTGTCCTCATGGGGCCTGCCCCCTAAAGGGGAGGACAGATAATGGATGAACAGGTATAAAATTATTGTAGAGCACTGATGGTGTCCGGAATGTGGCACTGGGGCACTTCTGAGCGCGTGGGTGGTGGGTGACTTCCTGGAGTCGGGAGACCGGGCGAGGACTCGGAGTGAGGCGGGGGGGGGGGGGGGCGAGCTGGGAAGGGGCCCAGGCAGAGGCCAGCAAGGCAAGGCTGGGGTCAAGCTGGGGGCCGGAGTCAGGCAGGGTGTGGCAGACCCGAGGCCAGAGGGGAGGGGGATGGTGTGTCTCGCGGGAATCTCAATAAAGGCAACTCAGAGTTGGGATGTTCTTAGGTCTTTTCTTGTGCAGAGAGAAATGGACCATTTCTATTGCTGTGCGATAAGATCACATAAAAAGAAAACTCATTACTAAGTTTTAAAGGTCATTCCAAATAGTGGATTTCTATCTCACATTTGGACGAAGTAAATTGTAAGGTTGATGGAAAGCAGAAAAGGGTTTTCGCACAGACACAGAAGATACATCAATTTGAAAATGAAACATTCCTATACTTCCTCCAGTTTTTGCCTGCTGTATTGTGGGGGAAGTCTTGTGGAGAATGCCCTGGAGGCTTTTACCCCGACACTATCTGCTTTGGTGTCAGAATTTTCATTGCAATTAAAAATATCACTGAGTGAAAATACCTGTTTATTTTAGTGAAGGGTCCTCTATCTTTCAGAAACTACCTGAGTAGTGAACTTTTACCTGGTCATTAAATATTTAACCACTTGTGGCTTTTCAAAAAATTCTACTTATGACTGTAAAAAACCTGTAATTTTTTTTTTTAGCAAATTGGAAAAAGGATAATGAGAAACATATAGAATAAAATTAATCCCACATGTAGTTCTACCACCCCCCGGGTGACACCTGCTGTTGGGATTTTTGCGTATCTTTTCCCCAGATTATTTGCTTTGCACGTAGGTGTGTGTGTGCGTGGGCGGGGAGTATTTGATGAGGTCATGATGTTCAGTTTTATATCTTGTTTTTTAATGACAGTTTGCATTACATCATGTCTATTTTCTCTGGGGTCCACAAGTATTTTATAATGTTCAAATAGCCCTTCAAGATTCTTTTGCTTGACGAATCCATGATCTCGTCAGTCATTCCTTTATTTTGGAACATTTGTTGGTGTTTCTAATTTTTGCTGCTGTAAATAAGGCCAAACATGCCAAGTTACGATCTATTCAGTGAGTATCTATTCATATAATATCAGCGCAGAACTCTTATTTTCTTGGTATGGATTCCAGCAGCCAGGGCGATGGGTCAGGGAGTAGGAACCTTTTAGACTTTTGATAAAGAGTGTCCAGTGTTGCTTCCAGGGCCTGGGTGTGTTCACACCTGTGTCCTCACAGGCAGAGCCTGGCTGTGTTCACACCTGTGTCCTCCAGGCCTGAGTTTTACGTGTGGAGAAGGTGTCGGAATTGGTAATCCAATTTGACAAGCGTTTTTGTTCTTTTAATCGGCAGAGAATCCGTGGCTGGGACCAACTCACCTTGGTTGCACCTTCTTAGGAGGACACAGGCCTGGGATGGCATGTGGGACATAGAGTTACAAGAGATGAGTGAGGACTCCGAGAAGAGTCCAGGCGACAGATGGACAAATGGCCCCCCGTCCCTTGAGGGGCTTCCCCAAGCAGTGTCTTCCTGGTGTTCTGTCCTGTAAACCCAGTTGCTGGGATGACAGGAGTGGGCCGTCAGGCCAGGCCACTCCCCCTTTTCTTTAAGAAGGATGTCACCACACAGTGGCACACTGTGGCTCAGCCATGCTGACACCTTCAAATCGACATCACTCTGGGTTTGAATGTTCAACCTCTTGGTTTCTGAATGTCAAACACAGTAATATCCTTTTGTTGTTCCCAGTGCGGAAATCACCTGTCATTTCTTCCTGTCTCTGTCCCCTGAGCGCCTCCTGGGAACCCCAGGCCTCCGTGTTAGGACCAAGTGGAGCTATGTTGTCCACGGCCACTGGGGTTGGTCCACCGTGGGCACATGACTCAGGCCAGTGGGAGAGGCCCGGGGCTCTGGGGAAACTGGGGCGGGGCGTCCTTCTGCTCAGCCACTGGGCCGGGGGGCGGGGCCTGAGTTGGGAGCTGCCGAGGCTGTTTCCCAGGTCACATCATGAGCCTTCCTGAGGACGGAGCCGACACAGAGCAAGGCAAAGTGGGGGAGCAGAGAAAGGAGTCCCTGGACTGGCCCTTGAGGCCCCGAGAACTTCACAGCTACCGGGGCCAGTACAGTCCTTCTTCTCTTAGATGCTGTGGACTTGGTCTCTACGTCATAAAACACAGGGACTGATTATATGCCTGGTAACCGGGGAGCTTCAAACAACCACATGACGATGACAATAACAACAACAACAACAATAGCCATAGGAACTAAGCCATGATCATCATGACTAACAACTAAAACGACGTACGCGACTACCGCCGTGATCAGATATTAAAATGGAGAAACCGACCCAAGTGCAAGCTTTCCAAGCTCATGGAGGGATGACCCTGAGGGCTGCGCTGGAAGGAGGAGTGGAACGTGGGGTTTTGTGTCCGTGGTCTGGTGCAGACGGCTTCCCGGGACGGTTTCGGTGGCTGAGGCCCAGCTGGCAGCCTGCAGGTGCAGTGGGTGCCGGAGGACCTGCCGGTCCGCAGCCAGGCAAGACTCGGCACGTGTGTTGGTGGCTTTGTTTTGAGAAATAGTTCCCAGAGCAGGACGAGCACCCTGGCCTTCCGGGGCCCGCCTGCCTTCTTGCTGTCTGTGTGTCTTACTTATAATCATTTCACTAAATATTGAACAGAAAAATGGCCTTTGCCCAATACGGGTAGTGCACACAGGACCCCCACGTGGCCTAAGGAGTTGAGTGTGGGAAATAGAGCCTCTGGTGCTCCCTGGCCCCCCCACCAGAGGACATGGCTTTCTCCCTCGTCCTTATCACCCCCGTGCTTTTCTCCACATTGACCAGTGGAGTGACCTGGGCTTGGATGTTCAGGGACCCTACTGTGCCAACACCCCTGTGTCCACCGTGCTGCGGGCGTTGGCCTGACATCTGTCCTTGCTCTCCATTGTGTCCCTGAGACCCACTCTGTTGGCCTGGTAGCTCCAGGTCCTTCGGGTCCCTGGGTGCATAGTCTGCCACAGTACAAGGAGAGCAGGGATGGGTCTGCACTCCCCAGTGTGGGGCAGGTGGTGGAGGAAACCGCCCACCGCAGGGCAGACAGAAAGCAAAGAGCAAGACAGGAAGAGGCAGGGGTCCTGATCCCCCTGGGCAAGCCCCTGTGACCTCACTTCCTCCCACTAGGCTCCACCCCTCTTAGAGGTCAAACCACTGACCAACGGTGCCCGCCCAGTGGGTGTCACAGGCCCGTGACCACACCTTATCATCTGGGCCTTTAGGGGACACTGATCCAAACCATACCAGAGGATTTGTAAATTCTGGACATTTGTCCTGGTGACTAGTTCTAACAGGATTGACCTGATGGAGGTTTCTGTGGTCAGACAGGAGAGCGCCAGGGGCAGGGACGGGGGAATAGGGGCCAGAGGAGGGGCCGAGAAGGCAGGAGTGGAAGGCTGGAGGGCTGCGGGGAGGACTGGGCCTCCGCTCTGAGTTGGTGGGTAACCAGGTCTGTGGCCCCATGTTCCCTGCAAGAAGCTGGGAAATGTCCCCCCTGTGTGCCCAGGAGGAGGAGATGGCTTGGCGAGCAGGAGGCAGCTCTTCTGTGACCAGGGAGATGGGCGGCTACGGGCTCACCTCGCACACTGCATCTGCTGAGCAGGTCCAGGTCCTGGGCTGGGGAGGTGGCCGGGAGGCAGAGAGCCCCCCAGGGACTTGCAGCCTGTGGGAGAGACGGTAAACTGCCCAACTCCGCAGAGGCTTACTGTCGTGTTGAGTTTGGATCAGCTCGGGGCAGTGAAGGACAGTGGCCAGGGAATAAGCCCCCCCGGGGGCGCCCACCCTGCTTGCCTCTCCTCACACTGAGGTCCAGAGCTCCCCTGCTGTTTGGGGAGGATCTGTCCCTGCTCCAGTGCCTGAGGCTCTCTACAGGAAGTGAAGCCATTCCCGCATCGTGTGAGCACGTGGGTGAACGCGGGAGGGCTAGGGCTCTGATTCTCTGCAGCTGTAGGGACAGATTTTGGCCACGTGGACCAGGAGAAGATTCCAGGGAACTTGCCTTGTCCTGAGGTCAGGACAGGTCACTTCCTCGCTGGGCCTCAGTGTCCCCATTAGTAAAATGAAAGGTGGACCTAAATCATCTTGGAGGACCGCTGAGGGGACCGGTACTGTGACTCTGTGATGTGAGTCTTGAAAAGTCCCAAGGGGATGTGGGTACAGTTCTGCCACTCCGGTCCAGGGGTGGGGCACCCTGGGGACTCTACCTGGGAGCAGGTGTGGTCCTTGGAGTCCCAAGAACCTATTTCTTCCTTCATCTTGCTCCACAGGATGATGTGATTGGGCCCTGCCCACCTCCCCACCCCATCTCCCCGACCCCTTTCCACAGATTGCATCACAGTGGCCGTGAGCCTGGCAGGGGTCATGGGGTGGGGGCTCGCATTACATACAACCCCACCCTTAGAGTGAGTCATTGGAGTATTGCTTTTCCAGAAGGCAATTTGGCGATTCTTAGTCACTCCCCAATAAAAATGCAGAACTTTTGGTCCCAAATTCTATTTATGGGATTCTATCCCAGGGAAATAGGAAAATACGTAAAGGGGACTGTGGGTTTTGGGAGAGCAACGGAGTAGCCATCTAGGTGCCTCTTGGTGGTCCTCTGCCTGGCCCCCGCACACCAGGGTCAGTGTGGTCATGTGACCAGGTTCTGGCTGGGGGGAGGGAAGGTGTTTTGGAAACCCTCTATCATGGCTGCCTCGTGTCTGTCTCTTTCCTTGTCCGCCCTCCCACCTGCTCCCCCGGCCTCCTGTGGTGGCTGGAGGTCTTCCTCCATCTGGACCCTGAGGACTGTTCATGCCCCAGGGTGGCAGAGTGTCCGCTAAAGGAGGCCAGAGTCCCTGGCCCTCATCAGGCTGACAACCTCCCGTCTTGTTTCTGTGAGAGACAAGCTCCTGCTTTGTGAACGTTGTCCCTCGTGGGTGGCACAGAAAGCTTGACCTGATAAAACGCAAGGAGTTCATTCAGTACCTCATGGGACACCACCGAGGCCAATGCTGGACACTGTGGTCCGTAGTGATTGAGGTGGAGACATGGATGTAAAATATTGTTTACTGGACACAGGACATTGCTCCGTGTTGCTAAAGCAGAGAATCGTGTAAATGTGCGGGTGTCTGTGGGGCCCATAGGATGTGTCTGCACAGAGACAAAACAGGACACCACACATCAGATCATGGATACTGCTCATCTTTGGCCATTGGAATCCACAGTGATTTAAAAGTTCGTCTTTTAATTTTCCTTCCATTTTTGGAAGTTCTCTGCATCAGTGTGTGTAGCTCTTATTAGGGAAAAAAACACTACTGCCCTGCTCACATTCACACGACTGGAACCAGGAGAAACGTGAGGTTCCTTTTCGGGTGACAGCTCCGTCCACAAAGTGTGGCCCTGCAGAAGGGCCCTGCCAGCCACTGTGCCTCCCCTTCCCAGTCCCTGTACCTGCCACAAGGTCACATGGGTGCCAGCAGCCTTCACAGCGTGGGACCTGCGAGAAAAAAACTCTAGTGTGGTCTCCAGGGCCTCCCGGGGGGACTTCGATGGCTCCGTCTCGTTTGTATCCAGTGAGTATATTTGGAAGCCCCAAACGCACCCAGACATCAGGCTGTTTACAGGTTCTTTGCAGGCGTTGGCCCAAGGCTGGAGCACACGGGACAGAGCTCGGGGCAGTCACAGATTTAAGAAAATCACCGCAAACACCTGATTCAGGTCCCAGAAAACACCATAGTCTTACTTTAAAGCCAAACTTTAAAAAGTGATCTGGCACTGAATTCTTTGATTCTGTGAAATTTTGGAATTCTGGGCGAGACTGAAATCCTGAGCAGGACCGAGGACAGCAAAGCTGTGGGACAGACGTCTGTGTGGTGACCTGTGCGATGAAGGACGATGGTGGGGCAGCCGGCCGAGCACGCACACGAGGCTCTCGTCCTGGGAGCTGTCTGAGGAGGTGATGGTGACATGTCCGTCTTGTGGGTTCCCAGGAGGGGAGGGAGCAGCTGGGAGGCCCCAGGCCCCATCTCTGAGCACCGCACACTGGGGGAGGGTGGAGAACGTGGACAGATGGTGGCTGGCTCCATCTCTGAGCGAGGGTTCCAGAATCAGTCTTGAGGGTCTGCTCCATGCCAGGTGCTGGGCCCAGGACTCATCCGGGTGCTGGGCAGACACAACCCTGCCCCAGAGGAGCTCAGTGCCCACGGAGCTGAGGCACAGGGCGATATGAACTGAGAATGGACGAGACACTTGCAGGCGGAGGTCAGCGGCCTGGAGCTAATGAAGAGCGCGTGTCCTTGTGACGCTGGTGGGGGCTGCTCACCGAGGGCAGGGATCCAGCTGAGGCCTAAGGGATTGGAGGGAATGGGCTGGAAGGAGTGCTGGGCCTGAGCTCAACCCGCAGACTTGTACATTGATTTAATTGGGATTAGTTGCCAGTATTTATATGCTAATTCTAACTGAGGTTTTCCAGTTTCTTGGAAAATCAGAACATCTGGCTCTGCTGGGCCCCGATTCCGGTGGATTTCAGGTTCTAGCAGGGAGCACGTGGGTGGTTTGGCTCCCCAGCATCGGTCCCAGTGTGGAGTCTCGGGACCAAGGACGCTGGGCTCCGTGGTAGGACCCCTCGGCCTGCCTCCCTGATCATCTGGCTGCCAAGACCCCCACAGTGAGACTGGCAGAAGCCAAGTCAGGTGGAATTTATCAGAAACCACACGTGCAGCCGGAAGACTGTCACCATAGCAGCTTGGGAGTGACAGAGTGGGGCATCGTCTGCCAAGAGATGAGCAAGAGGAGGGGCATCAGGAAGGGGGCGGAGGGTAGGTGCCTCCAACAGCAGGAGCTTCGTCCCTACGGAGAAAAGGCCTGGGGGAGGGATGCATTCCCTGGAGTCCCCCAC
>NW_026000026.1:5874024-5884484 GCF_001458135.2 Marmota marmota marmota
CCCTTGGAGTGGCGTTGCCCAGGGCCCAGCGGGTCTGGCTCTGGTGGCCAGGGGAGGAGCGTCCAGCCTGGAAGAGCAAGGGGAGAGCAGGACGGAGCGGGCAGGTTCCACGGGGCAGTGCCTGGCCTCTCCCTGTTTTCCTCTCTGACTCTCCAGCTCCGGCCCCTCACGGTCACTCCCTCTTTATCCCAGGTCTCCATTGGGTGTCCCCATCTGAATCACCTCTGTGAAGTGTGGGTCCTCCGTGTCTCTTCTGCAGGCCCCACTGGGCCGTCCCCTCCCCGAGGGCAGGAGCCCGTCTCCATCCCTGCTGAGGTCCTGGGGAGCAGTGCACGGGGCCAGGCCCCCAGGGCTGAGGTGCCCCGGCTCAGCCAGGGAAGAGGCCCAGGCCTTGGTGGTGAAGGTCCAGTTCCTGCAGGCAGAGTCGGGTCTGCAGCGTGGGTGTGAGAGCTGGGAGCTGCCCGAGGTGGGGGCTGCAAGCTGCAGGCCCCGTCGTGAGGTGACCATGCCTGGCCCTGCCCTTGCCCTGCACCTGCTGCTGGACTTCTGCTGCCAGTGCCCACGTGGAAGCTGCCCGCTCCGTCCTGCTCTCCCCCTTGCTCTTCCAGGCTGGACGCTCTCCTCCCCCAACCAGCAGAGCCAGACCTGCTGGGCCCTGGGAGACTCCACTCCAAGGGACACTTAGGCTGCAAAGGACACTCCCAGACATTCAGTGCAGTCCAGGGCTTACCCTGCTAAAAGGGTCAGGGCTGCAGAGCCTGGAGACCAGAGGCTGGGGACGAAGGCCCCCAGAAGCCCCAGTAATGCCTGACAGAGTTGGGGGTCAGCACCAGCCCTGGCCCGGGGTGAGGACATCTGAGGTGTGGATCTGTGCTGCAGAGGCCCTGCAGTGTGAGTGCCTTGGCCCTGTTGGTAACCCTCCCTGCCAAGACCCTCAGGCCACTTCCTGCACTGTCTGGGGCCAGGCTGTTCCCTGGGAAGCAGGCACAGGACCTCACCCTCCCACCCAACCTGACTGGTGTCATCTGTGGTGACCTCCAGATGCAGTGCTTGACCCCAAACTCCTGCCTCAGTGTCTGCTTTGGGGAAACCAAAACCAGGACAGAGCAGAGGGCTTGAACGTGACTTGTTTTCAGATTCTGTGTGTATGATGTATGCATGTATATACAGATGTACGTATGGCTGGATGGAAGGGTGGACGGGTGGATGTGCAGGTGGATGGATGTACAGGTGGATGGATGGAAGGGTGGACGGGTGGATGTGCAGGTGGATGGAGGGAAGGATGGATGGTGGATGTGCAGGTGGCTGGGTGGAAGGATGGATGGTGGATGTGCAGGTGGCTGGATGGTGGATGTGCAGGTGGCTGGATGGAAGGATGGACAGGTGGATGTGCAGGTGGCTGGATGGAAGGATGGATGGTGGATGTGCAGGTAGATGGCTGGAAGGATGGAAGGGTGGATGTACAGATGGCTGGATGGAAGGATGGATGGTGGATGCACAGGTGGATGGATGGAAGGATTGAAGGTGGATGTGCAGGTGGATGGGTGGAAGGTTGGACAGGTGGATGTGCAGGTGGATGGATGGAAGGATGGATGGATGGATGTGCAGATGGATGAATGTACAGGTGGATGGGTGGATGGAGGGATGTAAGTGTGTCCCCTGAGTTGGGTTTGATTTGCAAGACTGGGAAACGGGCACAAACCAACGTCAAGAGTTGCCCTGGTGATGCTGTAGGGATGGTTCTCCCATCCCATAGTCTCTGAGGAGGTGGAAGGGAACTGACCTGCAGGACAAGATGAAGGGGGGAGGGGAGATGAGGGAGACGCAGGAGGGGCCGAGGCCAGCAGAGGAAGGCACAAGGTGCTAGTGGCTGGGTCATAGGAGAAGCTCCCCTGCTGAACCAGGAGCCGCTAGACCCAGGAGCACCCGCTGGATTCCAGCTCCTGCTGGAACGTGGACATGCCTAAGATCCTGGGGACACGCAGCTTTCACTCCAAACACATCAGGCCTGAAATGCATGGGCAAGCTCACACACATGCACACTTGTAACCACACACCACACACATGCACACCCACACACATGTGCACACTCATAATCCACATGCCACCCACACACGCACACCTCAACACATGCACTCATGCATGCACACACTCATATGCTCATGCATACTTGAATACGCTCACACTCATGCACCAATGCACATCCATGCTTGCACACTTACACACACTCACACACACATGCATGCACACCTCACACACATACAGAGGCTCACACCCACACATGCACACACATGCATGCACACTCCCACATACACATGTGCACACATGCTCACACACACACGCATACATGCACACCCAGGCATACCCTCCCTCGCACTCCCCACACTCGGGCAGACAAGTTGGCATCATTAAGATGCCAGTCCATGCTTGAGCCTCCTCCCAGAGCCCCCGGGACCTGCCTGTCAGAGGGGCCTCAAGGGCTGGGGTGACCCTGGTGGCCACTCACTCGTTCTCCATGGCAACAGCCCGACACCTGTGTGTCAGGTTAAAAGCCTCTGCCTACAGGATCACTCATGTTAGTCCCGCGGTTCAGCTGCTTCACGGGTCGGCGCTGCCCTGTCATGTGTGGCCTGGGCTCCCGGTGGCCTCTGNTGTGAGAGCAGGGAGCATGCACACTCACACACACACATGCACACTCACGCACACACACACTCACACACACATGCACACCCAGGCAACCCTCCCTCACAGTTCCCATGCTCAGACGAGCAAGTCAGGTGTCATTAAGACACCAGCCAATGCCTGAGCCTCCGCCCAGAGCCCCCTGGGTCCTGCCTGTGAGAGAAGGTGACCCTGGTGGCCACTCACTCATTCTCCATGGCATCAGCCTGACACCTGTGTGTCAGGTTAAAAGCCTCTGCCTACACAATCGCTCATGTTAGTCCTGCGGCTCAGCTGCCCACGGGTTGACATTCTGCTGTCATGTGCAGTGCGGGCTCCCACTGCCTCTCTGCCTACGCGTGTGTGGGGAGAGTCAGGAACCGCCAGGGCGAGGCTGGGTGGACAGAGAGAGGTCACACCAGTGGTCATGGCCACGCTGCAGATGCTGTCAGAACCCCCCACGTGGAATGTGAGTCCCACAGACGCTTTGTGCGTGGTGACTTCTGCAGCGTCCCTGGTGGAACGGGGAGGAAGGAGAGGGAACTCACCTGCCCTCCCAGCCCTGCTGTCGGGGATGGGAGGAGGGTCCAGCCTGGGGTCTCCATGTCGGGTGACCACCAGGGTGGGGACTGTGACAAAGGGAGGGAGCCCATCTCCAGGGCAGCGGGGACGTGGCTGTGCCCCTCGCTGCTCGGGAGGACGAGGCCCAGTGCCACCTGCCGAGGCCTCCAGAGACCAGGCAGCGGCTCCCAGCGAGGCTTCGCGTCCCGTGTTGACGCCAGAGTCACGTTTTCCCAAACCCAAGAGGGACAAGCTGGCACCTGTCAGCCGACTTGGGCGGTGACTCCGAGTGACCTCTGAGCCGCGGAGAGGAGCTGTCTGTCATCCTGGAGGGTCGTGAGTGACGTGGGGGTGCGTGGCAGTGGGTGGGGTGACAGAGGAACGAGGGGGACGTTTCCCTCTGGGACCTGAGACCACCTGGCAGACCAGACACGTTCACGCGACCCCTGGGGCTCACGCCTCTGGCTGCAGAGGTCAGGGGAGGTGCCAGTGTCCCTCCTCCTGGTGGCCCAGGTAGGTACAGGAGGTGGGGGTCATGGTAGGGACAAGTGGGACACAGCCCTGACCTGAGCAGTTACAGCCCCAGAGTGGACCCTGGCGTCCACTTTCCTGGGTTGTCCTGGCTGCTGGACGGTCAGGCAGTGGTGGCCTGAATCTCCACAGGGCCATCGGCTTTCCTGTGGCCAAGAGCCCTCCCCTGGCCCGGGCCAGGCCTGACTCTGGCCCTCAGGGGTATGTCTCCCCCTCCCCCAAAGCAAAGCCAGCCCCCAGACCCACTTGGGAAGGACGGTGGCAGTTTGAGGACATTGTCCTCCTCCCCCCAAGTGGGCAGGCAGAGCTGACCCCTCTGAGGCTGGGCTGGGGGCCCACAATGCCCTCTGCCCCACAATGGCCGCCTCTCCTTAAAGTGACCCTTTAAGGAGAATAAGCCAGGGACAGAGACAGTCCCGTCCTCAGCGGACTCTGTCACTTGCCAAGAATGACGGGTGGCAGGCGCCAGATTTTGGCCTCTGACGCTCCCTGGGGACCAGGCAGCCCCTTGTGTGAGCTGTGGGAGGACAATGGCTGCTGTCCTCTGGCCAGGAGGGGCCTGCTCAGCCATGGCCTCCTGCAGCTCCTGAACACCGTGGGTCGGCCTGCAGTCTCCGCAGCTCTGCAGACTGTGGGGGCGCAGAGGCCGAGGAGGGTCCCCCCACCCTCCCCCTCGAGAACGGCCTCCAGGGGAGCTCGCGGGCAGCCGGGGCTGGCGGTCCCCTGGGCTCGGTATTTCTGTGAGGAACCTCCTGAGGCTGCAGGTCCCCGGGCATCCCCGACCTGCTGGGTCTCGAGGGCCACTGCTCGTGCAGGACGCGTGCTTCTGAAGCAGTGGCCGCCTGGTCATCTGGGTCCCCTGCCCCTTCTCCTGGCCTTGTTGAAGGAGGTCACTGCCAGCACCTTCTTGTGTGTCACCAGGGGACCCGGTGTCAGGCACGACAGGACCCCATCTCCTGCAGCATCAGGACGGGGCCACAGGCCATGTCCCTGCCTCTGTGACCCCAGGCTCAGTGTCTGAGGCTTGCAGGGGACACTGAGACATGACCCAGGTGTGTGGGACAGGACGAGGGTGTCGGGAGGCGGGGCCCTGCTCATGTCCGTCAGAGGGGAGACAGGGACGGGGACGCCAGCGCTCCCTGGAGGAACCCAATCAGGGACAGGGGATGAGGAGCCTTGAGCCAGGGCTGCTGAGGGGACTCCTGGGTGACATCTGCAGAGGAGGGCAAACCTCCTGTGGTGGCACTGCTTTCTGTCCCCAGCCCCTGCACTGGGCAGCATGGGAGGAACAGCCACCGAGGACTGGGCCGTCTCTGTCCCTGGCTTTGTCCCCCTGTCCCTGCCAAGACAGATGCTCACAGCCCCCAGGGACCCCTCTCTCCTGCCCCCTGCTGCCCTCCCCAGGCCCCGCCCCGCAGCCTGTTCCCTGTTCCTGGTCGGAGCGTCTGCTGCGGTGACGGCCCAGGCCTGCTCTCAGGGCTGGCGACCCTGCAGCCCCCCCCTGCTGCCCCCAGGCACTGCCCTGGTCCTGGCAGACAGGAGGGGCTGGGCCTCGGGTGTCCATCTCTCCCTTCCCTGTGTCCCCAGGCTCCGAGTCCCCACCTGGAGTCCTGATGACCCTCATGAGACTTGTGCACTCCGGTGACCTCCCACCTGTGCAGGTGGCTTCGGCCTGGGCCGCCCAGGCCTGTGGAGCCCCGCTCAGCTCTGAGGGACAGATCTGCAGGGGCCCCACCTGGGCCCATGGCCTCCGCGCGTCTGTGGCTGTGGGATCACCTGCTGCTCAAGGGGGAGGCCCCAGGTGGGAGCCATGGGCACCCTGCTACTGTGTCTTTGCCTTTTGGAATCCTTTGCAGTATCTTGGACTTTTCCACCCAAACAATAGCACGAGACAATGCCGACTGTGTGCCAGGCACCGTTCTAAGCATATTAACTCATTTCATCGTCACAAGAGCCCTGAGAGATGGGCACTATTACTGTCTTATTCTAGAGTCAGGAAACAGGCACAGAGAGACTGATGAACTCATCCAAGTCACACAGCTGGTGTGTATCAGGGCTCGAATCACAAGGCGAGCAGCGTGGCTTCAGATCTGTGCCCTCAACCGCTCACTGTGGGGGCCTCTTAAATAGTCCCCAGCCTTAGTTCTGCATGGTGGCAGGGGTAGGAGGATGCTTTCCCATGTGGCCCTCCCAGGATCTGCCCCTCCTCCAGGACACAGGGCAAGTGGTCCCTCCTCAGTCCGAGTGTCCTCGCCGGTCCGCCCGCCCGTCTCTCTGGCCCTTCAGCCTGCTCAGGTCCTTCCCAGCCGTCTCATTGTCTGGTGTCGTGTCCCAGGTGGCTCTCATTTCTTGCCCGTGGAGTGTCGTATATGAGAGTGCAGGGATGGGGACACAGTTGTGTCCCCAAGGCTGGACCTGTGCCTGGCCCAGAGCACGTGCTCCACAAACTGTCAGAGTAAGTGCTGCAGCTGCAGGTGCCGGGAGAAGCCTCCAAGGTGGCCAGGTCCACCCTGCTTAGGGACAGAGGGACCCAGGGGTGGGGATGGGTGGTCCCAGAGCTGTGCCTGAGACCACTGGGCCACCTGCCTAATGGGCACACGTGACGTGGGTGTGCAGGACTCGGGCTGCCACAGAGCCCTTGGCCTTGAAAGAGCAAAGCCGTCCATGCCCAAGACTCAGCCCTGCTGGCCTGCCCCATGTGGATACTGCCCATCAGCCAGCGTGGCGCTGAGCCCCTCAGACAGACTGAGTGGGACGTGGCAGTGTCACCTGACAGGGGACTGTGTCAGGGGGCGAGGCTGCTCAGCCGGCCAGGGCAGTGCAACCCACCCCTCCACTGGCTTCCCCTCTGGGGGACCCAGGTGTCTCGCGTCCTCCCCCTTAGTCTGGGCAGTGGTGGGCCACAGGCTGTGGTGGACAAGACCTGGAACAGGGGCTTCCTTGTCACTTCCTGAGTCAGCCCAGGGGGTGTCCCAAGGAGTGGACGGCTGAGAGTGCTGGGGACAAGCGTGGGCAGCGCAGCGGGGGGGTGGTCCCCGGGGAGCAGCGCGGGCAGTTTGCACCCCGCCTCCTGCTGGGGGTCTCCTTCCAGAACCTAATGGCCCTCCCCCTCCCTGTTGCTGTGACTGTGGGGCACCTGGAGACAGGCTGGGGTGACACTGTGTGGCCTGAAGGGCGGGTGACCGTGGGCCAGGCTTGTTCCTGGGCAGCAGCTGGAGCTGCAGGACCCTGCTGTCTCCACTGTCCCCATCTGTATGGGAAGGACGATCCTGCCCTGATGCCCCGGGTGGCTGGGGTCACCCAGACTGAAGCACACAGGGGCACCGATGGGGTGAGTGGCCACTGCGGGCTGCAGACTGTCCCAAGCTCTCTGACGAGGTTCCAGTTCCCGCCTGTTTCTGGCTGTCACTGCAAAGCCAGTGTCCTTGTGACAGCGTTGCCCCCCACCCCACAGGGCTCAACCCTGCTCCACTCAGACCCCATGGTTTCACCTCGTGTCCTCTGTGGTCCCAGACCACATTCCTTAGACGGCGGTTTTCAGCACTTCCCTGGGACCTGCCTGTCATCAGGTCCCTCTGACAGGGACCCTGTGAGGACACTGGGCCTCCTGGCGGGCCCAGGACTGTGCTGTCTCAGGACCCTCCTGTTATCACATCTGCAAAGCCCCCTTTGTCAGTGCTGTCCAGAGCCCCGGTCCCCGGGGTTCGGATGTGGGTGCCGGGGTTTGGGGGGAGGCTGTGACGCGGCCCACCGTCACGGCCTGGGAGGCTGGAGGCTTTGGGAGGGAGGTAGAGAGGCTCCACAAGGAGCTGCCACCGCAGCAGAGACCTGAAGGAGCTGGCAGTGAGCGTGGGGACCTAGAGCCCTGCAGACAAAGGGACAGCAAGTGAGAGGCCCGCAGCAGGGTGTGCCCAGCGCGGTTCAGGAAGAATGGGGTGGGGGACGGAAGGACACGATGAGCCAGAGTGGCCATAGGAGCACAAGGCCTGGCCACTATAAGACCTGGGTGTCCCTCTGAGTAGGTGGGAGCCACAGAGTGTTCTGGGCAGCGGGGGACCGGAGCTGACCAAGATTTCTCCAGGCTTCCTTTTTCTGCTGGTTGGTAACCGGGCTGTTGGGGTGAAGAGTTCAGAAGGGAGGCCTCTGGGAAGGTTTTGCAATGGCCCAGGGGAGAGGCCCATGGCTTGCACCAGTGGCCGCGAGGTGCAGCTGAAGTCCCCTTCAGGACCACACACAGCCTCACTGCCAGGAGGGTCGGCTGCTGGGCCAAGCCCCTGGAAGTGCCCCTGGCCAACAGAGCAGCTTGGCCCGAAGCCATCCTTCCTGGGAAACACCCGTTTCTGAAGACTGGTAAATATGGGGGGAAGAGGGGGTGTGAAGATCCAGCCCCTCGAGGCATGTCCCGCAGCCCTGGGCTCCTTGTAGGGTTGAGTGCCGAGTGCGTGCGCAGGGCTGGGAGACACACGCATTTGTCATTTTTATGAGGTCTCTGTTCACATCGACAATTCGTTTTTAAAACTGCATTTCAAATTCCTGGGCCCAGGGGAAGCACAGTGATTTATCCGTGGGAGTCCAGGACACTGGACAGACAGGAGGGACTCGCATAGCTCATTGTCCAACCAGAGCACGTGACGCTTCTTTGGGACGTCTGGGCACCGTCTCTTCTTGGTCAGGCCCCCCTTATGCACAAGAAAAATGGAACCAGTCTAATGCCAAACGGCACGTCCCTGTGTGGAAACCACCATGATTGTCCACGTCTGTACCTGTCTGATCATTTAGTGCCCAGGTATCGACGGGCACCTGTGGCCACAGCTGCCGTGCTGCCTGCCCAGATCTGGCAGCGAATGCCATTCATCTGTTCCCGCAGGTCCTGGCCCATGAGGTGACAGGGTCCAGGAAAGAGACCAACAGACTCTCTCAGGTGGTGGAAAGGAGGCAGATTGGTGGTGGGGACAAGGGCCATGGGGTGGGGCTTCTCTCCCATTTGGGGTGGCCCAGGAGGGTCCCTCTGAGCTGAGTCCTGAAGGTGCAGAAGGCGCTGCCTTGGGAGATCTAGGGGAACAGTGTGCCTGGTGGAGGGAACAGCAATGGCCAGGGCTGGGGATGCAGAGACCCAGGGAACCAAGGACGAGGGACAGGGCTGGTGCGTGTAGGGAGGAGGGCGGTGGTGGGAGATGGTCAGGGAACACTTTGCAAACTGTCAAGGGGACAGAAATGGAAGGGAACAGCATGGTCAGCCCTGCACATAGGAGACGGGTGAGGAGCCCCAACCTCCTCCTGCCTGTCCGTCAGCTTCTGCAAGCCCGGGGCTCTGCCACGCTCTGTTTACCAGGAGACACAGTAAAAGGAACCACCCAGATCTGCGAAGAGCCTCCGAGACCTTGGGGTCACTTGCTGCCAGACGACATTCCTCCTCCTTGTAAGGAATGTAGGCGCCATATGGAAATCTGAATCTTTAAACACAGGTAAATAGAGCATGATTTCTCTATGGAAACGGGGACCCCTCAGGAAATGTGTGGTTAATGCCTCCGGCGTGTGGGGTGGGGGTTCCCACATTCCCTTTGGTTTGCATAATAGGGTGCGCTTTCCAGAGACGCTTTTGCATGCGCAAGTTCATTTGCAGTCAGTCACCGAATGTGTGGAGGTGTTTTTATGTTGTACATATTTATAATTCTTTCCCAACCTAATTTAAAAAATAAAAGAGGAGAGGGAGAGAGGATGGCCCGTGAGCCCCTTTCCTGGCAGGCGCCACAGCTCTATCTCCGGTTCTCTCTCCTCTGCTCCACGGTGTGTTTGGACATGGGCTCTCCCTGCCTCTGCCTTCAGGAGCGTGCGGGGGTGCCCGCTGCTGTGTCCACCCCCTGCGCCCAGGCCTCCTTTGGCTGGCCATCTGCCCCAGTTTTATTCAAGGCGAATGGTTCTTGCCTTCTTCAGTCCACGAGGGAGAGGACACCATAGGCTTCCCCCCAGCTGGCTCGGAGCTCAGGTCCGGGCAGTCAGTGGACTCTCCCTCTCCACCCCCTCTGCCCCCACGGGTCAGAGGGATTCTTGGGTAGCAAGCGGAACTCGGTGTGCAGACCTGACTGACTCCCTGGAAGGACATCTCTCTTTTCAATGGACCTGTTTCTGCTGGGAAATGAGCCAGCGCCGAGCAGAGCTCTGCCTGTGTGCGAGCTCAGTGCCGAGGGAAAGGAGCCAAGAGACGGGGGAGAAGAGGAGCCTGGGAGACAGGAGTTGAGACACTGGATCCAGCCATGCCTGAAGCCATGACTCTTAGCTCAGGTTTTCCAAACCTCAGGACTGTTGACAGTTTGAGTGACTCTTTGTGGTGGGGGCTGTTCTGAGCATTATTAGTTGTTTAACTAAATACCAATAGTACCACACAGCCCCTTCCACCCATGCCAACAATGAAAAATGTCTCCCGCTGTTGCCAAATGTTCCCGAGGGCCACGCTGTCTCTGTTCACACCACTCTTCAGGCTGCGGATAAGTCGTGAGGGTCCGTTAAGGTTCCTGTTTGCCCATTGCTCTTCAAGGTGGGGTTCTCTTCTTGTCTCCGGAAGGCTTTCTGTCCAAAGAGGAGCTGCTCCTCTAAGACGGAGCTTGCTCTGAATTACCTGGTGTCCTGGCTAGAGAAAAAGTCTGCACCTCAGCCAGCTCCAGGGAGAAGGGCACGGGGTGGGGGTGCTGGAAGGGACAGGGTGGGGG
>NW_026000026.1:5885742-5899161 GCF_001458135.2 Marmota marmota marmota
ATTCCGGAGGTGTGCAACTGGCCCACAGAGAGGGTGGGCGGGGGGGACAGGAGGGCAGTGGAACCCGGGACACCGGGACAGCCGTTCTTTTGTCACAATTTTGATGTCATGAGGGAGCGGGGAGCCGGGGCCATTCAGACCCCTCAACCCACCTTCTCTGGAGAGGGCAAGGTGGAGGGTCCTCAGGAGGGACACCCCAGATCGTCCCCCCTGGGAGGCCAAGGGCACCTGCTGGGCTGAGGTGGGTCTAGAGAGGAACCAGCCTCGAGCACGAAGTTATTTTGGATGGGGGTCGCCCAGACTCTCAGCGGTCAGGACAAATATTGTTTTAATGAAATCATTCAAACACCAAAACCAATGTGAGAAAATCCTCAAGGAACAAAACACCAATGTTCCCAATAAACTCAGGATGGCTGTTTCCCCGGGCGTTGAAATCTGAGCCAATGTTTCTCATTTCCTGACTGCTAAGCCAATGCTATTCTTTAAAGTACTAGAGGAGAATCATCGCCTACTTATAGCAACAACAACAACAAGTCCTAGCAGACCAATGGAACCTGTGACTTTATTTTTTTTAACAACGGAACCCGACATCCATGATTTTGCATCTTTGGCATAGATAGGCCTGAGTCATGGATGTGAGTTGGCTGATAAGAGGAATGTTCCCAGTGAAACCCTTTTAGGTTTTATAAATCCAGCCACCAGAACACTTGAAAATTCTCTTTGGGGTGACGCCAGCCAGTCTGCAGATTCCATCCAAGTAGTCAACTCTTTCCTCTGTCCTAAACCAGCGCCCCTCTATGTGCTGCAAACACCTGGAGAAGGGAACGCATCTTCCACCTGCAGAGAGACGACAGAGCTGTTTTAGCAGGGCGTTCCAAATGTGCCCGGGCTCCTCTCCGAAGCAACCAAGGGACCTACATTACGGAGATGGCTGCACAGAAGGAAATGAAGGTGGAATCGATGAAGCATTCATTTTGGTTTTTACAAATGCAACGTGGGGGCTGTGGCTGTGGCTCAGTGGCAGAGCCCTTGCCCAACACACGGGAGGCCCTGGGTTCCATCCTCGGCACCACCTGAGAGCAAATAAATAAAGGTATCGTGTCATCCACAACAACAAGAGCATCAGCAAAAATACAACCTGGCCAGAGAAGACTTCACAGATGATCCGGAGACAGAAATAGATAAGTAAGTAAATAAATAATAAAAATAAAAGCTCTGCTATTTGCATAGTCAAGATAGTAAAGAAAATATTAAGTGAACGCAAACCTGAGGCTTCCCCTTAAAGGAATTGAACATTTTAGCTTTTTTTTTTAATGGTGGTAGAGAAAAAAAAAAAGCCGTCAGAGGGTGCATGAAGGTTGCGGAAACTGTGATTCAAATGAGGATTACGTGCTTGGAGCCCTTCTCCGCTCTGCCCTGGAGTGTGAAATTAGCGAGTGAAGGCGGATTTCACAGCCCTGTGCCGGAGCGTGCTGGTGTGGCAGTGGATTTGCGTTGGGGACTCTCTGCCAAGTCCTGCCCACTGGCAAGCTGCTGTCGCTACTCTTGACGGCGTGGATAATCCTAGCGTCTGGAGCGCTTTGCATTTATATAGAACCATCTCTGTCCTTCCACGTGGGAGTCTGGTGCTGCGTGCTTGGGGGGGATCCAGCAGACCAGCCTTCGCACCAAAGGCACATTTTCCCTTAGGAAAAAAAAAAGCCCATTCATATGGATTACATTCAGTGGAAATGTTCGGTTGAGGATAGGGATACATCCTCAAGTTTGCATGCTGAACTTTAAAATAGCTCCAAGGGCAGCAAGGACCTCTGAGTCTGGGTTTCAGAGCTGAAGCAATCGGAGATAATGTTCACGTTTGTGGTCTGGAGGGCTGGTTGGGAGAAGCTTCACCGAAAAGAGAGAAAGCCTCGTGGGGAGGAGCTGCCTGTCACCTGTCTTGGGGCTCAGCTCGTCACATCCCGCCTGGGCACCAAACAAAAGAGTCACTATTGCTTCCAGACATTTGTCCTGCATAGTTAGGCCAACAGAATGGATCCTTCTAGGTGACTCTGCAAAGAGGCCCCAGGAAAGAAAACCCCCAACGGCCAGAGAAAAGAAGAATCTCAACTTCGCATCTTCGAAAGCACCTTTGACTCTTCCATTGGGTCACTTTGGGGAACACCACCCAGTAACCGATCACCTTCCCCCCCGGGTGGAGAATTCTCCCTTTTGTGGCCCTTTTGGTGATGGTGAGGTATTTGGTACCTCCCCAACATGATCGTGAACTTTGTGCTAATTTAAAATGGGAGATAAAATAAAAATCAGCTCATAGCCCTGCAAAGCACAGAGCGAAGAATCTTGGGGTGCTGAGAGGCACAAAGAACAAATTCATTCTGAAATTGGCTAAACACTTACAAAACACATGGCTCCTGTCAATCTAGAGGTGATCTGGCCATCCTGAGACGCCTTCAAGGTCACATCCTCCACCTCTGCCCGGCTCTTCTGCGTGACCGTCATTTCCAGGCTGACATTCCTCCTGGGGGGTGTCAGAGGTCATTCCTGTCCAGCAGGAGAAATCAGGTCACATGTAGGAACTTTCTCTGAAGAGCAAGCAAGGAACTTCCCGGGAACCGTGGGCAAACCCCTTCTTGAACCTACTTGGATTCAACTGCTTCACATATGTGCCCTTGACCAACCTCAAGGACACAAGGAAACAGAGGGATCCTGAAAGGTCTAGGGCCATTTTTAAAATTCATTGTGTGACGATAGAGTCCTAAATTCTGGATCGGTGGCCAACAGTATCATGGCACCTGTGCAGACTCCAAAGGTATCTGGGTCACCTTGATCCACATTCCAGATGTGGGGGGCGTCCGTGTGGTTCCTCAAAAGATGGACAGGACCGAAACCTCACACTAGTTCTCGGGGACATGCTCAGCAGCGAGGACCAAGGCTGGGTTTTCTCTCCTCGTTCCTTTCAGCTGCTCAGGGATTTTCTCTGCACACAGCTTCCCCTGTGGCCTGGAAGCGGCCGCCTCCCCTGGCCCTGTCTTGCCCGTGAGCTCCGGAACCGGCCACTTTCTGATTGCAGAAGTTTCGGCCCACGGCTGGACCACCCACGGGTGTGGAGCTGGGGTCGGGGGTCGCCAGACACAGTCTTCTCAGTTCCCTCCTTTCTGCAGGGACTGTGGCTGGAGGTGTGGGTGACACAATGATCTACACCCCCCCCCCACCGATTGCTCGGCTGTGGGCTGGGAGACATCCTTGTCACTTTAGTCTTCCCTGGAGCTGGTGACAGCGTGCTCGTCACTTAGCAATAATTCATTAACAGTACCTGAAGGAACTGATTGACCCCTGCTGAGAGGGGCTAGAATGCCAACTCCAAGATGGCAGCAGTGGCTGTTACGGCTCTGGTGCCTGGCCCAGCGTGGGACACGGCGGACGGTTAATGAAAGTGTCTGGAATAAACAGAGTTATCCGTCCTGGTCACCGCTGGGCCTCCAGTTGGTACAGAGCCTGGCACCCAGTGTGTGCTCAGAAAGTATTTGTTCAGTGAGTGAATGAAGTTCTGGAGACCCACAAAACAAGGGGATCAGGCAATGGGCCAAATAAATCCAAAGTTCTGGAATTCTAATGATCGACAGTTCTAATAGCTACACAGGTGGGTTGAAGTGCCAGAAGGGATGTCCTCCATCAAATGGTGTCTATTCCCTCTATTCAGAGAGGTATCACAAGCGCGCACCCAGATATGGGGGTACTAGGAGCATTGTCTGAAGGGCTCCACCCCTGTACAGGTGTCCTTCCCCTCCGTGGGCAGCTCTCCTGAGAGAAGACCCCTCCCTACGATCCACGATTTGCAACTCACTGTATCAATAGGATCACCAGGTGCAGGCTCCTGTTCAGAGCACTGCGACTCCCAGGCGGTTAAGCAGACCTGCACTCTCTTTTCTCTTGTGGTGATCTGGGGTGACAGTCCAAGCCTGGCACGGGGCACTGCTCTAGCAAGCTCTCAGGCACCCTGTTCCTCTGTCACGTGGGCTTCTAGTCCAGGAACAGTACCTGGCAAGGTGGCTTGTCCACTCCAGCCCTAGACATCTTCCCCCAAACCAGCCAGGAGGAACTGAGGCCCCAAGGGGTCAGAGCACGAGTTTCCTCTTACGCGACACCCCATGAAGCTGCTGACTCCACCTCCACTTACGCCTTCAACTTCATTGACCTAAGCAGGTGGGAGGCGGGAAGTCTGAGGTGCCCTATAATCTGGGAACAGCAACCTAGCTCAGTGTGGAAACTAAAAGAAACCGAACTGAGGAGTCAAAGACATTCTTTTTGGTGACAGATTGCCAGCTCTCAGCAGCCACCTGATCAGACCGTGTCCAAGGAGGGCCAGAGCGCAGCTCCCATCCACGTGGGTGCTCCTGGGCTTCCACGTCCTGCCCCTGGATGCTGACCGCTGGGGGCAGAGCGGACCTCTCTGAGCCTCTTTGGTCCTGGTGCTGCGGGTCCATGAACCATCCTTAGTTCAAAGGCCGTCCGCCAAACATGGGGTCAGCAAGGCCTGGGGGCGCCTCCGACATGCTCAACATGTCACCCCCCAGCACCTGCAGCAGGAGAGCTTTCCTTGTTCCCAGTTACAGAGGAGGAAACGGGAGCAGAGGGACAGGTAAGTGGCCCACAGTCGTGCGGCTGTCCTGACCCCGAGGCTGTCTTTAGGCTCCACGATCTAAGAGGCCCCGCCGTAGTCACCACACATGCTCTGCTTGGAAACGCTCCTTCTTTGTGGTTTGGGTCCAGTGGTGTTGGCTCAGCCCGTTAATTGACTCTGTTTTATGCATATTCTTCAACCCAGGACGCAGAGAGCGTAGCGCCAGGGGCCGTTCTTCCGTTATCACCTGAACACCAGTTTCTTTTCTTCTGGATTATTTGGAGGCCAATCCTAAACCTTAGCATGTTTCGCCAAAAGATAAATCCCAGACACAATGCCAGAATCTGGCCTAAAAATGATGAGCAATAATTCCTTTAATATTCTCAAATGATCAGTGTCTGAATTTCCCCAATTTTCTCATAAACGATTTTCCCCAGTTATTTTAAAAAATACTCCACGAGTGTCCTCCCTTTGTCTCTCACATCTGTTGTTAATCTACAACATTCCCGACACCCCCTGCCCCCCGCTGCGGGTAGTGTGTACGTGTGTGCCCCCGTGTGTGCTCAGATCACGTTCTGATGAAAACCACCTCTCTCACTGGGGGTCCTGGTCAAACATGTGGGGAAAGCCTGCTCCAGAGACGGGAACACTCTCATGGTTTGTTCCACAGCCAACAGGCCCACCTTCCGGGGCCTCCGCCTGTCTCCTCCAGCCGTGGCCGAGGGCTGTCCCTCTGCAGGGCTAACAGGGGGTCTGTGTGGTTTTAGGGGCGGATGCTCCTGTGGAGATTGCAGGCCTTGTCCCTCTGTGGAGCTGAGGAGTGTGATGGCCTCAGAGTGCACCCCACCTGCTTTCCCCCTGACTTTAGGGACAAGGATGGTTACCCACGGGGCCAGATTTTGCAGCCAGATTCACCTCTGGGAAAGCTGAGGTCTGCCAGAACCACCTTAAAACGTGGGAGGGAGAGGAGATGCGTGTGCTGACGAGGGAGTGGGAATGTCAGAGCAGGAGAGGTCCCCAAGTGTCCCGCCATGCAAACCCAGCTGGAACGTGTACCACACTAGCCTGAGGGCCTCTCCTGCTGCGGGGTGGGGGGCGGTGACGGTCAGAACAAGAGCCCGGATTGAGGGAGCAGAGGCTGGGCCGGGCCGGGAGGGGCAGGTGCCCCAGAGGCTGGATGTGGTCCTGCGTGGGCACTGCCCAGGGCAGCCGGGGACCTTCACCCAGAGACAGCCAGGCAGGACGAGCGCAGGGGTCTGTAATGGATGGACAAAAGGCTCCGTCAGGTCAGCGTCAGGCAAGATCCCCAGGGGAGTGGGCTGGCCCCGGGGAGGGGGTCTGCAGGGGAGGAGTGCCCCCCACCCGTGAAACCTGAAGCCGTGAGTGGTGGACCTGTGGGCTCCCTACGTCACTCTCCAGGGGACACCGGTAGACGGTTAGGAACGTGGGCTCTGGAGTTGGGCTGGTGGGGACCGACACTCAGTTCCCCCTTTTCGGCTGGGAGGCCTTGGGTAACCTTGCCGAGCCTCATGGTCATCATCTGTGACACGGTGACAGTAATAGAATCTGCCCCACAGGACGGAGGTCAAGATTAGACAGGACGCTTGTGGAATGCGCTTGGAGCTGAGGGGCCCTGGAAAGCAGAAAGCGTGGCTCTGCTCATTCCCAAGAAGGGACAAGCTGGGGCGTTTCATGTGGAAATGACCCGGGAACGAAGCCCCCTTATCCACAGGCGGCCTCTACCCTCTGACCCAGCCAGGAGCGGGGAACGGGGCCAGGAAGGTGACGCTTTACCCAGATGAAGGACTGCGTGAGAAAATAGCTCCTCCTGCTGATCCGGGCGTTGTCTCTGGAGTATTTAAAATGCAAATGAAAACAACCTTTGCTGAGCCAGGCTTCTGCGCTTCTGGATAGCTCTAGACAATGAATCCAGAACTTAAGAGGCGAGACAAATTAAGGGCTTTGTTGCCTACATTACATAAATATTTATCCTTCTCACAAGGATGCGGATTTACCTTGGGATGTGATTTGTTTTACAGAAATTTGATTTAGACACCTCCTTCCTGCTGTGAGACCTGCCTGCAGTAGCATCATGGCCACTGTCCTGCCCCCACCTCACTGTACACACTCCATGGTGGCAGGGATCGGCTTTGGATTAGTAGGCATTTTACCCCATATACCAACACAGGGTCTGTCATCTATTAGGAGCCCAGGAGACATTTCTTGTGTGAAATATGTTAAAGAAAATTTATTCTGGCACTTGCTAAATTGCTCAGGAAGATTTTATTCAGGATTATTGCAATAGATGTTGATCAATCTGCTTTCTATCACTATAATGAAACACCCAAGGCTGGATCCCTTATAAAGAAAACAGGCTTATTTAGTTCACAGTTGTGGAGACTAAAATGACAAATAGCCTGGTGCTGGCTCTGGTTAGGGCCCCCTTGGCTGTGTCACTTCAGGACTGATGGCATCGTAGAGGGAGTATGCGTGAGAGGGAGAGATTGCATTGAGAGACAGGGCAGCAGAGCGAGAGGAGTCAGTAACAACCTCTCATAGGCCCTGTCTCCTAAAAGGACACCACCTGTGACGTGGCCACACTGGGGCCCTGCTTCCGGTACGTGAACCTTGGAGGGCTAAGCCACGTCTAAGCTGTAGCAGGGATCAAAACTAATTCCACAACAGGGACGAGACATCAGGCTCTCTCCAAACACAGCAAGAACAGGTAGGGATTTGTAGCCAGGGAGCAGGTTGGGGGAGGTCAGGTAGAGAATTACTAAGGAGACAGGAAGGACCCTCGCTAGACCCATTACACAGGCTCCTGCAGCGGGCAGGCCAGGTGGTCGACATCAAGGGCGGGGATGGGGATTCTCTCCGACTGACTCAGCGCGGTTCACGCAGGTCTGACATCAAGGTTGAGGTCTCGCCAGGAAAAGGACTTCGAGGACCCCCCTAGAGTCCAGTTAAGGAGAGATTTGTCAAAGAACAAATGGAAGATTTCCTGGCCCCAAATGAGCTCTCCGTCTCCAAGTGCAATCTCACTGGTCTTTTTGGTAGACATTCCTGTAGGACTCGGCGGTCTTTTGTTGGTTTCTGCTGGTGGCTTGTTGGCTTTTGTTTGGGATCAGAGCTCTTTGTCAACAACAGGGCTGCAGAGTCACGCAGTCTCAACTGTCCTGATGGCTTGGTGACCTCACGTAGGACGCAGCCTCCAGAAAAGAGCAGATAGGCCAGGCCAGGGACCAGCCTCCTTGATGGGCAGGCCCTCCTGACTGTATCCAATGGGCAGGCTCTGTCCCCTCAAGAGACGTGGGCCGCGGTTTTGGAGGACGGTGAACCCCTCATGGTAGAGTCTGGGGGGCCTGGTTCTCAGCCCTCCCCACCTTTACGGCAATATCGTATGAAGCTTCCTTACACTCCTGAAGTGGAGGTCTAAATAACATGACCTGCCTAGACAAAATTGAAAAAGTCAGATGATCATCCTTGCTTTGCTATCAAGGAGGAATAAAAGAAACTAACTCGTAGCCTATTGCTTAAAATAAAAATAAAAGAACAGGGATTACACCGTCTTCTTGCATCACGAACACCTGCCCCTGAACAGCTGCGGCGAGAGGCCCAGGGAACCGGGGAGTGGCGTGCTCCTTCGGTTGGCGAATGAGTCTGGATTCAGAAGAAGCAAGGCAATCGGGGGCCACGCAAGACCTTATGTGTAAGACATTCAGGAGAGGACAGAACAATGTGGGTGGGTACCAGAGCAAGATGTACTCGCGACACTCAGAGGAACGACAAATACTTTGTGTCCTGATGGATCTGGTTGGAGGCTCGCCCCGCAGAGCTTGTGTACGCAGGAATACCCAGGAGGACGCTGAAAAGCCACCAGGGTGCAGGACAAGCATCTGCAGTGTGGGACTGTCCTGCATATGGCAGGCGTCACAGCATCCCAGGCCTCCGACAGTCACCCCCGGAAGGAAAATGGGAACGATTTTGAAACTCGGTGTCTTGACCAAGCGTCTTAGGTCTTGACTGGTGTCAGGAACCCAGATGACCTTTGCCCTTCATCGTCTTTGACTATAGACTATAATTCTAGATAGATAGATGTTGATTTGTAGCAAGTTCAGGGTGATGCAAGCGATTCCTGTCCCTAGAAACACACGCCATGTCCGGGGGTGGGCTGTGTCGGCAGGCAGCGCCCCCACGGTGAAGCCTGTTGGGCCTCAAATCCAGGGCCACACTCCCAACAGCCTACACCAGTGTTTGCTCTTTGGATTTTCCTTTGAATTGGTTTTAAAATCTTCTTCTCTCATTAATTACTGAGTTAAAGAAAATCGCTGACACATAGTCATTTAATATTTGGGTGACCGTCATGATTTTATCTTTTAAAGAGTTGTCCCTTAATAAATCCAAAGATTGTGCAGCCAGAAATTAACCCCTCAACTTTTCAAAAGATGGTGCAATGCACATTGGGTACACACAGTGAAGCAACACACACACACACACACGCACACACACACACCCTGGAAATAAGCTGAAAGATTCCTGATTTATTTTCTCTTCTCTGTACTCTGTGGCCTGAGCGACTGACTGCCATCTGCTCCTGTCTTACAAATGTTCTGCTTTGGGTTTTGAGGGTTTGAAATTACGATCTCAAGGCGGCATCTTTGTGATCGCACTTTATTCACAGCCATTTTTACTTAACCAAAATTCTCAGCTCTTCGGCTCTGTGAAGAAGATCAGAAGTCCAGAGGTGATCCCACCACCTGCCATGTGCACGTGAGGGGAAATCCCAGATGCATAACCCTAATCTATTCAGCCACCATTTTTTTCTTTTTTAGGTGTTGTGGGGGTATTTTTAAGCATCAAAAAGAAAAAGAAGGCAAATAATCATGCGTCTGCAGTCCTGTTAGATCTCACACAGAGCCAAGCCCAACAGACCTCAGGGAACAAGCTCATCAGCCGAGCGGCCAGGCCTCAGGCAGGGAACCCAGGAGGTCTGTGGAAGCCCAATTCCTCCCGTCTGGTCCACAGGAAGATCCCTCCCTGCCAGGTATTCTCGTGGCTTCTTGTGACAGAAGGGACCATTCTGTGCTTTGAGGGTGCAGGTGCTCAGTGTCACAGCTCTAGGGAAGAGGAAGTGGCAGAAGCCACCCATCAAGGGGCAGCAGGACAAGAAGGGGCTTCTGCACTTTTGTTGTCTAAAATTAGGGTCCTGACAAATTAGGGTTTTGCCAGCAGAGCAGGAGTTGGGGGCTGGGGGGAGGCTCCTGCCCGAGAGCCTCGTGTGCTGACCCCTGGGGGACGGATTCCCAACACCACAGAGAAGGGCGTCTGCCGCAGGTGTTTTTTCTGATGGGTTTTATGACATCAGAATATTAATAATTGCTGGCTAATATTGATATTAAACAATCACCCCACAGTGCAGACTGAGCATGATGGTGTGACCCACGTGTCACCTCCTGGTGTGGCCGAGTGCCTCTCTCTGCTCCAGCGACACCCCTCAGGCACTTCCCCTCCAGAACCCCACATGGCCCCTCACTCTCCCTCTCACAGGCCAGGCCCAGCCTTGGGGCTGCTCCCTCTCTGGAACATTCTTTCCTGGGGGCTGAACAACATCTTCCCTCCAGGGCCACCTGCCGACCGCCCATCCCTCTTGACCTTGGCATTGTCTGGCTTATCTAACTCCTGCGTGGCCTGGTCCTGGTCCGTCTTCCCACCAGACCCCTGGGAGGACAGGGGTCTCGACTGGGTCACTGGTCGGCTCCAGGGCTCAGGCAGGATGGGGCGTGGAGCAGGTCCTCCATCAGATTCCCTGAAGGAACAGGTGTCTGCTGTCCTCTGGATGCTGGCCATCGCCGGTCCTCTTCCCTCACAGCCCCTGTGTTCTTGAGGCGCTTGGGGGGCTTCCCGCGGCAGGCAGGGGCTGAGCAGGAGGCCCACAGAGCCCCGCTCCAGGGGCCGACCTTCCTGCAGGGGAAATGGGCAGGAAACGTGTGACTGGTGTCCCTCCCTAGTTCTTGATGGCCTTCGCCTCGTTTTATGGTCACTGCTCCTTTGCTCCATGTCGGGGGGCCTGGCATTTGAAACACGGAGCAAGGCCCCAGGCCGAGGATGGGAATGGACCGCGGGGGAGAGATCAGAGAAGGCTCCTAGAGGAAGGGACAGAAACAGGGCGCTGAGCAGGAGGTCAGCACAGTGGGACCGAGAGGGAGGGTCAGTCCTCACCAAGTCCTGGAGGCCAAAGAGCTGCTGCTGGTGCAGGAACGCCCTGCCTGGGACACCCTGAGGGTGACCATGGGGGGATCTGTGCCCAGTCCACCTGGTAAGGGGAAGGTGGCAAGCCTCTTTGGAGGTGACCCGGTCACTTGTTCACACACTTAGCAAGGGCTTGTAAGCACCCGTAATCCGTGCCCGCACACTGGAGGTGTTGGGGGGGCGGCAAGGAAGATGAGACGCTCGTGCCCTGGGGCTGGTCCTGGGAACTCACTCAACACAGGTGAACAGAGGTGACCAGGACAGGGCCGCTGCTCTGAAGAGAGGAGTTTGGATTGTATTGAGGGACAGTGGGATGTCACTGGAGAGTGACATGATAGTGACATGTGGATCACATGGCTGCGGGGTGGCAGGGAGCCCCGACATGTGTGAAGGGCAGTCTCCCGGGAGCTTGCTGGAGACCGGGCACCCCAGGTGTTCCCTGGGGGCCGGCCGTGCAGGCGCCCCCTGCTCTGTGGTCCCAAGACCCAGCCCCACGGGAGGAAAGCAGGTGCTCAGCACCACCCAGAGTTTGCAGCCAGGAGGCCCTGGTGATTCCCAACTGCGCGAGGAGGGTGGCGGGTGGCAGAGAAGAGAGCAGTGGCAGACAGAGGGGCGTCTTTGGCAGGAGGGTTGAGGAGCAGCTACGGAGGTCGAGAAGGTGAGGTGTCAGCTGTAGCCAAAGGCACATGGATCACCACCACAGGACGGATCCGTCACCATCACCGAGCGGGTTAGATGTCAGGGCTGCAGCAACTGCCGGGGACGTCTCTCTCGCTCCGTCACAGATGCCCCGCAACGGAAAGGACCTGAAGGGACATGGCGTGGAAGGGCGTATGCTGACTGACAAGGACCTGGAGGCTGCAGAAGGGAGGCAGAGAGTCAGTTGCACAAGACCGGAATCTATGATCAAGTTTCCAAACCAGCCATCTTTTGAGATGCCATTCGGATGGGGAGGGGGAGCTGGGACCCCTCCAGGGCTGGAGGTACTGGTTCTCAGCCCCCAGCCAGCTTCGGATCCGTGACGCTGGAGCTGGAACTGCGGACCTTTGCCGGTGGGCGCCTGGCTGAGTCCCACCCCGAGGCCTGCACAGCCTGGGCCCAACCAGGGACAGAGGCCACACGGTGACTTGAACAGGTGAAATGTTACCGTGAAACTCATCCGATTGTGATAAATGAGGGGCCGTAGGGTATGCACAGTTTGAGAGTCTCCAAGGCTATGGAGGTGGACCCAAGGCAGGGCTAGGGTCTCTTGTAGACGGGGTTTGCTGACCCGTCTCGGCTCACTCTGTGGGCACACCCACTGAGTGACAGTCACCCTCCCTCTCTCCCCCTCCATGTTGGTCCAAGCCACCGTCATCTCCCAGCTGATGACTGCAGTGGCCTTGGTGTCTACCTTGACCCTACGTTAGACGGGGATCTCCGGAAGCAGAGCCTGTGACAGAGATTCTTTGGTGTGGGACTTCCTGAGTGGCTTCTCCAAAGAGGAGGGCGTGGGGTGCAGAATGGGGCAGCGGAGAGGCCAAGGGACGGGGGACAGCACGTGGCCCCGGCTGCACGGTGGTCCAGGGGCATGGAACTCACCAGGGACGGCCCTCACCTGACATAAGGGGTCGTCCTTGTACTTCCGAGTCAGCAGCCCGTGGCAAGGAAGTTCCCCTTTGGCCTCAGGGCGTCCTCTGAAGAGGGGGTGCTCGGGGGCCATTACAGCCACCATGCAAAGCTGCATGGGGTGGGTGTGTGGCCCAAGCTTAGTGAAGGGGATCAGGCAGGACGCCATGCACGTCGCACTCACCCCCAGCAGCCCACCAGTGGACGGTGGTGGCCATCCTCCTCCTAGGGTCGGGTTCAGGATCAAGATGGGTGGGTCAGCCTCATGCTGGGCACTGCCAGGACCGTCGAACTGCTATGGCATCTGATGAGGGATGTGACAGAGTCCTGCAGAGTCCCCCTGCGGCCCCAGCCCTCGAGGTGACGATCTTCTCCCTCTGGGTTCATCTCCGGTGGCACAGGCTTCGCAGCAGCTAAGTTGCTCAGATCAGCCGCTGTCCCTCGGCATCCGCACTCTGTCCTGTGAGACTACACCCCCGGTCCCAGCCTCCGGTTATTTTATGGTGATTCTGGTTTCATGCCAGGGCAAAGGCACATTGGGAGAGGTCTCATCCACGACACAGTCTTCTCTTTCCCCTTGGTGTCATCGTTGGGGTGACTCCTGATGAGAGCCTGGCACGTGGGGCGCTCATATTATTTATGGATTTCATTCCAGGTCAGAAAAGGGGAAATCATAAAATATTTGTTTTAAGAGTCAGGTATTGCCTGGCGGGGTGGGAACAAGGCGTCTAAACGGGATCAGCAGCCCTGTCTCTTTCCTGGGCCGGGAGCCCCAGGCTTTCTGAGACCTGGGGGCTCTGCTCCAGCTGAACTGACTACCAGGCGTGGGGCCTCCTTCTGTCCTCTGATGCCTCCTTCTGCTTTGCGGAACCGACTCTCCCTCTACAGGAATCTTCTGGGGACCAATGCAGTCATTTTGCCCCCACCCCCACGCTCCTGTGTGT
>NW_026000026.1:5900406-5925380 GCF_001458135.2 Marmota marmota marmota
CCCCCACCACCAAGCAAACTGTCCTGGGATTGTTCCTCCCCAGGGGACTGCGGCTATCTGGCCCCCATTTGCCAGAGGAGCAAGGCTGCCTGTCCCCTGGATTTCCCTGGTGAGCAAGCAGCTTGGCCCTCATGGGAGCCGGAACTACAATCAAGAAACAAACAACCACATTTCTTAAAAAGACACAGAAGGCCAGTCATGAAAATCAGGCAGAGGAGGGGAGGAGGGAGGCCATTCACACTCTGGACTTCAGCAGGGCCCTGGCCCATTTCCATGAAAACACTGGCCCAGAGCGGCCAGGCTCGGGCACATTCATAAAGATTTGTCCCAAGCGGAGTAAACACCAGCGTTCCCAGGGCGCAGAGAGGCAGGAAATTAGCCCGAGGTTAACTGGGTCATTAGCTGGGACATAATGTGGGTCCTTGGGGATGGAATTTTGTTCCTTCAGCTGGAGGCTCCAATCTAGTGACAGTTCTCACAGTGGGGGACGGTGACTTAGCAGCCTGCACAGGTCTCTTGGATACCAGGGGAGCTGTCATTGTGAATCATGGCGCCTCTGACGTCAGGGGGCATTTTGGGGGGGTGCAAAGTTACCATCTAAACACATGCCGGGGCCAGGGAGGGTAGATGTGGCTGGTGGCAGAATGGCACACCATTTTTATCAAGCACCTCGCATGCACAAGGCCCTGGGTTCAATCCCCAGCACCTACCCCCTCAACAAACAAACAACAACAACAACAAAACCCCAAGTACTTTTATCAGGCCCTGGAGCTTGTTCTGATCAGCAAGGTAGGGCAGGTGGGCACAGAAAGGACTTCAGAAAGGAAGACATTTATTACACTCAGATCCCTAGCTTGCTGTGGAGGCCACACAGGGAGGCTCGGGCTTGGGAGGAGGCAGAAGGAGCGTGGGAGAAACACAGGCAAGAGACTTTTAGTAGTTTTGTCACTGGAGAGAAGAGCTCTCCAAAGGAGGGTCCCCGGAGTCCTCAGAGCCTCAGGACAGGTGGAGTCCTTGACAAATAGGAAGGAACATAATTTCAGCACCGTCAGTAGAGGCCCAGGGATGTATTAGGGAGCAAGGAATGCACATTGGAGAGAGAATGCAGGCCCCCAAGAGGGAGAGGCACATTGGGGGGTTCCCAACTCTTCTTCCAAAGGAAACTCAGAGAAGCTGGGTGCAGATGGCACATGGAGGACATCAGTCTGTGGAGCTCAAGGTGGCTTCTGGTGCCTTCTGGTGGCCTGCTCCGTCTCACACGTTAGGCTATCATGGCCCCCATTATCTGATGGGCAGATAACACTGGAAAGTCCCCTGAATTATAGGTTTCTTAAAATGTCATACCACTCCCTGCTTAATCTATTTATTGGTGAGCTAATTAACAGGGCACAAGGGAGATTCATGGATTTCCCAGGAACTGGGGCGTGACCGGCCTGGGCGAGGCTGGCTGTTCTTCGACCCTGGCTCAGGGTCTGCAGGAAGGAAGGGGATGGTCGAGGGAGCAGGAATAGGACTGGGGCACAGGCCTGTCCCTGTTGTAACTGGCCCCAGGAGATTAGGGCAGTAGACAGTGACCTCGAGTGCGATCACCCAACAAGGGGGGCATTATGGCTTCAGCCTGGAAGGTCCCCAGCAGCTCAGATTTAAAGACTTGGGCCCCGGCGCAGCAATGTCCAGGATGAGACTTCTGAGAAGCAATTGGACCAGGAGGGCGCTGACCAGTGGGGCTGGGCTGGAGGAAGTAGGTGGTGGGGCGTGGCTTGTGCACTATGTCCTGTCCCCTTCCTCTCTCTTCCTTTCCCTCTCCCTGTGACCCAGCTCATCCCTCTGCCACGCTCCTCCATGATGTCCTTCTTCCCTCAGGCCCAAAGCCCAGAGCTGGCCGACCACAGACTGAGACCTCCAAAACCAGGAGCCAAAGTAAACCATCCCTGGGGCTGGGGCTGGGCTTAGGGGCAGAGCGCTGGCCTGGCCCGTGTGAGGCCCTGGTTCCATCCTCAGCACCGCATACAAACAAATGAACAAAATAGAGGTCCATCGAAGTCTAATAAATAAATAAATGAACCTTTTCTCCTCCAGGTTGTTGGTGTCAGGTGTTTGGGTCACAGGGATGAACAGCCGAGGAGCAAAGGAGGTGGCTGGGCTGGGGGCCTGGGCTGGGTTTGGTTCCCACCAGAGGACATGGTTTGTTTTCTGTGTCTAGGAATTGGCCACTCCTGGGAGGGGCAGGCCCTCTAGGCTCAGCAAGTAGCTGACTTCTAGATGCCAAAGCACCGGAAACCCGAGGATGGATGACCTGGCTAGTGTGCGCGCGTGCACACACACACACACACACACACACACAGGCAGAGCCAGTTAAAATGCCCTCCATCCTGCGCATGGTGGTCAGTGCTTCTCCCAAGCACCCCTGTGGGCCACCGTGGTCCTTGATTGCAAGAGCACTTGAGAAGCAGCAGGGCCAAAGTCAGACAAATCCAACTGTCATCGTCTCGCATGACACGCGTGACTTGTCTTTGCTTCTTATTTGGAAAGTATAAAAACTACATAGAGAAGGGATGCTCAGGCCAGCAGCCAGCTCCACATGGGCTGAGCCGGGGAGATTAAGGGGGAGGGAGCCCCCCAGCGTGGCCTCCATGTGCCGGGGGAACCCGCCCAGGCTGCTACTGTTACTGGGTGGTGCTTTCACTGTCCGGGGAAGGAGGCCGGTGGCCCTGCTTGTTGCTCTACACATACTTGGAGTTAAATTGGTGGGAAAACAGGCTCTACTTAAAGCCAGCTTTGAAGGAAGCTCTCCCAGGTGGATCACGCCCCACAGAGCTCATTTTTCTCTTCCGTCATTTGCCTGTTTCTGACTCAGGCAGCGGAATCCAGCCAGCGGGGTCCAGGCAGGGTCCCTGGGCTCGGCGGCCAGTACCACTACCTGGGTGAGGGGACCTGTGGCATGCGTTTGCCCGTGACAGTCACACTCCCTGCTCATCTGAGATGCCCCCAGCAGGAGGCAGAGGCCTCGTGAGGAACAACAGCCAGCCTTGGCCGAGGCCTGGTTTAGCCAGCCCTGGTTCTGAAGGGGACATTAGGGACTCACCTCCCCTGTCCCTGCCCTCTCCTGCTCATGATGCCCTTCTGCTCAGAATTGGGTGTTCTCTGTCCTGGAAAGATGCTTGAAAACTTGGAGATGCTTCCAGATGCGCGGGCACAGGGCTGAGTGGCGGGCACAGGGCTGAGCGGTGGGCACCAGGTTAGCACCTTGCAGTGTTATGTATCCACAGGGGCCTGGGTGTCCGTGGGACTCCATGAGACCTCTGTGAAGGGACACTTTGTCAACCACATCACTTTTTCTCAGGGAACTCCTTTGACTTAGCAATGAATAGGGGTGTGTTCAAGGAACACTTCACTAACATGCAGCATGAGGCATGAGACCCCCTAAGTTGACCTTCCATGGGGGAATTGTGTCTGGCTGGAGCTCCAGCCTCAAAGGTTCACCCCTCTACAGGGCATTTAATTTCCCCTTGACCCTGACAGGGCCAGGGCTCCCATGGTAAGTAGTTCCACTAACCAGAGACTTGGTTTCAGAGATGGCTGGTTGTTCCTTGTTATTTATCTCCCTCTTCTTTCAGAGCAAACAGAACCAACCTTTTTTTTTTTTTTTTGTACTGGAGATTGAACCCAGGGGTGCTTAACCACTGAGCCACATCCCCAGCCCATTTTGTATTTTATTTAGAGACAGGGTCTCATTGAGTTGCTCAGTACCTTGCCGTTGCTGAGGCTGGCTTTGAACTCATGATCCTCCTGCCTCAGCCTCTGAGTTGCAGGGATTACAGGCCTGCACCACCACCCGGTGAGGACCTGACCTTTTTAAGTGGCATACAGCCATTTGGAATGAAGCCGACTTTCCCAGCCTCTCTTGCAGCTAGGTGTGGCTTTAACAGAGGCACTTTCACCTCCTGAATGTAGCCCTCCTGGCTCTAAGGCTTATTTTTTAAATGTTTTTTTCTCCCTTCTCCCCTCTCCCCCTCCGTAACAAAATTGGGGAGACGGTGCTCTCTTTTCTTCCCCCAGTTAACTGCCCTTGAACACACCCACTACCTGATGGAGATTCCCACTGAAGATCTGGGAAGTAAATACCTCCCAAGTTAACAAGTGAACCCTAACCCGCCCTGGGGCCCCCTGCCAGAGCACACCTGGAATGTAACCCGTGGAGTTCCTCTAAACCCCCTGTCCCTCCTGATCGAGTCACAGACTTTGGGACAGGAGTCCCTTGAGTTATTTGCTAGTAAAGCAATAAACCTTCTTTTTCCTCTTTCTCAAAACCGTGTCCTCATTAATAAATTGGCATTGATTGGCTTTGGGGACGGGGACCAAGCTTTTGGTCACGTGGCCATGAAACTTTGATCTATCCAAGGGATGGAGAAGAAGTGAGATGTGCCGTTTCAGGGGGGCCCTTTCAAGTGTTGGGGTCTTCTCTCCCACTTCTCCTTTCTTCCCGTGTCCTGAAGGCTCAGTGCATGCATTGCTTTTGGTATGTTTTTAAAAATGAATTATAAAACTTACATGCAAATAAATGATGTCCTGAGTCCCCCTAACTCATCTATAGCCACATGGTGTCTTCTGGGCTGTGACCATGGCCATGGGCTGTGGGGAGGTGGGGGCCAGTCTGCCAAGGGAAAAACAGTGTATTCATGACTTCAGGATCCCTTGCCCACCCCCACGCTCCTGTGTGTCCTGTGGAGTAGGGCCCAGCCATCTGGGGCATCCCCCTGTCTCTAGCCCCAACACAGGGCTAGGGGCTGCTCCATGGGCAGCTATTGGATGAGTGAGCCCGAGGGCAGGAGGTGACTTTGAGGAGTTGAGAGACAACGTTAGGGAGCCGAGTAGAGCTGCTCATGATCACCTGGCCACTGTCATGGCTTCATGGGCTCCATTTAACGTCTGGAGAGCCCAGAACATGAACCTGGCCCCCGGGGGGCCCGTGAACACGCCGACACGCTTCTCACCTGCCGGTGGCTGTGACTTCCACCCGGGGCCTCCGTGTTGGCCTCAGAGGGCCCTTAGCCTCTGACTGTCCACCACTCACCGAGTGGCAAAACCAGCCTGTGAGCTGTTTGCACAGTGGCTTTGGAGGTGACCCGTTCTACATGGCTTCTCCAACTGGGCATATTCTGGATGGACTCTTAGAGATGCCGGTGGCCCCCTCCCTTGCTGTGCAGGGGGTTTGCAGAGGTAGAAAGGCTCAGAGAGCAGGCAGAGGGAGCCTCAGGCCCAGCTCAGCCTTCAGTGGGGAGAGGGAAAGGATGAGAGCAAGAGGCCAGAGGGCAGACAGGACAGATGGCCTCAGCTGGGGTGGCCTGAGGCTGCATCTGCCTCATGCCCCGTGAGCCCCGAGCTGCCTGGCTGCCCTCACGGCTGCTCAACCCGTCTTCATCAGCCCAGGGCTGGCTGGAGCACCTGCCCAGGCCCGCCAGGCCCCGGGTGATCTCACTGAACGCCCCTGCCCAGATCCACAGCCTCCCTGCCCAGCCTGCCTGCCCTGTGCGGGGCCCGTCCCTGCAGACCCTCTGGCCCCTTCGCCTCTGGCTTCAGGTCAGGTCTGGGCAGTGACGAGGTGGGTCCCTTGATCCCCGGGCTCCCCCCTGCTCCAGCACCCCTACCCTCTGGCCCTTCCATGATGACCGTCATATGGGAGCTATTTCCTCCCCGGTCCCAGCCTCCTGGGGACAGGAAATTGCTGCTGCCAATCTGGGCCTCAGTGTCCTTGATGGTTCTTCATCCCTGACTCCTGATGGGCCCTCTGCAAAGGGTCCCTTCATTAGCACCCTTGAACCGTCGGAATGAATTCCACTTCCTCTTGGGAAACTTTCCTGACACCTCTAAGGATTTGGGGGGCTCTTATGTGTTAACTTATGAAACTGGTGGGGAAAATCGAGGTCAGAGTAATAACTGGTTAGAAAATGAAGCACATTTACGTGCGCGATCCCTCCTATCCCTGACATGTCGGCCGTTGAAACCATGCCGAGCAGGTACGATTCTGCCACCTCGCATTGCTCCTGGTAGCTAAGGGGAACGGTTTCAGAATCACCCGTGTGACACTGCTGACTCTGGGGTTACCTTGCCTTCCTGGCCTCCCTGGGGCCACCCAAGGCCCCAGAGTTCCCATGGGGGTGTATTACCAGATCAAGAGGCTTGGGAGTCCAGCATGCGGACCTGAATGGATCCCTGCTTCTCCACCAGCTGTTTCCCACAACACAGGGGAGGACTGTCTCTGGGGCCTCGGGGGCTGTGTCCTTCAGGGAGGCCGCTGCCTTGGCTGGGCAGAGGGGTGCCTGGACGGTGCTCCTAGTGTTCCTGGGGCTCTGCAGGGCTGCCCCTTCGGCTGCTTGTCATCAGCCGGCAACATCTAGCTGATTGGCTCCTCGGCCCCAGCAACATCTAGCTGATTGGCTCCTCTGCGGTGATGCTCATTGGGCTGTTTCCCTGCCCTTTCAGACCACGGAGCTGCTCATTGGGGGACTTTTTTAGCTCCGCCCACGTGACCCAGCCAATCGGCCTCAAGAGCAGGAGGATTGTGGGAGGGGGGGAGAAGCTTGTGTGGGAGAGAGAGGCTTGTGGAAAGCCGGTGGTGGCAGTTGAGGCTCTGAGGGTTTTTCCTGAGAGGCTGTTTTGTTTGGCATGTGTGGTTCTAAAAATAAAGTTAGTTTCTTTTGACAAGTGGCTCCTGATTGTGCCCAGCCAGACTGCGGCACTTGTCAAGACCTAGGAACCAAGTTCCCAGGAGATCGGAGCCTTAGACCAGGGCCATCAGTGTCGGCAGGCAGCACACAGGCCCCAGGGGGACCGAGTTCCAGGCCCCACCAGGGGACCTGGTCTGGGTGGTGGGAAATCAGCAGTGGCTGCAACAGACCTGGGCCTCCTGACCGGGAGCGGGCAGGTCTCTTTCTTGGATCGAAACCTCAGAAACACGGTTCCCCGAGAACGGGAACTTCCACTCCTGCACCACCCAGGACACAACTGCACCATTTAGGGGTGACATCGCCCACCGCGTGTCCCCTGGTTGGAAATGAGCAAAGGCAGCCCCAGCTGAGCCTCCCTGACCGCTCCCTGAATTTGGTCAAAGCAGTGACGCTGGGTGGTGGTGACAAAGACCACAGAGGACAGTCGGGATGGAAGCTCCGCAGGGGAACGTGTTCCTGAGGTTTGGGCAGCTGGAGGTCTCCCAGGGGCCAGTGATATTTAAGCCCCACTGACTGGCGGATTCCCTCAGTGACAAGTGACAGAGGGAACCCGGTGGCTCAGCCAGCAGGGCATCCAGAGGCTCTGGCCCAGTGCTTGGGCTTCAGGCAGAGCTGGGTCTGGTGATCTGATGCTGCCCCTGGGTCTGGCTGGCCTCGGGGTGTCCCCCACCCACTGCGGAGGCCCCACTGCAGGCCCCACTCGGGGCTGGTGGCCCCAGCTGTCCACTGGTGTCTCTGCTGTTGGACTGTCCACGGGTCTCCAGCTTCTCACCCTCAGGCTCAAATCCAGGGATAAGAGCAGATCCCACGAAGTCCTGAGGGCCACCTGATGGGCCAGTGTAGGTCCCTCTCTCCACAGAGCCATCAGGACCTAGGCCAGGTGTGCTGGCCGGGCCAGGCCTGCCTTGTACCCGCGGCTCCCCACCTGGGCCCGGGTCCTGACTCAGCTCAAATCCATGGACTGAGGGGGGTCAAGGGGATTGTCCCCAGTGACAATCGAGTTCTGTCCCACGAAGGGGAGGTGGACGCTGGAGGAGGCCACAGGCTTTCTTTCTCCAGAGGGCCTGTGCAGGCTGACCAGACTGAGGGGCAAATACCTTGAAGGAAGCAGATGGTTGGTGCAGGAGTTTCTCAACTCTGGCTTTAGCTTTTAAGGCTTCCGGTGCCCTGGAGTTTGTACCTGGGAAGTGGTTTCTGGTCTGTGGCAGTTACATTCGGTCTTTGCCCTAGAACTAATGAGTGTGGTGATCCTGGCTCTATGGAAACCGGCGGGTGAGTGGCCTTCAGGACCTGGGTGATCAAGGGCAGGGTGAGGATGCTTTTCGCAGACAGGACTGGGCTCAACTCCAAGCCACAGAAGTCCAGGACCCACAGCCTGACGGAAAGGCCATTTGCCTTGTTCCAGACAATAGGGGCAGGGCAGGTGCAGGGGACCCTTGATGCCACCCGGGGCCTGGCTCTGCTGTCTCTGCCGCCCTCCTGAGCCTCCTCGTCACTGGTGGGGTCTCCTGCGGTGGCTGGTGCTGCTCTTGTCTGTCTCGGGCAGGAGAAGAGGAAGGGACAGGGAGAGAAGGCAGAGGCTTGGACAGAAGCAGGCTTCCCAGAATCCCCAGAAGACATCTGTGTCAACCCCACTGGCTAGAACTACGCCACGTGGGCCCGGTGGCCAGGAGGCTGGGCCCAGGAGTAAGGAACACGTGGGGCAGACAGCAGGCGGGGTCCACCTCGGTGCAGTCAGGGGGCTGCAGGGTGCGGGTGCAGCCGTCTCCATCAGAGGAGAGCGCACACCTGCCCACAGTTCAGCTTTGATTGAAGGAGGTCACTGAACCACAGGGTTCCTGCAGGGTTCCCCCTGGGCCTGGCTACCCCAAGCAGCCACGGTGAGCTCCAAGTGCAGCAGAGGCCCTGCCCGCCACCTCTCGCAGGCTGAGGTGGCTGCTTTTCTGTGCCCCCACTGATCACCAGCTCCAGGTGCCTTGGCCCACGAAGCCTCAGCGGCCTCTGTCTGTGGACAGCCGAGGCATAAAAGCTCCGCATGGCCAGGGTTCCTGTCACCATCTTGTGGCCGCTCCAGGCTGGATGTGGTCCCAGAGATAAATGACAGCTCTTTAGAGTCCACAGTGGCCATTATTTCTGCTTGAAGACTCCCAGACCCTCACTGGAGGCCCAGGTGACAGGCCCGGCTGTTGTGCTCAGCCCTTCGTACAATCTCGTGGCCGGTGACTTTTGCAATGAGCAAGCTGTCGCTTAGTCGGAGCACAGGAGCATCAGATGGAGCATCCCTGCCCCTCACGGAGGACATGGCCCGGGGTCAGAAGGATGGTGACATTCGCAGCCCCAGGCTCAGGCCCCAGGCAAGGCCCTGCTGTGTGGGCAGGTGGAGGAGCCAGCACCAGGTGCAGTGTCCCCACCTGCCCAGCAGCCCTGAGCCCCACGGCACAGCGACACCCCACTGTGGGTCCTTCAGCCAGAGGGATGTCGGGAAGCCGTGGGACCCGTCCAGCAGCTACAGGACCTGCCCCTGCCCCCGCCCCCTCCCGCCTCTGCCACTGGATCCCAGGTCTGGGTGACGTCTCTGCAGCGCAGGGTCCCGGCCGATGCACAGATGTCTTTTTCTGGCCCCGTGGTGTTTGGTGGTTAAGTCTCTAATGTCCTTTGGTTGACAGGGACTCTGCCCCTCCCCAGCGTCACCTCACTTTTCAGGTGGTTGCTGCTGAGTTCCTGGGAGGAGGTGCCCTGCAGGAGGACCTGCATTCCGGAATTGTCCCTCTGCGGCTCATGACATCACTTTTAATGGCCTCCACCTGGAAAGACAGGTGCATGCCACTGAGCGACCTTGGGGGGCGAAGGTCCATCACGGCAGGCTGGGCTGTGGGACCTGGGCTTGAAGCTGCTGCTCTGCCCATTCCTTAAAGGTCCTTTGGTGTCGGGTCACTCTAATCAGGTGCCCTGCCTTCCCCAGGTGACATGTAAATGTGGCCTTATAGCCCCACAGCAGGGCCACGTCAGCACGTTGAAAAACCCTCACATCCCAGATGGGGTGGGGACCTGGCCATCCATGGCCCCTCCGCCTCCCCTACACTGGCCCAGCCCAGTGCCACCTCAGGGACTTTGTACCTGCTGAGCCCTGCCTGGCATGCCGAGGGCCTTGGCCTGGCTGGAATCTTCTAGTGTCCAGGCCCAGCTTATGTCTCTCCTCAGAGAGGCCATGCCTGAGCCCCTCCAGAGTGGCCTCTACTCCCTGCCTTCCTTCAATCCCCATGTCATTTCCTAAGGAGCGGCTTTGCCTCTTTATTTGCGTAAGAGAATAAACCCCAAGTACCTGTAGACAACCTTTCCCAGGGAGTCCGTTATTGGGTGGGGGGCGTCTGGTCATGGGGACCTGGTCTGTGACCTTGACTTCCATCCCAATATGACAAGTGAAAAGAAAGATGCTGTGGATTTAACTGGAAAGTGGCCTCTCTGTGACGGTCTCCATTTCCTGATCAGGCTGGGGGAGCAGAGACCCCTGTTATAAATGGCAGGAGGTGGCCTGGCCCTCGGGGGCACCAGGCCCACTCGCTGGCCCTCAGGGTCATGGGACCCTGTGCTGCTCCTCTCTCCTCTTTGGCTGGACTCCACGGAGCCTGGGCAGACCCTTCTTCCCCCTGAGCCAGTGGCCGCCTTGCTCCACCCCCCACCCCCCGGGGGGTGTTGGAGGCCTTCAGGGTGTCTGTTTCCCAGAACCACCCCAGCCCCTAGGAGAGAGGGGACAGACTCCCCAGATCCAGAGGGACCTGCCCTGGGAGGGAGCCCCAAGCCCCAGAGAGAAGAGGCTGCCCTCCTGCTGGCCCCGCCCGCGTCTGCACTCGCCTCCACGGGGCCTGTCGGTGGCCTTTCTGAACAATGCTGTCTCTGGAGGGACAGGAATCCACCTGCAGCTGCCTCTACGGGGAAGGTTCCAGAAGCAGGTGTCGCGGGTTCTCCCGCCCCTGTCCTGGGAGATCTTGGCCCTCAGGGCCAGCCCTGGGCTCTCGACCCTCCAGGATGAAGCCCCACTGCGGGATACTCCGGGGTCAGGCCTCCTCCAGGTCGGCCCCACAGGACCCCGTGGAGGTGGACCCAGAGCCTCCAGCCCCTCAGGCCGACCCCCTCCCTGTGCACCCAGCCATGCTGGGCCTCACCCGGGCCTGCTGCTGCCCCTCCTGTCCCCTTGTCCCTGCCAGGGCCAGGTCACCTCCTGCCATTTATAACAGGGGTCTCTGCTCCCCCAGCCTGATCAGGAAATGGAGACCGTCACAGAGAGGCCACTTTCCAGTTAAATCCACAGCATCTTTCTTTTCACTTGTCATATTGGGATGGAAGTCAAGGAAACCTGGCCCAGGTCCTCCCTCGTCCTGACCCCAATGCCCCAGGCCCTGAGGCCCCAGGGACCCCACGTCTCTCTGCCCTCTGGCCCCTCCTCACCTCCTGACCCCCTGGTCCCCTTCCTCACTCCCTAGACCCTCCCCCCTCCACTCCTCCCTGCAGCAGGAGCACCCTTGGGTGTACACACACACACACACACACACACACACTCTCACACACGCACACTCACATTCATTCACACACACTCACATTCATTCACACACTCACACTCTCATACACATTCACACACACATTCACTCACACACTCTCTCACACTCACATTCACACACTCATGAAACACACTCACACACTGTCTCACACTATCTCACACACACACACTCACAACTCTCTCACATACACACTCACACACTCACATTCACACTCACACTCTCACACACTGTCTCACACACACTCACAACTCTCTCACATACACATTCACACACTCACACACTCACTTCCTTGCTCACTGCTTCTGGTCTAGAACAAGCCCCAGGCCCCGAGAGCTCTGTCTGGGCTTCCCTGTGACCTGGTGTGAACTTGTGGCAGCCCTGGAAGGGGAAGTGCCTGTCCGGCCACTGTGGCCACACCCAGCAGCAGGCCCCTGTGTGGGCAGCACCCATGGGTGACCAGCTCAGGATTGGGACCCTCTGCCCAGCGTGGGCTCCACTTGTCCTTGCTGACTGGGGAGAGTGAAGGGTGAGGGGACCTAAGACCAGGGTCCTCATGTCACTGGACCCTGGCCTTCTGTACAGGCCGTGGGGAGCCCAGGGTGCTTCTGCTCGAGCGCAGCTCCCAGGCCTCCCTGTGAGTGAGGCCCCAGTGCAATTAGGTCAGCTGCTGGGCCTGCAACGTGGGCGCTGGGAGAGGACTGAGCCTGAGACGGAAGGGAGTGGCACCTGCAGCGGCCTTCAGGAGGGGGCTGTTAAAGCCCAGGAATCCTGGAGCCGTGGCTGGGAGCTCAGCTCCTGCCGCATCCTGAGTGCCTTTGGGTCCCTGCAGGTGAGCACCCCGAGGGAGCAGTCTCAGATCAAATGTCCCCTTTTGAGAGAACTTAGCAGCATGGAGGAAGATTCCAAATGCCCATCCATGTGAGTGACCTCGCAGGAAGTGACTTTCCCAGGTGAGTGACCTCGCAGGAAGTGACTTCCAGGTGAGTGACCTCTTAGGAAATAGCCTCTCAGGTAAGTGACTTTCCCGGTTATGGCCTTTCAGGTAAGTTGCCTCCCTAGCCTCTCAGGGAAGTGGCCTCTCTGGGTAAGTGACAGTCAGGTGCAGTGTCCCCAGGGGGTGCCCTCCCAGGGTCCCAGGTGCCTGCTGGAGCAGGGATTGGCACACAGGTCTCCCACTTCCAAAGCTCCCGGTCATAACCAACGCAGCCGCTGTGACGGCGCCCGGGGGCTTCACTAGGAATCTTCCGTGAAGTCAGTTCTCCACCGAGGGCTATGGGATTGTGAGAAATAGTGGGAGGGGGTCCCCGTCCTAGAGGGCCTGGCCGTGGACTCTGCTCTTGCCCCACGCTGTCCCCACTGAGGTGAGAACTGAGTGCTCTCAGAGTCGCTCTGCAGAGGCCGGCGCGTGGCACAGTGACCTAGATCTCAGCGCTGTCCCCAGCTGCACACAGGACTTCTGCTGTCAGAGCCTCGCTCGGGCTCCGCTACCCCCCCTGGACGGCGTCGGCCAGGCGAGTGGTGACCTCTTCTCCCAGCTGGCCCTGTGGCCATGGGCAGGGGAGGTCCTGGAGGCAGAGCCCTCCGAGACCAGCAAACTGCCCACCGGGGTCAGCAGGGGCAGCAGGAGGGCTTGTTCCTGTCACCGTCGTAGGCACCAAGATCGGCCTGTGTGAGGCTGGCTCTTTCGGGATGGCACTGCCTGGTGTCAGATGTCTCAATCAGGAGAACTGAAGGTCCTGCTCCTTTACTCTGGAATCAACATGGCATGAAATTTATGTTTTAATTAAATTAATTCTCGTGACACACGACACCTAAGTGAATTCCCCTGTTAGAAAACCAAGACCTGATGGAGGAGCCCGGGTCCTTTTGTCCCCGCCCCAGGCTGCCACTGCTCACCTGGGGTGGCTGCTGGGCGGAGTGAGGGCCCTCTCTGGGGCTTTTCCTATGCCAGGGCCTGATGGCTACTCGGAAAGGCACAAGTGCTTGTCCAGTGCCCACTGTGTGCCCGCAGGGCCCCCCTGGAGCACAGCCGGGGTGAGGGGAGGGGAGACAGTTCCACACAGCGAGGGGGGGGATGGGGGACCTGGAGCGCGGGAGGTCAGGGAGGGCTTCCTGGGGGAGGCGGTGGAGTTGGAGCAGAGGGCAGAGGTCGCGGGGTGACCTGGAGAGCAGTGGTCCTGCAGGGTTGGGAGGGGAGGAGGCCTGAGGCAGAATGTGCTGCACGTCCAGGGCACAGCTGAGGTGGTGTGTCAGGAACAGGGTGTGTTGCAGGAGAGGCAGGTGTCAGAGGGCAGCAGGGCCGGGCAGAGTGGCTGCTGGGCTGCCGTGGATGGGAGAGGCTCTGGGCACTTGATCTGTTTATACAAGTGTGTCTGAAAACGTCCTGCTCGGTGCAGAATGGCCATGAGGGCTTCAGACCACATGTGTGCACGGGGCCCTGCGCTTGCTCTCCTCGAGGCTGAACCTTGGCCTGTCCATGTCCACACACGGGCTCAGCCCCATCTCCACTGTGCCCAGCGTTCCACGAGAGCCTGGTTGGCAGCGCCCCTCCTCCCTGATGGCTATTTCAGTGGGTTCTGGTCTCCCTCATTGCTGGTGGGAGGCCAGAATCTGGGAGTGTCGGGCTGACTGGTCCCTGGCTGGCCGCCTGCCGGGCACTATTCCACAGGTTCTGCGTGTATAAGCTCATCTAATCCTTGTGCCAGCCGTGTAGACAATGCTGTTGGCCTCCCGCTGCTATAGGCGGGGAAACTGAGGCGATGCGGTGCAGTCACTGGCTCAGGGCACAGTCGGGACCTGAGCCGTTGCGGTTTGGCTCCCGTCACCACGGGATCTGGGGAATGATGCGAGTACCTCCTGGTCCTCTGCACTGGCCTGGGGCTCCACAGCTTCGGGGCAGGAGGACTCAGCCCAGAAATGCAGCCGCCCCTGCCCAGACAGTCTCATCGGCAGAGGGAGGCCTGATGGCTTTGGAACAGTGGTCGGGTCACGTTGGCCTTGGCTAAGAGCATGTAGTGGACGGACCAGGCAGGCACCGCAGAGCTGAGCTGGTGTCCTGACAGCTGACTCTGAAACAAAGGCCGAGGAACACTGAAACCACAGCCTGGGTCCCCGCCTGGGCAGCCTGGGTCCCCGCCTGGGCAGCTTGGGTCCCCGCGTGGGCAGCCTGAGACCCGTAATCAAGATCTGTAACGTGTGTAAAGGGCCATTTATCCTGGTGGAGGGGAGAATAAAAGAAACGCCTCATTGCTTTGAGGAAACATTTTTTTACTCCTGCCAAGGGACAGACTTACAAAGGATGGTATTTACATTTTCCTGAAGCCTCTAATTTTCTCATTTATCACTTGTCAGAGCCCGAGGCCCTTCCTCAGCGCCTGGAATGTTTGCAAACATCTAATGACGCCTTTACCCAACAGCCAGCCTCTGCGAGGAGCCTGCTCCTGGGGCTGAAGCTGCTGATTTAGTGCATTAATGTCACTCGGCGCCATCTCACAGGGGTCTCAGGGCCACCGTGGGCTCTCAGCTCTTGGGCCCTGTGTCCCCAGGTGCTCTAAGACGAGGAATCATGGAAACCATCCCAGCTGCCGGTCAGTGGGGAGACGGCAGAGCACCAGGGGACAAGGCCTCGGGAGCTGGGCCAAGGTCAGGGGCCTGTCCCAGGCTGGCTGGACTTGCCCAGAGGGGAGCTGCCAGGAGGGGACAGCGGCCAGGCTGTGGGCCCTGGAGAGGCCGAGGCCTGGGGACCTCACGGTGCTGGGACTCACTCTCTTCCCCCTCCATCAGCTTCTCAGCTGCCCCCCTGCCCTCCCATGATGACCAACACCGGTCACCAGGTGGCCTCAGTCCAGACCAGGACAGGGACCCCCCAGGGCTGACCTTCAGGGAGCGTCTGGTCCTGCTGAGTCCTTGGTTCTGGTGACAAAGGGACACTGAGAGAAGCCAGGTGCTCTCTGGATCCTCCGTCACAAACCAGCTTAGATGCCGCACATGGATGTCAGCACCGGAACCTCAGAAATAACCTTGTAAGTTGTCACACGCTCAGGAGTGCGGGCTCTTTAGAGACTGAACCAGCTCGTGATTGGGGTCCCTGAAAGGCAAAGGGGTCGGGGACATTTCCCTTGTTCAACAGCATCCCCCACTGCTCTGGAGGAGCTTGAAGACGTTTGCTCTCCTGCGGGAGGGGCGGGGACGCGTCCTCTTGAACAGACGAGGAGGCGGGTGGCCACTGCCACGGTGGAGCCCCCGAGGGCCACCCCCCAGGCCTGCTGAGGGTACGGGTGGGGGAGGCTCTGGGGACACTTCAGGGCAGGCCGAGGAGGGGACGGAGGAGAGGAAGGGGGACACTCCACAGGCCACCCTTAAAACTAGCTCAAGACGTCCCGTCAGGCCGTTTCCCACCTTCTACCAGATCATTCTGAAGCCACTCGGCTGGTCTCCCCCAGCCCTGCCCCCACACCCATGTGGCATTAGCCGCCATCCCTGGGCTCCTGTGGGCCCTGCTACGGTGCCCGTCTGGCCGTGCTGACCCCCAGGGGATCCATTGCCGCGAGTCATCTTTCCGGGTCTGTGACGTGGCCCTTCGGCACCTGGCCCTTGGCGGGAGGATCCGGTGCAGAGAGAGGCCAGGTGCAGGGTCCCGGCAGCAGCAGGCCTGGCTTTGTCCCTCCTGCAGGGTTTCCGTGACCACCATTTCCAGGCCCGCGAGCCCCTGGCCGGGCCTGGTTTGCTCCTTTCCTCTCCCAGCCCCGGGGCCTGCGGTTCTCCTCCTCTGGCCAGAATTTGAAGGGACTCCTCCCCGAGGGACGTCGGTGGCCCCATGGGGGCTCCCACTGGGACCCTTCTGCTCCTGCATTGTCTCACATGGTTCTGACGAGGGCAGGGGACATGGCCGCCATCGCTCCCGCCTCACCCAGGAGGAAGCAGGGTGCGGGAGCCTGGCCAAGGCCACACGCGGGTGCGTGGGAGTCTCGCTCCAGGGGCGCCGTGCTCCAGCAGCTGGGGGCCGAGGTGGGTGGGGGCCAGCTCCAGGCCGTGGGCCACTTGGCCAGACGCTGTCTCAGAAACAGAACAAACGCAAGTGAACAGACTTGGCAGATTCAGAGGAGGTTGGCGTGGGGGACGGTCAGTCCCAGCCAAAGCGAAGGTCCCCGTCCGGGCCTCTGGGGACTGATGCCTTTCTTCCCACCTGTTCTCCGTAGGCAGTGAGCCCTGGGTCCTTGAACTCAGGGAGGGTTGGCCTGGTTACAGAGGGACTGTCCCTCTCTCCCACTGCTGGAGAGGCCCACGTCACTCATCACCACGTGACGCTGCGTCTGGTCTGCGTCTGGGCTCCCTGTTCCTCCTCTGGGCTGGACTTCCTGTGCACATCCTGGAATTCTTCAGGAACTTGGGGAGCTCTGAGCACCCCAACAAGGCCCAGGGGCGTGGGTGCTCAGGAAAGACCCCTGGCCCTAGCAGGAAGTGGGCATTTGTGGAGGCCAAAGGCCAGGGCAGGTCTGAGCCTGGGGAACAATGGAAGGTCTGTGTGGGCTGCTGGGTGGGGGCGGGGGGGCTTCACGACGGGGTCTGCGTGCATCGCAGGCCACAGTGGGCAGATTCAGCCAGTGACCTAGAGGTCAGGGCCAGCCTGGCGGAGCAGGCCCTGGGATAAAGGTCTCCAGCAGGAGGCCACCAGCCTGGCTGCCCTGGGAGCAGGGCCTGACTCAGGCCAGGGCACCTGGGAGGCTCGGGGCGGGCCTCCACGTCAGCAGGAGACTCGGGGGGAGGAGGCCGTGTTTCCTGCCCTGCGGGTCCATCATGTGTGATTTCCCAAGAGGAAGTTGGTGCCTGGGACCCCCTCACTGCCATGGCCTTGCCGTTCCCAGGTCCCTCACATTGTCACCTTTCCCAAGAGGATGTGGGTGTGGCTGGTCAGGGACGGGCCCTCCAGGGAGCTGTTAGGAGGCCTTGGGGGACTCAGTGCCCTGAGCTGCTGCCCCTCGAGGGCCACCGTCAGAGACATGCAGGTACAGCCCTGCACTTAGCATTTTCTCTAAACCAAACCAACTTAAGGAAATTCATCATGTGGCACCAGCCCCTGTGCCCTCGTCTGTCACCCCCCGTGAAACCACAGGCTTCATTTCTCCCCAGTGCACATTCCAGTCACAAGCAACCATTAAAACAGAAACTCTGCTCCCCACGCGCATTGGTGTGTAGAGCCACCAGCTTCTGCAGACCCCGGAACCCCTGGAGGAAGGGGACAGAGCCGGGTGTGGGGATCCAGTGACAGGCAGATGCTCCTGTGCAGAGCCCAGGGCTGGGGCGTGGCTGCTCTTTCTCTTATTCAGCCTCATTTCCCCCAGAGTTTGTAAGGTCCTTGTTCTTTTTCTTGCAGAATTTGCTGACAGATACTTTGTTATTCCCAAACCCTCCACCATTACACCCCTTCCTGTGTTTCTGGAGCTGTTTTGACCATGACTCGTTTTAAGGAATATATTGGCAGTGGACACAGTGCACACACACGCACACACACACATGCACACACACTCACACACACATGTGCACACACGCGCGCACAGACACACATACACACATGCGCACACAACTTACGAATCTAGATTTCACAGAACGTGGTCTCCCTTCACCTCAAATGATGCCCTCTGACGTTTTCCATTCAATGATGCTATTCCATGCTGCTGGCTGCTGGCTGCTGGCTGCTGGCTGCTGTGCTGACTGCTTAGTGGTGAAGCTGGAGTGTCCCCAGGCCCGGGTCCCCAGGCCTCCCTGCAGCTCTGCCTCGGGGCTCTCCTGGACCCTCTGGTCCCGTCTGGAGACTGCTTGGCTCCTCTCCTGGGCTGGTCAAGTTTTGCTGGTCTCACGCTTCCCCCTTCATTCTCGTTCTGATTTACGGGAGTCCCTTCCAATTCACTTACTTTCACTGAAGAAAACAGTATTTTCAGTGACTCTGCAGGAGCGTTTTCTCCATTTCCCAGAAAATCAAAAGTGGAAGAAATAAACAGAGGGAAGATGGCAGGGAGCCCTGGAGCGAGGACCAGGCACGGTCTGCTTCTGCACGGGGCCAGCGACGCCCCGATGGAGTCAGGTCCCACTGGCACAGCTCTGGCACCACCCAGAGGTGGGAGGGAATGTCCCCTGTGGCTCTACCTAGTGACAGGTCAAGCAGGATGAGTCTATTTGGGGGCTTCCTGGCACTGTAAGAGGCTTAGCAGCATCCTTGACCCCTACCTCCTGGACGCCAGCAGCACCCCCACCCCAAGGGTTGTGACAACTAAATCTGTCTCCAGATATTGACAATGTCCCCTAGGGGGCTGGTTGTCCCTCGGGGAAGCACTCTCTCCAGGACTGACCCAGCCTGTGCCTACGGTTCTGGCAGCATCACGGCTGATTGATCAAGTGTCGGTGGCGCTCCAGCTGGTCGATCGCCTCCCGGAGCCGCCAGGCTGGAGCGCGATCACCTGACACCTGTGATTTGCCGTCTTCTTCCCGTGAGACACAGAACCGAGCCCTGCGGCCCAGCAGGCTCAGGCCTGTTCCAGGTCACTCTCCTCGGAGTCAATGTCACTGCCGAGGGCAGGTCTCTGCCGGCTCTGAGCTGCTCAAGACACTGACACTCAGGACTGGCTTCGCAGCCACTGAACAGAGTCCCCCGAACATTAGGCTGAGCCCCCTCTGGGTTCCCAAGCTGCCCCGGGGCCACGCTGCCGTCCCCCTCTGCATTGGCATCTCAGTTCTGGAAACAGTCACCACAGATGCTGTTGGGACAACTGACTGACCAGGACGGGCCACTGGATTGAGACCAGAGTCATGATGGGAGTCTGAAATCCACTGAAGCACTCGCTCTGCCATGGCAGGAGCCCTTCCCAAACCGCCTCCTGAGGTCGGGCTTGGAACAGGGCTCTGCTCACGAGCTGCTGTCAGTCACAGAGCAGGCCCCGAGAGGCCACCTCCCTTCAACTGGGCCACCAACTAAGCCTGGGGACCAGTAGCCAGAGGCAGGTGCATTCTCTCCAGTGACCGGAATCGTAACATGGCCAACCCAGCCCAGGGTCGAGGGTGGGATCACAGCAACGACACAGACAGGCTCAGAGCTGGGCAGCCAGGCCGTGTCCTCCTCCCGATTCCTGCATCTGCTCCCCGATGCCCGCCCCCGCCCGCCCCTCACTGTTCCCCCTGGAAACGGTTTCCCTGGGAGCCGCTGAGCCTGGCTGCATCCTTCACGCAGCCCCCTGCAGCTCACCTGCCGGACGCCTCCTGCCTCCTCCCTGCACCTGGAGACACCTGAAGGTGGAGCTCACAGTGGAGCAGGGGAGGGGGCAGTGCCTGTGCCGTGGCCACTAACGTGACCGTCATCTCGTGGCAGATTCATCCTAGGAAGTTGTCCAGTGCCCTCTTAGAGCTTTGATCACATCAGTGTCCTGCTCCAGGGCTGGTCCAGGGGTGAGGTGGGCACTCTGCTGTTCTTCTAACTGAACCCGTTTCTTCCTGCGACAGATGAGGGCTCAGGTGGGAGCCGACTGGGGGTCTGCGGCAGGTGCAGCCTCTCCCTGCTGCATCCCTGAGTCCACAGTCTTGCTCTGGGTCACTGTGGTCCTCCTGGGTGGTCAGGAGGATGTGTGTTGGGAGGAGATGTCCCAAAGGCCAGGCCGAGGCGTGTGGGGGTGTGGGGCATGGGGCTGTCCTGAGACCCCCAGGCCGGGCTGCCTTCACCTCCCACCTGGAAGAGCAGGGGCCGAAGACGGCGGCTCCCTCCCTGCAGCAGAGCAGGCTGCCGACCAGGCCCTGGGACCCGGCAGGTGCTCTCAGGTCTGCGTGTCCCCACCTGGTCATGGAGGTCGCTTTGGGAAGCCCATTCATGCCACAGTCCAGCTTGGTCTCCATCTGGCCCTGGGAAGCGCCCATTGTCATCTTCATGTTCCACGTCATTCTTGTGTCTCCTGCTGTCACAGGGGAGGCCGGTGACCCGTCAGAGCCCGTCACCCCACAGACACTCCCTGCAGTTCAGAAGGGCCCCACAACGTCTTCTGTGCAGTGCCCTCTGCATGTGACCAGTTCACAGTCAGCTGTTGTATGTTGGTGCTTTTCACGTGGGGGATCCTGGGACCTAGAACTGAAAGGTTTTAGGGGAGTCATCTTCGGGCGGGGGGCGCAGCGCCCTGGGAAGCCCTGATCTAGCACCCGGGCAGGAGACGCTTCTCGGCCGGCTGGGAAGCGCCAGAGTGGCTGTTGGTGTGCTGTGTGCCTGGGACGACGATCTGGCCCTGGGAGGCAGGACCTAGAGGAGAAGAGGCCCCCAAGGGTTGAGGGTCTGAGCCTCCTGACTGTTCTCTGAGAGTCCCTTGCAGGTGGCTCTGTCTTGAACACATTTTTCCGATGCTGAGTCAGCACTCAAGGCAGAAAGGGCCACCCTGCTCGTGAGGCTCGTCCCTCCACGGCAGATGCACCCCCAGGACCCCCTCACCCTTCCGGCTCCAGTGCCAAGCTACACAAGGCAGCTCCGGGCTGAGTGGGGCTGCCTGGCCATCTCTGCCCGCAGTGCACACGGGCCAGCTGTGGGGTGGGGAAAGCCCGGGGGAGCTCCCTGGATAGGTGGGTGCCACAGGGGCATCAATCTCCTGTGAAAGGGACACCAGATCACAGATTGGACAGCCAGGCACTGGGCTGCCACCTGGAGAAATAAGCGTCCCATGGAAAACAGGCTGTAAATATCCATGACCCCAGCCCCGTGGAGCCGAGGGGGCAGGCTGCAGTCTATCACCATTGTCCAGAGAGCATGGCTCCAAGACCAGATAACAAAACCAACCACGTGGCCATTAGCTACAGAAAGCAGTGCAATGTCCAGCTAGTGGCTTGTCTGCCGGCTCCTATGGCCAGGGCCTGAGGACCGAGGCTGTGTGGACCTGTCTTCCGGAAGACACTGGGTTGACCACTGTGCCTTAGCACAGCGGGGCCGGGGCAGCTTGCCCCAGGAAGAGAAGGCACTTGTGAAACCCTCCAGATGACGCCATCCAGCCCATGCTGTGCTCAGTATCAGACAGAAACGCTGAGCTCCAGCTATAAATGTGTCACTGGTTCCCTCCAGGATACAGCCTAGAGTGTCAATCCTGAAACAGGTGACATCCAGTCACCAGTGTTCTGCTGATGTAAGGAAACAGGAGAGAGAAATGTCCCCCATGAAGCCCCCTCCTGGGGACTTTGAGGAGGTGCCCAGTCCCCTGCCTCCAGGCAGGAGGAGGAGGAACCAGGGCTGGCCTGTGCCTGGAGGGTTCTCAGGGGCCAGAGCCTCGGCCCTGCCCTCAGCACACTCTCCCCAGTGGAGCTAAATCCTGGGAGAGGAGCTTAGGAAAGACTTCCTGTAGGAAAACCTGTCTGCACCAGTTATTTAGCACTGCCCGGGGCTCAGTGTGTCCTGGTTTGGGAGGGTGGGACCCAGCCCAAGCCCCAGCCCCAGCCCCGGAACCAGCAGCTGCAGAACACTGCTGCCCCAGGTCCACACAGAAGAGTGCTGTGCACGGGGACGCTATGGAACCTGCGTCTGCTGCAGGTGAGGCCACGGGGTGCGGGTGTGGCTCAAGCATCCCACAGGGTCCACAACCTTCCTCCCGCCCACCTTCACCTCTGCAGAGGGGCCCTGAGGACGCCCGAGGCTTGGTCTTGCTGTGGTCAGGGCTTCCCTCTCCCCCAGCAGGAGCTGAGTCACACTGGGGAGTCCAGATTCTCAGCTGGAGTGTCCACGGCAGGTTATTTATAACGACCAAAAACCAGAAAAGGAGGGGGAAGACCAAGGAGAAGACCACCTCGCCGTCAGGGTGGGGGGCTGTCGAAGGGGCTGTCGTGTCTCTGGGATGGAGCGTCCTGTAGCCCAGGAGGATGGCCAGGGGCAGGTACCTGATGCCACGTGGGATAAAACCATCCAGGAGCGGATCCGAATCCTGGCTCCACACCAAGGGGACTTCACGTGTGCGGGAAGACGCTGGAGCTGGAGGCTATTTTCGTCTACCTTAGGGATCAGTTTCTAAACTTTCTGCTTTATTTTAAATCAGGAAACAGCAGGCGTCATCAACAGGACAGACCAAACAGGAAGGGAGTGGGCGGGAGGTGCCTGCTCCTCAGCTGGGACATGGTGGCCCCCAGACTCTGCCTTCTTCCTCAGGAGCCCCCAGGGCGGGGACCCCGTGCCCTTTCTGTCTTGGTGGCGCCAGGACACGATCAGGGCTTGATCAATAACTGATGTAGGAAGACCCCAAAAGGAGCCCCTTGGCGTCAGGGGCGCTGGCTGCTCTCGGGAGTCTCCTAAGTGCTCTGCGTGTTTTCCCATCACAAATGGACGGAAGTCAGCACCAGGAGAGAGCTGTCGGCTTGCCAGGAGCCGGGAGGGAGGAATACAGAGGACACAGGTCCCGCAGCGCACAGTGGGTCTGGGCCTGGTGACCTGTAGCGCCTGAAAGTCCCACTTCTGTCCCCGCAGCTCTGAGCTTCTGCGAGCAAGAGTCAGAGGAGGGCGTGGAGGGGTGCTGATCACCCAGGACCAGTGCCCCAGAGGGAAAGGCAGGCCTGGAGATCAGAGCCAGGTCTGTGCTCCTGAGTCCTCCAATGGCCGGTGTTCACTCGCCCCGCCCACACCAGGCTGACAGGAGTGAGCCAAGCAAGGTCCTGGCTCTCACCCTGGTCACTTTCCAGTCTGGAGGACAAGCTATGGCCATTGAAGCCATTGTAGTACCTGTGGGGAGGTGAGAATTTCTGTCGAGGGCAATAGAGGTGAAGGGCAAGGTCATTTCAGTGGTCAGCAGGGGCCTCCCTAAGGAAGTGAGCCTTGGGAAGAGCAGGCTAAGCTGAGGGCACAGCCTGTGCAAAGACTCTGGGGCAGGAGAGGCTTTGGTGATCCTTGGGGAGGAAGGAGGCCAGCCTGGGCGGAGCAGTGAGATCCAGGGGCAAGGGAGAGGAGATGAGGTCACAGGAAGTGGGGTGTCCTATTCCCCACCCACAGCAGGGCCCTGCATTCAGGAGGGCGCACCAAGAGAGGCGGCAATAGATGAACCAGGATGGATGGTCACCGTGCTGAGTGGGGCAGGCTCAGTGGTGCTCCCAGCACCAGCAGGCTGTGCCTGCCCTGGACCCTGTGAGAGACGCCAACTCTGCCTGCCCCTGACCTGCTGATGGGAACCCCTGAGGCCCCGTCCTGGGAGCTCTAACCGTCTTCCTGGGGGTTCTGATGTCCCCCGAGTTTGAGAACCAAGCTGAGCTGGACGGCGGCTCTTGTCATAGAGGGGATAGAAGGAGTTAGGGCGGAAACGCAGGAGGGAACGTGCTGGCACTGGACTTCACCCACCCGACCCTGAGCCCTGAAGGCCACCAGGGCAGAGGGCAGCTCCCAGCACCACACACATCCCGGATGACACTCCCAAGGTGTCGTTCCGCCTTCTTGATCCGCCCATTGTCCACAGTCTCCTCAGAACGCTTCCCTTGCCCAGAGCCCACCCTGGGGTAAGGTGCCTCCCGTGTCTCTGCCCAGGTCCCCCTTTCCTCCCTAGTTCAAGTAGGTGACAGGTGTGGACGTCCACGTGGCAAGCACGTCCACTCGGCAGAGGCAGGAGCTACCTGAGGCTGAGTGTTGGAAAGGGAGAGAGTTCCTGGAGTGGGAAGGTGCTCCTTTCTCAGGTGCCAGCTGCAGAGGATGGCTGTGCGGTCCCCACACCTGCCCAGGGACATCCCTGGACCCACAGGGCGCACCTGCTGACCAGTGGGGCGAGCTCCGTTTCTCTTCCGGGAAAGCAGGTCCAGCCCAGGGCTCTCAACGCTGGCTGTGCCTCAGAAATCCCTGGGAAGGTTGAGAAATTCCCGAGGCCCAAGCCGGATCCCACCTCTGTCTGGGGGAACCTCTGGGTGCAGCACCCGGTGTTGGCATCTCTAGTCCCCCCAGACACCCTGAATGTGCGCCTAGAGGGAGCACCGGACCCTAACCAATTTCTGTTTATGAGAATTTCAGGACCATGTGACAAACTGACCATAAAGAGGCCACAGACCAGAACAGCCCCAAACCAACACCTGTCCATGTCACCTGGCTCCGTCTCCATCTCTCAGCCACCAACTGGAAGCCTTCCCGCCTTCCCAAAGGACAACAGCCCCGCTCCCCAGGGTCTTGGCTCTGCCCACAGAGGGAGGAGAGCGCATCTGATTGGTGGGAGGCTGACACTCAGCTCCACCCAGTGGCTGGTTCACCTGCAGATGGTTGTGAGTCAGGAAGCTTCGCAGCAGGTGGGGGGAGGTCCCCAAGAGCGGCTCACCCCCTTCCAGCCAAAGTGTGGTCCCTGGACCCGCAGCCCCAGCGTCAGCCTCAAGAGCCTCTTAGAACTTGGAATCTCAGGCTGCATCCTGGGGCTAATGAGGAAGAAGCTGCATTTTTCATGAGAGCCCTGGTGATTCAGGTGCTCATTAAAGTCTGAGAAGCTCTGGGTTCAGTTTAAAAGGCAGTTATTAGCTCGTCTGTTGGGAAGGCCAGAAAGCAGCTCAGCTTGGTTACCCAGGGGCGCAAGGGTGGCTGTCAGGCCTCTCTCTGCACCTCTAACTCTTGGTCTTTGCCTCAGGGTCCTATGGTGGCTGCCATGGCTCAAGCAGCATCAGACTGTGTCCAAAACAGAGGAGCAGGAGAGCTGGGGATTGTTTACATGTGTGTCTTGGGGTGTCTTTCCTGGGG
>NW_026000026.1:5926404-5933681 GCF_001458135.2 Marmota marmota marmota
GTTCTGATGTCCCCAGCTGTGTAGTGTGTCTGCACCGTCCCTGGTCTCCACGCGGGAGATGCCGTGACACCCCACCCAGTGACAACCAGAACTGTGTCTAGACATTGGCCAAAGTCCCAGAGAGAAAACTGCCCCTGGTGGTGGGCCACTCCCTTTCCGAGACTTAGCGCTGGGATTTACTGCCGTAGCAACCCGCTGACGGGGGCCCTTCACTGAACTCTTGGGACTGCTGCGGCCTTCGCAGCCAGACAGGACCCAGCCAGGACAGTAAACGCCCCCCCTCACCGAGTCCCCCACACTGTGCAGGGACGTGAGTGACAAGGGGCCTCTGCTGGACGGGGAGCCCACGGCTGGGCCCCACATGTGACGCAGAGCCAGCCCCTGGCAGGCTGGTCCTCAGGTCTCGAGACCCCTGGCTGGCTGCAGTGAGTGCCAGAGTTCTCAGGGGAGCCAGTGGGAACCCTAGTCCCCTGCCATCCCCCAGTGGTGGCCGCGCCTCCTCCCCCCTGGGCTCCCAGAGCAGCTGCAGCCTCTCCTACCTGTCCCCTCCTTCACAGTGACAGGCACAGTGTCCAGTTCTCAGGGCTCCGGACACATGCGTGACACGCCATGGCTGGCGCGTGTCCCCCATGTTACGGCATGTTGTTGATGCTGGCACATGTCACCGTGTTACCTGCGGGCAGGCGGTGCATCTCTGTGCTCCGTCGCACCCACCGGGGTTTTGTATGGAGTGTTGATCTGTTCAAGTGTCTAATGTTTCATCAAGAACTGGTTTTTAATTGAGTCTCCTTACAAATGGATATTACGAAGCGACTGTGAAGTGTTCTGGTGACTGGACCCTGATGGCCTGCGTGAAATGCCTTCGGAAGTCTCTGAGCCGGTGATGATCCAGTGCTTCTGTGTTTGAACTCAGATCTTTTCAGCTACAATGAAATTTATAATGTGGACACTGGGAACCCCGAATGCTGGTGGACAAGTTTTTAAATTCTTAAGAAAATCATATTCATTAGAAATGATGGCAAGTTCTAGAATGGGATTCTGCTGAGTCCATTGAAGATGATTTGTTTCTGAAGGAAGACTGAAGGCAGAGCAAGCCAGAGGCCAACTTGGGTGTGACAAGGACCCCCGACCCCCACCCAGATAGACCTCAGCTTGACGGATGGAGCTGAGCTCGGGAAAGGCCCCAGAGGGGCCGCCTGTCGTCTGACGATCGGCATCTCTACCTGTTAACGGCAGATTGAAGGGACAGGCAGGAGGACTGTCTGCAGCCCTCAGAGGAGGGTGCACTTGTCCTCTGGACTGCCACACTGTCCTGCCTTTATGCAATGCTGTGGGATGGTCAGAGGTGAGGTGCTATGGTGTCTAACCGTGTCCCTTGAGAGCTGCCACCAGAGTGACGAGTGACAGGAAACAGAGCTGGGGCAGGGGAAGGGAAGCTGGGTGAAGCTCTTACCCGGAGTGAATTCTCCAATGTTTTTGAAGTTGACGTTGATGTGGGTGGTATTAAGGCCAGGGTCGAGGGAACACGTACTGACGTGGCCAGTGTGGTGTGCAGCTGCCCTTGGCCTCCCCCTGGGTGGCACCCTCCCGTCCCCCATCTCTGGCCCTGAGACTGGCATGACACAATGTAGGCGGATCCTCTCAGCAAGGGGGGAGGACGTGCGGCCCGTGCCTGGGTGTCCCTGGATGCAGCTTGGACTGCATAGTCCCCCGAGCTGCTGTGTGTGGGGGGGTGGGGGGGCGGGGCTGGGTCAGGGGTCACTTCGACTTCTGGGACAGAAAATACATCTGCCTCGCTTTCTGGGCAGGCAGTGAGAGGCCTGGGGGGACGCGTCTGCACATGGCTCCCCACGGGCAGCAGAATCGCAAACAGTCCTTGAAAATTGGCCCCAAAGACCTTCCCGCGTGGGTGAGAAGTGCCGTTTTCCGCAGTTTCATTTCTGCACTGGAGACATTGGACCCATACGCTACAGCTGGTCACACTGTGTCCCTCTGCACCAGGCCTCGGCCTCCCTCATGTGCCTCCAGGCCGTGCCCCGCAGACCCTGCAGCCGAGCCACGGGCAGAGGAGGGGGCTGGGGCGGGGCTGGCGACTCTGTACAGGCCACTTCTGACCCAAACCTCTGAGACGTGATTCACGCCTTGTTCCACGCTGCTGTCCCCAGGGTTGGCGTGTTACCTGCTGCAGGCTGGGGAATGCCCTGCACCTTCATGTGCACTGCCTGCCCTGGGAGCTGCGCCTGTCTCAGTGTGTCTGCACATGCTCGCCAACGCCATGGCGTGTCCCCCATGTTACGGCATGTTGTTGATGCTGACACATGTCACGGCATTTCATCTTACATTGTGGTGTGGCACTCCGTGTTTGGAATATCAGACTATGTCCCGTTCTGTCATGTCATGGTACATTATATGTTACTGCATGTCACACGCCACGTGTTATGGCATGATACATGTTACAGCACGTTGTTGCTCATAGTACCGTGTTTTCACACCATGACATGTTATTTCATTATGTGGCATGTTGTAACATAATAAGACACGTCACCTTAGGACACTGCATGCCATGCCATGTTACAGAGTGTTGTCATATGTTATGGAAGTCTTGGGTATTCCACAGCATGTCATAAGTTGTGCCGTGCTGTGTTCCAACACATTATAGAATGCTGTATATGTCATGGTTAGGTTTGCCTTAGTGTGTTAGGGCATGTTATCACCATTTATGGCATGGAATTGTATCTCATAGTGTGGTCTGTCTTTGTGTGTCTTACCATGCCACGGCAGGTTACAATACAGGGCTGTGCATGTTATGAGGTTTCAATATGTTCTGGTACACTGTAGCATGTTATAGCAGAAAATAGCACATGCCATTATGTGTTACAACATGCCTTCATGTATGTTCTATGTCATCAATGTCATGATGTGCATAATATGGCATGTTAACACAGGTCATGGCCTGTTGATGCAGCTACAATGCGCCATTGCATCTTACGGTACGTTCCATCATATGTTATTACATGTTATGCCTTGCTGTCTCACTTTATTATTTGTCATGACATGTTATCACATGTTATAACGTGATAACAAGCCATCATATCCTCCCATGTTATGACATGTAATTCCGTGTGTTGTGACATGCAATTTCATGCGACCATGTATTATATTGTGTCGTTGCATCTTACAATATGGCAGCATTACATGCTACCACGTGTAGGGCTGTGTGACAACACCACATTATCACACACCACATGTCATGGTATGTTACCATGTGGGGGTGTTGTTGAGTGTAACCTCAGCATGTGACAACATGCCGTGACATGTCATTGCATTTGACAATATAGTGTCATCGCATGTTATAATGTGTTATAAAATATCATGCCATTTTATGGCATGTCCCGGCAACTCTTTTCATGCTACGACAAGGTATGCCATGTTGCCATACCTTGTTATCACATGTTATCAAATGTTATGCCATGTGGCTTTTGGTGTGGCACCCTGAGTGTGGCACACTATAGCACTTCATCGTGTGGGGTGTTCTGATACATTTCTGCTCCTTACAATGTAGTGTCACCGTACATCACAGTATGTCATGTCATTCTCCATACAGTAAGAATGCTGTGAAAGCCTGGGACGTTATCACATGCCACAACACGACACAGCTTGTTATAATAAGTCACTGTGAAGCATACCACGGCATGCCGTATGTTGAGGAACATTGGATGACAAGACATCACGTGCTATGGCATGATACAGTGTGGCATGTGCTATGGAGGGTCTGTGTACACAACAGTATGTCACAATGTGCTGCAAAATGCCATCACATGTCATTGTTACAGCTGCCATCATATGTTGTGCATAACATGCCCTCATATGTTGTTCTATGTTATCAATGTCATGATGTGCATCATATGGCATGTTAACACAGGCTATGACATGTTATTGATGTCGTGACATGTTCATGCTATGGTGTGTAAAAGTGCTCTAGTGTGTCATGGCCTGTCACCAGGTGCTATGGCATGCTGTAGCATGTTGTGACATGTTCTTGTACCTTATAGAATGTGTGTTCACATGCTATTTCGTGTTCTGTGGCTACATTTCACTTTGGGGTAGATCATGCTTTTGTACCTTACAATGTGGTTATGCTATGAGATGTTGCAATATGTCACGGTGAGCTATTGTGTGACCACAGGCTTCTGGGTGCAGTGGCCCGTTATGGCATTGCATGTTGTGTCAAGGTGCTTACAATTCACTGTTAGCACAGGCCACCTCATGTGATGGTGTTGCGTGTTGTTATCACATGCAGCATCTCAAAATATGGCACTGTCGTGCACAATGTGTTGTGATATTTTATGGCATGTCACGGCATGTTGTTCTGTGTTGTTACATGCTATGACATGTTGTCTTTAGATGCAGCATGTCATGCCATGTCAGGGAGCACTACCGTGAGTTGCAGCATGCCAGCATTCCTCATGTTGTGGTAATGTCATCGTGTGTTCTGGCGCGTTAGGGGAACTTACAGTACAGTGCCATCATAGATCAGGTTTGTTGTGGCGCAACATGGAAATTTATGTATGTAATCGTATGTCACAAATGTTACAACTTGTCATAATATGTTATGACACATTATGTTAGGCTATGCCATCTTATTTGTGACATGTTATGATGTGTTGTGGCATGTTGTAATGTGTCACCTTATGGCATCACATGTCACATGATCCATCACATGTGTTTGCCATGTTATCACATGTTCTGACATGCCACGCCACCTGAGGTACATGTTATGTGTTGTGGTATGCTATCAGGGTATGCTATCACATGCTATGATATCACATGATGTGTTATGTGATTCATAACATGCGGTGGCATGTTATCATGTGTTATGGCCTGTTTTGTCACTTTGTCCCATGTTGTGGCAGTGTTGTGGAATCCTCTCATGGCGTGTCACCATTTGGTATCACGTGTTGTGCTGTGCTATGGTATTTATGTTATGTCATGACATGTTACCCTGTGACATGATGTGTTGTGATATGTTGTCATATGTTACGGCCGTGTTACTGTTTGGATCTTAAATGTCCCCACAAAAGCTCATGCGTCTGGCAATGCAGGAAAGTTCAGAGGTGGAATGATCAGACGTGACAGTGGTGGCCTTGTCTGGGCATCACTCCATCCGAGGGCTTAACCGTACGGCTGGTCACTGGGTGGTCCCTCAGGCAGGTGGGATGTGACGGGAGGGCGTGGACTGCTGGGGCCTGGCCTGGACTGTGCTGCCCTTGGCCCCTCCTAGCTCTCTGCTTCCTGGTGGTCATGAGCAAGCCTCTCCCCTGATGGCCTTCCACATGAGGCTCTGCTCACGCGGGCCAGGGCAGCGGAGCTGGTGACCGTGCACTGGGACCTTGGGAACTGTGGCCCAGACAGACCGTCCCTCCTCTAGGCTGCTCTTGCCAGGTAAACGCTGACCAACAGGGAATGCTGTCAAGGGTGTGGAACGTGCTCTACGGAGTGGCAGGGAATGGGGTGTCGGGCTTGTTCCTGTCCGTTGGGCATGCAATTATATCCCATGGTGTGCTGCGTTAGCACGTGCTGTAGCTCACTTTGGCACGTTAGGACACGTTACTGCATCTTAAAATCTCGTCACCCTATGCCGTGGTAAGCTGTGCGTGTGTCAGGGTGTCACGATCTCTGTTCCGTTGGATGCGTATTTATCTATCAGTTACTGTAGCACACCTTGGTTGCTTCCTACTTTGGGCAACTATAGATGAAGCTGCTGTAGACCCTCTTGCACAGGTTTTTGTGCTCATGAGTTTTCAGCTCACTGGGGTGAATACCAAGGAGTGCAATTGCTGGATCACGTGGTGAGAGGACATTAAGTAAGGACCCACCAAGTCGACTGCTGGTGGCCGCGCCCCTCTGCGCCCCTCTGCGCCCCCTCCTGTGCTGATCAAGAGCTCCCAGAATCTGGGCAGTCAGGATGTGGGATTTTCTCAACTCTCACAGGTGGGTGGTGGCTTCAGCTGGTTCACTGGCAATCGCCTGGTGGCATAGGGCGTTGGGCTCCTTTTCAAATCTTGTTTGCTGTCTGTATCTTCTTTGGTTAGTTCTTTGTAAGGTCTTTGCCCTGTTTTTCATTTAGGTTATTTTCTTATCATCAAGTTTTTAGAATTTGTTTTGTATTTCACACAACAGTCCTCTGTTCCTTGTTTAATCCGGTTGTCCTTTTTTTTTTTTTTAATTTGGTTCAGAGAATTCTTTATGTATTTGTTGTAGGAACAGCTCAAATGCACATGTTGCTGCGGTCTTTTGCCCACCTGAGATTTACCTTTTCACTCCCTGACACTTTCTTAACAGTGCTTTTATGATTAGAAATTCTGAACTTCAATCAGTTCAAGGCAGCAATCTTTCCTTTCCTACGGAGCTGAAGAAGCCTTTGCCTACGTCTGGATGCAGCTTGATGGTTTCTGTTAAGCAAACATTCAAAGATCGGCAGGTGGTACAAGCCTGGTCACTGAGGACCTGTTTTCAAGGAGGATCAAATTGAAGAGGAAACCCCAGGATCCACACTTGAACTTCCTGGTTCCAAAAGGCATACGCCCACCTATTGGTTTATGCTGCCTCTCTCCTACTCAGGCCTCCTTTGGTTGCAAATGAGTAAAATTTAACTCTTGAGGTTCAGAGGAAAATTGTTGGTTCACGTAACATAAGATCCAAAATGTCTGACTTCAGGCATGGGTGGATCCAGGTGCTCACATGATGGGGAACTGGGTCCTTCTCTTCATCTCATGGCTGTTTTCCTCTGTTGGCTTTATCAGTAGAAAGATTCCTTCGTTTCGTAAGCAGCCCTGTGACACTCTATCTTCCAGAGCAGGGACCATGAAATAAAAGATTGTCATAGGGGTGAGCTTGGGGTACTCTTGAGGCAGGAGAGTGACCCAGAGGGGGGAAGAATGGGCCCGGGTCCAGAGCACCTAGGAACTGAAGCGATAGGAGTTGGATTTAAGATGTGAGGGAGAGGAAGGGACAGGGGGACATCAGGGTCCCAGCACGAGCCTGGGCGGATGGACTCACCAGGCTCTGAGGTGGGGGCACCTAAAAACCCCAGACCCACAAACCCCACGTGACCAAGCACAGAAGGTGCTCAGAGGGTGGTCTGGGCTGGGCCCGGGTAAGGAGCCCTGTGCACGTGGCCCGAGGACCCAGGAATTGAGCAGAGTGGGACCAGAGGCGCTTGGTGAAGCCCGAGGGACCCTGCGTCCAGGGCAGGGGGGACGAGGAAGCCTGGGGCG
>NW_026000026.1:5936770-5942720 GCF_001458135.2 Marmota marmota marmota
TGGGGGGGGGGGGCTGCCAAATCTGTTGGTGGGGGGAAAAAACAAACCCATTTTGTATCTTGAAGCTCTTTAGGGATATTTTATCAAAGGATCCGTCCCAGGGGTGTTATTTTGGGCTCCATCTGATGCCAGCTGACTCGCTTCTATTTAGCATTTCATTGACTTTGAAAATCACGAGCCCAAATTACAGTCTCTAACTAAAGCCGGGAGAGGGTCTGAGCAGACTGATTAATATATTCCCTTCTCTTCCCGTCTCCTGCTTGCTTTAAATGATGCATGAACATGCCGCACGGATTATTTATTTATTCTGGAAGAAAAGAAGAGGAAAGTGGGGGTCTGGTGGCTCCAGGGTGAGCCCTGTTCCTCTTTGTCCTCCAGCTGGTCATCCACACGGAAGCAGATCTGGGCCCCTGGCCTGGCTCCCGGGGCCACGAGTCAACATTTCAAGCCTGTTAACTGCTCTTAATTAGGGAAAGGTAGCAGGCTAATTAGCAAAGGACAAGACCACAGGGCCTCAAGGTGGCCCCGTGGATGGCCGATACTTTGGAAAGAATTGGTGCTGCGTTTTACGTCTTGCATATTTGGACTTTGGAAGTGGAAGGGCCAGAAAATGAATCACCTGCTGAGAAAGCAACTATGAACTCCCAGGGGGCCTTCTTTTTCAATGGGGCCTCTCAGATGCCACACAGGGAACCCATCCCCGTCTTGTCTGTTGTCACAGGGCTTATGAGGCCTAGGGAAGGAGGGGCTGCCTTTCCCACAGTCCCCTCCGGCCAGCCAGCCTCGTCCCTGCTCTTCCTAAAGGAGAGAATTTAAAGGTCATTCTAAAGTGTGCCGCAGGTTGGATCGTGCTGCCCCGTGACAGCCGGCAGGCGCCAGGGGACGAGAAAGAAGAGCTGGGAGACCCCGGAAGTCCTATGAAGAAAGCAGCGTGTGACAATGTTGGCCCGTGGGCGGGGCGGGGGGACATTTGCCACCAAGATCCCCAGGAAATGTGCACCCGACTTAATCCCGAGGTGTCTGAGTGGCCTTTCCTGATGGTCTTCATATTTACCAAGCTGCATTAGGCTCGTCAGGCCAGGGTTCTGCCACTCCCAGGCCCTAAGAGGGGACACAACTGTCCTCCCCAACATGGAGCACAATTCCCAGCCTGCACCCATCCCCCAGTGCCCTGGGCCAAACTGAACCGCGGGTTCCATGATTGACGCATCATCTCCTACGGAGCAGTGCCCTTGGGTCCCCAGCTCCCATGGGGCCAGGACCAGGAGCAAGAGGCAGAGGGGCATCTGACGCCCAGGGGCCATGTTTACACGCTGGGTAGACGCCTGCTGTTTGCCTGCTCAGCATCTATGGCCTCTGTCCTCCCATCTCAGATCCTGCTCTCCTCTGAGAAGCCACCCTTCACCTGTCCCTCTCAGGTGGCTTGGCGGGGTGGGGGCTCTGTCTGGGGTGAGCCCTCCCCAGTAGCAGAATTCCATGTCACTCATTTTACAGGTTAAAAATCTCAATTAGCAAAAATATTCTTAAGTCTTCTCCTCTGGCCAACTACTGTGACCTCTTCGAAGATGTGGAATATTTACTGGGAAAACCCTGCGGCCTCTCCCGCAGGGTCACTGGGCCTTTCAAAGGCCTCTCTGGAGGTGCCCATCCTGGCCTAGGGGTCTGCTCCACCCTCTCTGTTGGTCCCCCCTCCAGCAAAGCCTCGGAGGGGCTGTGGGTGCACACACGGAGAGCACGACGTCCCTGTCCTACCTGGGGCTGCAAGGGCTGTGCTCCTTCCTGCCACAGCCCCAGCCCAGAGCCATGGCTTGTCTCCCAAGTCTGAGATGGGGACTTCCCGGGGGCAGCAGGTGCTGGTTCAGGGGGACTGCTAGAGTAGTCCATCCTCTCGGCCACACAGGTGGCCTCAGGGTCACCGAGGGGTCCAGGCAGAGCCAACCCTCCCACTGCACCGGGGGCACAGAACTCAGGTTTCTGTTGAGGTTCCTGGATGTCAGAACCCAGCCATGGGGAGAGGCTGCCTGTGAGTGGGCCCTCAGGGGCCAAGGCTGACCCGGGCTGCGGGGGACGCTGCTGGGCCTGAGGGCCTGGGTTTAGCTGTGCCTGAAGCTACACCCACATCTGGACTTTCAAAAAGATACGAGCTGTAACTCTTTCTTTCCCCTATTCTTTCTTCTCTACTTTCTTTCTTTTTTTTTTTTTCTGAGCATTGATGTGACTTCTGTCACCTGTGATTTAGAGTGCTGATGAACAGAGACCCACGCAGAAGCCACCCAGGTTCCCTGGTGGACGTTGGTCTGTGTTTGTGGCTCCAGCTGTGAGAGCCGCAGAGGACACCTCGCTGACAACAGAACACCATTGCTACCTTTAGCTGGGGGCTGGCCGGGTTCAGCTTTCCTCTTGCTGCTCGTACGGAGGGCCTGGCTTGGTTGCGGTGCTTCATGGTCCCCTGATATGCCAGTCCAGCAGGGGCTGCCTGTGAGTGTGACTTCACAGCTTGACTCACAGGCAAAGCCACCCGATGGCATGATGGTCCAGGTTGGGCCAATGAAAAGATGCATTGAATTAAAACGAAAGTCTTGGTTTTCTTGGACACTTCAGCTGACGCCTGTTTGGGCCAGTCCTCGGCCTGTGTCTGCACTTTCCCTCTGGGTGTGGCTCGGGTGTGTCCCCTGGTTGGCCTCTCCCTTTCCGCCTCCACGTTAACTCTCATTCCCACCTGGACCAGGGTCTAGGTCTACTAAGAAGACGGAGAACGTGGAATGCTCAAGGTCACCCGTGGTGCTTTCAATGTTTTCTTAAAGATTGTTTTGGTTTTGGCAGGATTCAGAATCCTGCATTCTGCGATGTATCTCTTCGTGTTTACATATTTCTTTTACAAACAGTGATTTTCCTTCAGTTAGACTTATGTCCTGCCCTTCAGAGGCCCTTATTTGCCTCATAGTTTGCTGCCACACAAAAGCAAATTGTTTAAAAGGAAAGAATGATTTATATTGCTTCCACAAGAGCCCCAAATATACAAATTTTGCCAATGGATATATCTGCTATTGATGTGTGCAATCACCTTTTAAAATTTGTTTTTAAATTGTCAATGGACCTTTATTTTTTTTATTTTATGGGGTGCTGAGCATCTAACCCATGCCTCACACGTGCAAGGCAAGTGCTCCACCACTGAGCCAACCCCAGCCCTTGGAATCACCTTTCATACAGAGGCATAGGAATGAATCTTGGCATTATGTACTACACGGTGTAACTCTTAGGGAAAAAAATCTCCAAACAGACTCACCTTCCAGCCAGCGGTTTCCACAGCCCGAGCCTCAGGACTGTTGTGGGAAAGACTAGGCACGAAATTCACCGAGGCTGGGACTTGGCTTAGAGTGACCAGGGTCGCATGCTCTGTGCCATTGTGTGTGTGTGATATCCAGAGAAGCCTGCGGTCTGCACGGACAGTGTTTGCTTCTAGTTTTAATTACTGTCAGCAGGAGAGGGTCAGCTACCTGAGGCAGGGGCCTGGCCGACACCCTTCCCGGACCCTGTGGGGAGGCACCTTCAGAACTGTGTGGCCCCCTCGGGAGGCAGCTGGACTCTCCCGTCTCTGCCTTCGGGACGTGCAGGGTGGCAGCTGCCTGGGTCTCTGTAAAGTGAGCGCTCTGTCCCTGGCTGTCCCTTCCAAGGTGACATGAGATCTCTCTTCCTAGGATCCCGCTCTGGCTCCATCCAGACGGGAACTCAAGGAAAACCAGCGCCCTCCGGACACGGTTCATCTCAGGCCAGGCCCACCAGGGCCAAGGACACCCAGGAACCACCGGCCATCTGGCCAGGGGCAAAGCCGCTGGCTCCCTGGCGCTGCCTCTCTGGGACGGCCTGTGGGAAGAGGCCTGGGCACATGGCCATGAGCCCTGGGCAGCTCTGCCCAGGCAACACCAGGTGCTGGGCCTCCTGCTGCTCCCAGTCCAGCCCTGGGCTGAGGCCCAGGTATGGTCATGGGCAGGAGGGTTCCTGTTGTCCCCAGCCTCCCATCTGGATGCCGTCAGGAGGCAGCGGAGGCTTAGCATTTCAGATCCAGCAACTTTTCAACAAAGTCCCCAAGTCCCCAGGGTTCCCTTCCCAGAGAGGTGCCACCAAACACTTTGCCTCTTCCCTGGGTCTCCCCCTTCTTCCCTTCACATGGAAGCCGTGGACTAAACACTCCAATCTGCTCCCTCTACCCCCTGCCCTTGGCCCTGGGCCTCCATCCTTGGTGACAGGGTCCCCAGCCCCACTCCTCCTCCCACCCTGAATCCCACCCTCCGCACGCCCCAGCCTCAGCTCCTCAAAGCCAACCAGACCACGTCACCCTGAGCAGAGCTTCGTGACCCTTCCACACTGGTGCACTCCACCTGCCGTGGCCTCCCGCAGCCCTTCCCTTGCTTCCTCTTCCCAGCCACTTGCCTGAGGGCCTTTGCACGTGCCATGAGGTCTTCCCAGCATGCTCTTGCTGCATCTGCTCCTCAAGTCCTTCCTAGCTCTGCTCAGGTGTCCCCTGTTCAGAGTTCCCTGATTCTCCACCTAAGGAAGTCCTCTGTGCTCCTGCATCTCCTCCCTACTCCTTCTCAGAGGCTGCCCCCATCTGAAGCCGGTTGGCTCTTTCCAAGTCTTTCCCTGTCACTTGCACCCGTGGGAACATGAGCCACATGAGAGAAGGAAGGTCACCCTCCCGTTTGTTGCTGGATCCCTGCTCTCAGGACAGGGCCGACTGCAAACGAAGCTCTTGCTGAGCATTTGCCAAAAAGCTGGATGAGAGGAAAGAGCCTGGGCCAGTGCTGGAATCCCAGGTATTCCAGCCAGACTGCGGGGTCAGAGTGGCCTTGACATCACTCAGCCACACAGGTTCCTTTTGCAAACATGGTGGCCAGCCCAGGGGGCTCCTAGGAAGGGCAAGTTCAGGCCCTTCCCTCTCACACCATGCTGTGCCCCCACCACGTCAGGCCACCATGTAGCAGGAAAGCCCTCCCCAGAACGTGGCCCCTCGATCTTCCTGGCATCCAGAACCGTGGGCCAAACAACCTTTCGTTCATTACAAATGACTCAGTCCGTGGCCTTCTCTCACAGCAGCAGCAACTGACTAAGGCAGGTGGTGTGAGGAGCGCCAAGCAGGAGGACCCGGGGTTTGCTGTGAGCAGTCGGGGGACCCAGGTGTCCTCCAGTGGGATGGGGGTCCAGGAGGAGCGGTGGGGGAGGGAGGAGCTGTGTGAGCCCAGACCTGGAGCAGGAAGCCTTCAGAAGGAAAGGCCCCAGCCGGCTCCCCAGGCTCAGCCTCTCCCTTCATTTCCCCTGCAGGGACCATCCCCTGTGCCACCTAGTGAGTGAAGCCACCTGCCTTGGCTCTTGTCTCTGAGGGATAAAGGTCAATGTCACAGCGGCTCTGCTGGGAAGCTGTCTTCAGGCCAAGACCTTCAGATTCAATGAGAAATCTGCACTGATGAAATTTTCATTAAAGAAACCCCATCCCCCCCTTGTCGTCTGGCTTTGCGTATCAGGCTAATTTGGGTCTGATTACCAGCCATCTGAAGATCGGGGCATTATTAAACATTCAGAGGAGCCACGAGAGCGGCTCCCTCTCCTCTCACAGCCAGAGCAGGGGCTGTACTCATGGTGGCCGCGGAGCCGGGCTGGCACCCAGCCAGAGAATGATCTGGTTTGAGGGAGATGTGACCCCTCTGCCTTCAGCGGAACTGAGCTGCTTGGCTTACAGGGCACACGATTTAATTGACTAAATCATCTAAAGAAAATTATTCCAGTCCTTGACCTAGTTTTACATCAACAAGCTGTGCCTGTGCCTGGCCAGTCCCCTCCCGCCTCTGAACCTCACTCCTGCCCCATCTGGAGCGCAGGGAGGTTGGGCCTGACGGGTGCTGTACAGGAGGCTGTGGGCTCAGTCAGCTCGGGGGACTCTGTCTGCAAGCTGGTT
>NW_026000026.1:5943078-5948380 GCF_001458135.2 Marmota marmota marmota
CTAAGCTTTCTTCCTTTAAATTTTCTTCCTCTGTCTGACTAGCTTGAGAGACCTTCTCTTTTGCTTGATCTAAAATGTCTTTCTCCATGGTCTGAACCTCTAACAATTTACTTAACACTCTTTCAGTTTGTTTTTTACTAATTTCTAATCTGTTATAAAGATAACGCAACCCAATAAGATAACACAAAACAAAACCGAAACAGAATGAAACAAAAACGGAACAAAAAATCGTTGTATCAATTTTCCTATTTTCTTGACATGTGCATTTGTGGTCTATTTCTATCTCTTCCTCAGGGGTGAACAACTTCAAACCTTGAGCCAACCATTTTTCCCAATCTGCCTGAGAAAATTCTAGGGATAGGCAGCTTGAAACAAACACAAAACAAATCAAAACAAGAACACATTGTTTTTTAAAATGGTCACCCATTCTCTCGCCTTCCCTTAGGGGCAAGCAATTTCACTTACCCCGAAGCTTCAGACGTTCCCCGCAAGGGCCGCCAAATGCCGCAGTCTGGCTGGGCACAAATCACGAGCCACTGAAGCAGGAACAAGCTTTATTTTTAAACTGCAGGAAAACACTTCACACAGCTCCCGGGGAATCCTCCCGAACGCCACGAGGCTTCTCCAGGAACCCCCAGCCGGAAATATCTCTCCCGGAAATCCCTCCTCCTGCACTTCCCCAACCAATGGGAACTCTCGGGGAATCCCCGGAAATCCCCATGAGAACTCCAAAATAGTGCGAGAACTCAAAAGTTGCGGCAGAGGCGGATAGTAATGCCTTGCCTGTCAATCAATACTGTTGGCAAAATGCCAGGGGCCATACAGACTCGGCCGTGGCTCTCAGCATGTACCCTTGGTCAGGTGGTGGTCAAACCTGCACAAAGTACATCTTAAACACAGCCAGAGAAAACCCAGGCGTTTCCTTCAGAGGAGAAACAATCTCCCAAGCACCAACTAACTCCTCCATCAGAACACGGAACTGGAGGCTCACGGGATGACGGTGACAACTATGACTATAAAGTCAAGCTATGACTTCATACCCATCAGAGTACACCTCTGAAGTGAAGACGAAATAAAGGCATTTTTAGACGAGATCGGGCGCGTTCAGGGTGGTATGGCTGTAGACAATAAAGGCATTTTTAGAAAAGAAAAAAAAATGGAAAGAACTAGGAGGTCTACACTAAAATAGACACCAAAAGGAGTCATTCGGACAGAAAATAAATAATTTTAAAGGAAAGGGAGGGCATACAGAGAGAATAAGGATCAACAGCAAAGGTGAGTTCAATGAGTGACGAAGCCCTAGCTGTGTCCTGTGGGGCTCTCGACGTGTGGGGAATCGAATGACATGGCAACAGTGGCACCAGTGACCAAGAGAATGTCATGATGTGTCCAGCATCGGGGGGCTTCCCTGTCCAGGAAGTGAAGACTTCTACTTTCAGATGCAGTCAGATTCCCTAACACACGTATTACAAGAATAACGGAGAAGTTAAAATGAACAATCTGGTTGGAATTTAAACCCTGACTGATAAGTGCACCTGATGACACAAAGGCAGGAGAGACAACGGTGATGTAAGGAGAAAGCGAATAGTAAGAAAGGGCGATGAAATCATTATTTCTTCTTTTTTTGGTACCAGGGATTGAATCCAAGGTCTCTTACCACTGAGTCACATCCCGGCCCTTTGTGTTTAGAGACAGGGTCTCACTGAGTCACTTAGGTCCTCACTGAATTGCTGAGACTGGCCTTGAACTTGCGATCCTCCTGCTCAGCCTCCAGAGCTGCTGGGATTCCAGGCGAGCCCTGCAGCACCCAGCTAGAAGGAAGGCTTAGATTCTGTGGAGAGCTCCATTAAGTGCCCACAGAGAGGCCAGTCTTGTTCCCCTGTAGAGGAGAATGGAGCCGTTCCTCATCTAACCCCAAGGTCTTAGAGGTAGATGTGCTGGTGGGTCATCTCGGGGGCCTGGGGCAATGCTCGACTCCCCAGGTCCAGCTTCAAGAGCGAGACTTGAGAACTTACATTTTTGGACGCCCAGCCCCCTCCCAGAGGGCAGCCACCTCTTGCGTGGAACGGGAAGGGGCAGGACGAGGGAGAAGGAATTGTTACCGTGTTAGTTCAGTCATTGGGAGCTCAGTGCTTAGTAAGGGGCAGAGGCAGGTGTTGGGGACCACATATCAAGTCAAGATGGCACCTGGCAGTTTGCCAGGAGGAGTGGTTTGTGAGGCAACACCACCGAGCCATTAAGATGGTGGGATTCCTTATTGGCTGACTGCTGTATCTGGATGATGCTAATTGAGTCAAGCTGTGTGTCATCAGGTATATATACCTCTGCTGTTTTGCAATAAAGCAGTTCTCGCTTCAACCTTCAAGTTGCTTGTCACCTCCCGGTTATTTTGCCCAGCCGGACTGCGGCAAATGGTGGCCCACACGGGGAACTCCGGGACACTTGGAGGTAAGTGACAAGGAAAGCTGCCTGTCCCTAGAAATAGATAGGACGGGAGGAAAACTGCTTGCCCCTGAGGAAGCAGATAGGGCGAGAGGATGAATGGCCATTTCGAGAAAATGGAGAAGATTGATACAGTGTGTTTTTGTTTTGTTTTATCTTTGTTTTGTGTTGTCTTTGTTACGGATCAGAAGTTAGTAAAAATCAAACCGAAAGGGTGTTAAGTAAATTGCTAAAGGAAGGAGGCACCTCAGTAAAACCAAGAGCAGTTAGGGCATACGTTGATAAAAGCCCAGGAACTCTAGTCAGAAAGAGGAAGAAAGTTCAGAAGAGAAAAGACTATCAGGGAAGGAGTTACAACAAAAGGTTGCTACTAACCACTTTTTGTCACAAGAGGGTGTGTGAAGTGGCGCAGCCTGGCGCGACAGTTGCTGCGTGCGTGAGCTGGTCTCAGGGCAGCAGGGACTTTCCTTTCCCTGCCCCGCCCCCTGCCATGGGGCTGCCTGGGGAGCAGGACGCTGTGGTTGGCAGCGGAGGATGCGCCCGGCACCCCTGAGTTTGACCATTTCCAATGCCAATAACTAATGAGTCGTCAGTTTTTCCCTATTTGCTGCAGGTGCTGCCTCCGGACATCCAGAACTCCAGTTTAGCTATGCTTATATCTGCGACAATGGTTCTCCCACACCTGGAGGCTAATGAATAATGAGCACCATTGAGGCCTATTTCAAATGTAAAAATACAGAACCTGTTAAGCTTACTTCAATTAATTGGTAGCAGTTACACCAGGCACTGTGTTAAGAAATAGCATATGATTCGGCTGAAAGCAATTTAGCAAAGTAATTTGGCTTACTACAACTGAGTAAGATGTTCGACATAAAAGCCTAACAGAATGTTTTAACCTACTCCTGTTTGTTTGCTTTCACCTTTCCTTTTCATTATATCTAATAATTTTGTTCAGGATAATGTACTAAATTGTTCAGAAAATTGTTTTCTTAGTGCCTGCTGGAATGCTACACAATTTTCTTTAGCCATCATAATTTTCTTTAGCCATCATTGCCAGAATTCCTACCTCCATCCCAGTGCCAGTGAAGACAAAAATAGAAGAATTTCCAGTATTATTGAAAAACCAAATGAGACTTCGGAATTACAGCTACCATCATGACAGCTGTTGCTGTTTCTGCTGCTGCTCCTACAGCTTCTGCGATAGCTATCACAACAAACTGTATAAACTGCTGCATCAGTGAATAATGTAACTCAACAAGTAATGCTCAATCAAAGAGTCGATTTACTTTAAGAAGAAATAATATATTAATGGATTCCTCTGCTTTAAGCTGCTTACAGAACTTACCTGGACTGTGTATCACTTATATGCATTATGAACCAATCTATGGATAATTGTAATAGTACCAGGGTATCTTTGCTGACGGTGTCATCGGTGGTATAGTTTTTCCAAGGGCTTCTTACTTGGAGCTGTCAATGGCTTGGTATCGTGGCATTTTGTATCCTCCTCCTTCTGCTTGTGGCAGGTTGCTTATGGTCTTTGTGTAAAAACCACTATGGTTGTTATCCATAAGTATGGCTAAGTGTGTTGGGCCGGTAGTCAAAGACGGGTAAGATCCAATTACAATGGTACCAACCTAAGCCAGGAGGCTGACGATTTGAGGTCAGACCATCCTATGACGGGTAAGGACCCTATGTAGTATTGGACAACCTAAGACAGGCACGGTCCCTAGGCCACATACTTGTTGTTTAATAAATCAAAAGGGAGGAGATGTTGGGGACCACATATCAAGTCAAGATGGCGCCTGGCAATTTGCCAGGAGGAGTGGTTGGTTTGTGAAGCAACGCCACCGAGCCATTAAGATGGTAGGGATTCCTTATTGGCTGATGGCCGTAACTGGATGATGCTAATTGAGTCAAGCTGTGTGTAACCAGTCAGGTATATATACCTCTGCTGTTTTGCATTAAGGCGGCCCCTGCTACCTTGGGTGCCCCCTACCTTGAGTTCCCGCTCAATTCCTGCTGAGTTTCCCCGCAATAAAGCAGTTCCCGCTTCAACCTTCAAGTTGCTTGTCACCTCCCGGTTATTCTGCCCAGCTGGACTGCGGCAGGCAGGTGCACCGTCAGCGCAGTGCAAGGAGCTGTGGGCCGGGAGGGGCCTTCGCCCTCCTGCAAATGGCCTAGAGGAACCACCGGGTCTTCCTGAATCCTGATCTTTCAGGCCTTGGCAGATCCATCCATCCACACAGCCCTGTGTTTATCCATTTCTGCAGCCCAAGCAAAGAAAATTAAAAATGGAAGAGGAGGCCGGCGGGGAGAGGGAGCCTCGTGTGGATCTGCAGGTCATCGGCTCTCCCTGGCACCTCAAGGCCTGCTGGACACGGGACGCCGAGGTGAGGCTGCCCAGGGAGGCTGTGGCTTCAGAGGCCCTCAGCAGCTGGCAGGTGTCCCGGCTCCAGGTCTGCTGCAGGGTCCCTGCCCTCAGCAGTGGCAGGGAAAGCAGGGGTTGTGCCCAAGGCAGGAGGGGCTGGAGCCAGCCTGAGGGGGTTGAAGGTCCTTTGGTGACAGCCCTGCAGGGCCGGCTCTGCTCCCAGATCCACGGAGCTGCTCTGGAGGACCTCAGGGGAGGCCTCGGCCGGAGGGAGGACAGGCCCATCCTGCCTCAGGCTCCTCCTGGGAGCCTGGGGAGTTTGGAGGGACAAGGAAGGAGCTCTCAGCCCAGTGGCCCAGGGTCCTAGGTCCTGCCAGGTGTCGATGATGGTCCATCTGGCCATGGTGAGTCTGTTGAACTTTACAAAAAGAAAAAGAAGGAGGAAGGGAGGAGGGAGGAGGGAAAGAAGGAGGGAGGAGGGAGGGAGGGAGG
>NW_026000026.1:5948563-5959870 GCF_001458135.2 Marmota marmota marmota
AAAAAAAAAAAAAAAGAAAGATGAAAAGGAGGAGGGAGGAGGGAGGGAGGAAGAGAGGGTGGTGGATATGGAGATGTCCTCCCTTCGTCAGTTTTGGAATTTTGCGGCTCAGGTTTATGACAGAGCTGACAGATGGACGTGCTTTCTGCCCCCCCCCCATGCCTGGAAGAATTAACTTTAAAAGATGCAGCGCTGGGAACGGCTTCGTGAATCGAGAAAGATCCAGGAGCAGGAGAAAACCCCGAACCCTGCAGGGAGAAGGAGCTGACTCCACCGAGGCCCAGACCCTGGGGGAGGAGGAGCAGGGCTGCGGAGCTCTTGGGAAATGTCCTTCCAGGTAGAATGTGGACCACAGTAGGCCACAGGTCAGGGGCGAGGACGGAGTAAGGACATTCCAGACCTGCAGGAGCAGAGTTTCCCCTGTGTCCTTCCTCAGGAAGTGTGGAGGAGGGGAGTCCCCCAAACGAGGCACCGATGGAGAAGGGGACACTGCGGGACTGCAGACACGGGGGCGGGGAGTCCCTGGGTGGGTCTGGAGCTGTGGGAAACGTCCAGATGGACGTCTGAAGCAGAGCTGGGCGCGGCCCCTCCCCCAGTGTTGCCCTAGGAGCACAGCCGTCCCCTGCCTGCGTGGGCCCTGTTGAGAGGTGGCTTGTGGCAGGGCAGAGACTTTAGGGATGGCTAGTGTCAGCTATGTTTGTGGGACACCCAGGGAGATTGGGAAGTGAAGGTGATTACTTTAGAGAAACTGAAACACAACCAAGAATATGAGAAAAGGCCAATAAATTTCACACCCCCTTCCCAACTGCCGGTGGTGTTCACGCCTGACACTGTGACCACGGCGCAGCCCCCCGGCCCCCCTTTATGAGGCATAACTGACAAACAGAAGTTGCGTGTGTACAAGGCGTGTGGCAGGAAGTTGATCCGAGTGTGCGCACTGCGACGGTCCCACAGGCAGGCCACGGGTCCCACCCACCGCCTCACGTGGGTTCCATCTTTCTTTGGTGGCGAGAATCCTTAAGACCTACTCCCAGCAGACTTCAAGTGTAAGTCCTTCCACACGGGCATGGACGCAGCCTCGGAGGCCACGCTCTGCGCCACCCGCGAGCGCTGCAGAATTTGTCCACTCATCACTGAGGCTCGGCCCTTCGGACCACCTCCCCCTTTTCAGGTATCCCCATTTTTCTTCTGCACGGGAAGACCTGGCAGAAGGCACAGGATGCTGCCAGGTGACAGGTGACAGGGACCGTGTGGGTGTGAGGCGCTGGTCAGAAGAACAGTCCTTGCCTCTGGTTTCACAGCCAGGAGCAGCGGGTCTGGAACTAGGAAAATGAGGCAGCCCAGGTAATGAGGTCACCGTGGAGCCAGAAACCCCGGGGAACACGCAAATCCCTGAAATGGCTGTTTCCGGAGGGCAGGGGTGGGGGCGGGGCTGGAAGCGGCAATTTTTTATTGGCAGCCCTATAATCCTCCGACCCTGATTAAACAATCCCACGATCCTCGTTTTTAAAGAGTATGTGTTTTGGTGTTTGATTTTATATATAAATAAAGACACGCTACGCGGCTTTACCGCGGCTTTCCTGATAGTTTTGCGCACTCCAGGAGGCTTTTAAGATACATGTTGATACACATAGTTTTCCCCTTTAATCACCACCTAGAGTTCCTTTGTAACATCGCTGTTGAATGAGGATGGACACCTGCACGGCTCTGAGCTTTTCCCCCCATAGACAAAGCCACACTGAGCCTCTCTCCCTGCGCCATGAGCACAGGGGTTTCCCTGAGCTAGATTCCTAAGCTGCCCTCACAGGGAGAGAAGGTCCACAGCTCTGTTTCGATGGAGAACACCAGGGAGCCAAGACTTCCAAAAGGACATAATAACAACAAAACATGGTTTTAAAATCTGACAATCCATATTTTCTCCTCTCCCATCGTCTCATGTTTTGCTGAGAAGTTTAGTGTTTGTTCCTTCCGCTGTGTGTCTACTCAACCTCTCTGTGCCCTCTGTTCATTTTTTTCCACAAACCCTGATCAAAAGCTTTCTTTTTCCCAGGCTCTGGCTGTGACAAGAGCTGCATGGTGGCAGAGTAGGGACTCCTGTCCTTGAAAACCCATAGCTGGAAGAGACATGAGAAGAGATGCTTCAAATTCAGGACCGGGAGCATCCTGTCATCCTGTGTCTGAAGGTGGGACACAGGATGCACTGGCCAAGGAAGCAACAGCCACGGGACGTGGTGTGAGTGACCCTCTGCCTGCATCTCAGATTGGTGGCCCCATCCGGCCAGCAGCTCTATCCAGAAGCTCTGGGCCATCCTGCTCTCCCCCTCTGTCCCTCCGAACCCCAGGCTAAAGCACATCCTGTGGGAGGGGTCCACTGCTCAGCCTTCCCCCCAACCGCTGCAGCCCAGCCGCCCTCGACTCCCATCCGATGCCTGCAGGTGGTCCCTCGTGGTCTCTTGCTCCTCCCTGGCCACCCATAGCCTGTCCACTCCCCACAGGGCCCCAGAGGACCTGCCAAAGGTGGGTCACCACTCCTCAGTGACATCACAAGGACGCATGGGCCACGTAGGAGCTCACTCTCCCCCCAACTCCCTGCTGCCCTGGAGCCTGATGCTGGTCAGAGGCAGGAAGAGACGCTGCGCCCGGAACACAAAGTGTCCCACCTTGCGGTCGCGGGATGGCGACAGAGGCCCAGGGCAGAGCGTTCTCTTCCACAGAGACCCAGAGGATGAGAAGTGCCCACAGGTGCCAACACTGCTGACGGTGCAGGGCTGTGGTGACCCTGGGGGGCCTGTTAGGGCTCGGACTCTCTTGAGTGGCAGGTTTACACACACAGCCGCCACCTGCCTGGTCCCACGAGCAAGGGAAACACGAGCCAGCAGGCTCCTCCTCTTGGTCACCCACCGGAGAAATGAAGGCAGAGTGACAGGTGCCTTTAAGGACAGTCTTGGGGTGGTCAGGTGCAGCGGGAGGGCCTCAGCAGAGTGCTCCCCTCCAGCCACGCCCAGCACAGGGCCTGAGGGACCCTCTGGGCAGCAGGCAGGTCCCACCTGCATTGGAGTTCTGGCCTCGGGGACGAGGGGACACTCCCAGCAGGCGGCCAGAGCCACAGGAGCCAGGGAGGGTCTTCCCACTTCCGTGTCCCAGGTCCACGCACCCAATCGCTTTATTGGGTCTCAGTTTTCTTTCTTTATTGGAGATGTTTTGTGTTCAAAAGAGCCCGGTTAAAGCAACATGGCTATTTTAGATCTTTTTCAGCTTTTAATCTTATTTTTAATTTCACAAATAATACTAAAAGATGATTTTATTAAAATTGAAATGACTTCAAAGCCTGTGAGGTAAAGGCCTCTCCTTTGCTACTTACTGTCCCACACCCCTGTTAATTCAGAAACTTCATTATTCCAAATTGTATTCTTCTCGACTAGTTCCTATACCTGCAGCCCTATAACTTGGGCATGCAGAGACACATATGTGTAAGATGTGCACCTGTGTAAATATTATTCATCTACGTTTTTGCACAACAGGTGTCTTAGGTATAACTTTCTGCAAGAACACACTGGCGTGTCGGATTTCTTGGAATGATCCCCCAGTAGCCCAGGATGGATGGGCCGTATCTGATTTGACCAAGGCATTGCTAGATAGCGGGGTATTTTCATGAATCCATCCACTTTGGCTGCTATAAATATAATGTGGAGGACATTCTTAAAATTTTAATGGCTTCCTCTGTTGTGCAGAAGTTTTTAAAATTTAATGTAGTCAGTGGCCAGAGAAACTCACCCAAGTGACTTAGGTGAAGGTAAATTGTTTTGATGAAAAACTCAGAGGTCAGGCCTTGGGTGCTGGTGGCTCGGGGGATGAGGCTGTGGGGCTGGGTGTTTGTTTCAGTTCTTTCCTCCGTGAGCTTTTCGTCCCTGGGCTCCTGCCTGGTGAGATGGCTTTCGGCAGCTGCAGGGACCTTCTCGCTTATCGTGGTTTGGCCAGATGAGCCTTGGCCTGTCACACGGCTTGCCTGTCAGCCCCTCACTCCACCAGACACAGGCAACAAGAGCCCGGAGGGAGCCCGCTCTGACAGTGACGCGGTGACTTCATGAGAGCTCTGGGTGCTTTGCAATTCCATCTGTCTGCTCAGGACGGTCCACAAATGGCTGGTGCATCGCTGTGAAGGCAGGAGAGGGGCCTGTCAGGAACGCTGTCACTCACACCAGACGGGGTGGATCTTTCCAGAACCCCACCCCTTCCACTCAAGCGCCCCAGTAGCCGCTGGTTCTGGAGCGGGGATCAGTTCCGCTGGCTGAGCCTGGGGGACTCCCCAGCTGAGTGACTGGACCAGGTCACATGCTCCACCCTTAGGCCTGAGCCCCACAAAAAGACGGGGAGAGTGAGGGCTTATTTACCCGTGTATGGTTCCCAGAGGGTGCAGAGATGGTGTCGGGAAGCCCCGTCAGGAAGTTAGCGCCAGGGAAGCCACGTGAACGTGTCATGATCATTGTTAATGTCACGTGGATTTCTGAGGGTGAATTGCTGGCCAGTGCTGGACATTGGCTAATGTTTCCTCCATTCTGTTATCCTCCCAGCAGTCAAGGGCAAGGGGGGCTTGTTAATGAGCTCATTCCTCCTTCTGCACTGCCCTGTTCTCTACCCCTTCCCGGGTGCCACCGGCCCCTGTGGAAATGATCTCCTTCTGAGTGCGAATCCAGGGACCCTCAGCGCATAGCAGCTCTACCCACCAGTGGCCAAGCCGCGTGCCCAGTAAAGCTGTGGATATCTTTAAAGACCTCATTTCCTCCCCCTCCCACTGTAGAGCAGGTGTCCTTGTGAAGGTTAGTGGTATCTCCTGCCTCCTCGCAGACTTTCTATTTCTGCATCCTAAGTGGAGGCCGTCCAATCTCACTTTCCTCTCCCCACGTGCCCATTAGCAGCTTATGAGAAATCAGAGCTGCACAAAGACCTGAGATCCGTCAGCTCCTGCCTGGGCTCGGCTACATAAGCAATCTGAACCTCAGAGCTTCAAAATGACTTGGCAGTCTGTCTATAAAATGTCTTGTGGCCTGAACAGAGGTGAAAACATGCCCGCCTACATTAGTGATCCATTGATTGTTTCTGGCGCTAGGTAACCTTTGTGCACCAAAATGAGAGAACAGCAGAGACCCGATCAATCAAACCAGCCATTAAGAATCCTGCCCAGTCCACAGGCTGCTCCAGCGCAGGGGTCCCGGGGAGAGAAGTGAAAAGAGAACAGGGCTTTAGCCATAAACTAGGAACATGCAGACAGGCTTGGACAAAGGTTGGCAAGTCTGATGGCTGTCCACTGCTCTGGCAGTGAGTGACTTTCCCCGAGCCCCTCCTGAGCTAAATACAGGAAGCAAAGTGCAACGTGACATTGGGGCTCTGGGACTAAGGGACACCTGCAAGGTGATTGTCCTGCCATTTTCTGCAGATTGACTTGGAACAGAGGGTGCATGTTCACGGCCACATTCATGGAAAATAGGCTCACCGAGAGGAGAGGCGGAGGGCTCTCTTCCCAGCCAGAGGGTCTCTGCGGTGGTTCTTCCACACCAAGGAACCCAAACCCCTCCACCCCCCAGGCCAGCCACACACTAGGACTGTGCCCAATCCAACCACAATACAGGATGGGGACAACTGGGACAATGACCTGGGAGTTCTCATTAAATGGGGACCGATGGGCTGTTAGGTGGTTTTTTGATTTAAACTCAGACATTTGATGGAAATTTTCTTGAACAGAAATTCATTTGAATTCTTAAAAGAGGAAACCAAACTTTCAGAGGATACTTTGTTTAAAATTGTAATTTGGGGGAAATTCTCATCTCTCTATCAAAGAGAGGCGAAGAAGGAAGTTCATTGCAACGCAGGCTGTTTCACGAAGAGTGGAAAACGTGTCGGCTTCCTGTCTCATGCAACCAGCTCCCGGGAGCCTAGTAAACAGCACCCCCTTGTTCTCCTGCAGCTCTGGGGTCTGGAAGGATCCCTTTCCTGGTCCTTTCTAGCTCCCGGAATCTTCCCGCCTTCCTCCCTCTCCATGTTCCTGCTTCCCAAAGCCATCGCTTAGCACCTTCCAATCTCTGTTGTCTCTTGTCCCGTCCTTCTCTGACCCTGACCCTCCTCCTCCCTCCGAGAAGGGCTCTTGTGATCGTCCTGGGCCCATCCGGATAATCCAGAGTAATCGCTCCACCTCCAAACCCTTAGCTGAGTCCCGTCTGCAAGGTCAGCTTTGTCACGTAAGGTCGGCTGTCACAGGTCCTGGGGAACCAGCAGGTGGACGGCCTTGGGGATGGCTATTCAGCCCTCACAGGAGGATGACCCAGGACGGGCCGCATCATGCTGCAGGAACAGGGGCTTTCACAGTCGAGACCGTCTCAGCTCACAACGCAGGTCCGTCTAGCAGGGCTGTGTCCCGCCATCCCCCGACTGGACACAGGTTGAGGGCATCTCCTGCCTTGGGCTCCTGAGAGCCCAGGCAGGACAAGGGGCCTGTCAATCAGCAACTGGCTCCTAAGCTTCTGCCCAGAGGTGACATGTGGGAGGTGGGGGAGCCACGGTCCCCACCCCCAGGGTTTTTGAGGGGCCTCCAGGAGAGTATCCAGTGAGCAGAGCTGGCAGGATGGGCCTGGTGCCTGCGTCCAGAGGCTGAGTCCTCTGGGCCTGCAGGGGAGGGATGCTCCCCTGCCCCTAAGGCTTCCTCCTGACGCTGCTCCGCTTTCCACACCGGGGAAGGTCAGGAGGAGCCTTGTCCAGGGCCGCCTAGCTGGGAGACAGCAGCTGGCCTTCAGCCAGGTCCTTGACCCTGACTCCGTAGCCAAACACGCACCTCCCCACACGTCCTGTCTCTTTAAGAGAGTAACAGGCCGAGCTCGTTAGAACCCGGCTCCATTTATTTTCTGGCATCTGCTTCATAGACGGTTGGACGATCGTGTCAATTGTCCTCATTGCTGTGAACGTCGCCTTCCAATTATGCACAGCGTTCCCGCAGAGCGGCTCCTCGTCCCCTGACCGGGCTGCGGCTGACATCCGTCGCTGGTGTCTCGGACTCGACTGACAAAGACGGCGACTCCTCACGTCACTTCATTTCTCCAAAGTGCAGATGACTCCAGACCAGAGGGCATGGGGGCCCGGAGCACCAGGGGCTGCTGAGCGGGCAAAGGGACACCTGTCATGACGCTAATGCTGGGCTGCGTGGAGCTGGTTTCTCCAAAAACCTTAACGATTGGGGGTGCCCCAAAAGGTTTCTGGGACCCTCTGGCCTCTGTTGGCTTATGGACCCTTTAAAGTTCGAGTTACCCATTTCAGGTGGCATTTGGGACCCCAGCAAACGCTCTGTCTTGCTGGATTTCCCAGCGCATCCTGGATGATTCCTCCCTTCATTCGTGACACAGTTATTGGTGTCTATTGTGTGACGGACACTGTTCTATTATAAAGCAAGGGATTTTTCAAAAAATGAAGCCTCTGACACGGGGAGGTCATCTTGGTGACAGAGCAAGAGCTCTGACCTGTGGTTGAATGTCTTGCCCTTACCTCAGGATGAGGTTGGGGGTGGGGGACAGAGTGGGGGCAGGGCAGCCCTGGGAGGCCAGTGGGGAGACGGTTTTAACTGCGGCTCTGACCAAGGTGGGGTGACAGAGTGGGAGGAACCAGGCAGCACACGTATGGGTCTGAGTACCTTGAATTTCGGTGGGAACTTACCACGTTACCAAGGAAGGTGCAGAGTTCCAAAGAATTGCTTTTGGGTTGGTGGCGGCCACCTTCTCCTGCTCTGCGTGCATTTTTAAATTAAAAAAAAAAAAAAAAGATACACTATTACATCTATGTAGATGGAATTTGTCCTCCTATTAGGATCCCAAATTGTGATTTCTGTCTTCTCAGAACATCCTATAGAAAAGACCATCAGAAGTGAATCCGTATCAACTACAGGTTCCTGGGGGATAAACTGTGGGTGACGATGATCTGCGGAAGAATGGCGACGGGGGCCGGGGATGGCTTGCTTCACTGGTTCGGACTCAAATGAGATGTGAGACAGATGAGCCAAGTCACCTGTTGGGACAGGAAGGTGTCACACACCACACGGAGCAAGGAAGGCGGAGAGACCCAGAGGATCCAGAGGTGCTTCAGAGACAGTCGGGTCTGGGCCTCTCTGGTGTCGAGGCTGTAGCGTGACACTGGTGTCGTCCTGCAGAAGGAAACAAGGCCACTGTCAGGTGGCTAGCTGTCCCACATGGCTTCAAGTCTGCTGGTTTGCAGGACACCCAGCTTCTGCCCCTCAGGAAGGGAAGAAAAACCACGTCTCCGCTTCCTCCAGGAGGGTTTGGGGGTCTAGGCCAGCCTGCTGTGCTGGCCACACGTGTGGGCCGTGGTCAGGGCAGGTCTTGGCAACACATCCTGTATTTTTTCATAAGCAAAAAACTAATAAACCCCATGCAACCTGCTGAGGCATCTGAGGGCCAGCCGAGGGCCGAGGGCTCGCTCCCTCACTAGGCCGTCTCCTGCGGGGCGTGGGTCAGACCCAGGCACCTGCCTTGCCACCAGGTAGCTTTCTTTCCAGGAGCTGGTTTCATAGGGGGGGGTGTAGCCAGGGCACCTGCCTCATTCCAAAGTCCCGGGGAAGGAGGAGGTGGAGGCCAGGCCTCTCGGTGCTCTGTCCCCGGCGTCTTCTTGACCAGAGACAAGGGCTCCTGGACTGAGGCTCTAACAGGAGGGGGACAGAGAGCCGCAGGACGTGGAGCCGCAGGGCCGGAGCTCCTAGTCAGGGCCGGGCAGCCAGGAGGGCGAGGCCGTGGCTCTGCCTGGTAACTCACCATCGCTGGGTTTTGCGAACTCTGAAAACATGGCATAATTCAAAGGGCAGAGAGCAAGTGCCCCGCCTGTGGCTCCCCGGGGGTCTTGTGCTGTGACCGTGGGCTTAGGTTGTGACTGTGGGAGGCCCGGGGCCTGGGCATCCAGGACCCCCAACGCCCAGGCTGGCTCTGGCTACCTGGGGCACCAGTGTGCCGGGCGAGCTCAGGTCAGTCCTGGCCTGAAAGACCTTCCCCGTGTGAGCCCACGTGGCCTCCCTGAGGGTTATCAGCACCGTCCCACTCTCCACCCGTCACTAAACTGCAGAACCGAGCCCTGCCTGGCTTAAGCAGGGGACATCCGTTGCAGGGCTAGTGAATGGTCTTATGTGAAGGTCATTTCCTGCCTCAGTCCTGCACTGAGGACCACACGCCCGTTTGTCCAGACCAGGCCACTCCTGGGTGATTGGCCCTACGGTCAGTGCCCTTCACCCTTACACACGTTCTGGGGGGGGCTTGTGTCCTCTCAGGCCTGCGTCAGCCACAGCCACGTCTAGTCATCAAGTTCAGTGGTCATCAGGCTGTTGTGGACATGGCTTCACTCGTGGGGGCCAGGTGAGCGTGACATTTCCCGGGGACCCTTTTCTTGCAGTTGGTCAGCAATGTGAGTGGAAACCAACAGCTTTCACAGAAGCCCGAGGTGCCGCTGGCTGGACCCGCGCTGACCGCCTGCCTGTCAATAATGCATTCCTGTTGCCAGGGCAACGCTGGTGCTGTTGGGTGGGACCTGGCTCCTGGGTCCTACTTGGGAGCCTGGGGTGCTCCCATCCCCCACTGGCTGGGCAGGATGCTCCAGGTGCAAACCGAATCATGGTCGTGAGATTTGACACCTGCTGCATCTGAGCCTCTAGAACATTACGTGCAGGAGAAGAAGCCCTTAAGTCTCTGCTGAATGAATAAACATGGTGAAGGCCAATGGCTGGATTTTTTGAAGCAGTCTCTTGTATAAAATACAACACCCTGTGTCACCCACACACTCAGCAACACAAGAAGGGTTCATTGTGACGACTTCCCCCAAGAGGTGATAATCCTCTGGTGCCAGGAAAATGCACTTGGAGCCACTGACCTGTGGCCTACGAGGGTCTCTTATGCTGGTGATGGGGACTCTTGATCCAGCCCTGCTCACGGGGCATGATGCTTGCCCTACAAGAAGGGGCGCTCCTGCTCCCAGAGAAATGGAGGTCCTGGGCATGAGGAGCCTGGAGGAGCCGGGCCACCCCCAAACCTCCCCAGGGCGTCAGTTCCTGGATGGCCTCTTCCTTCCAGGGTGCAATGCACACGGAGGAGGCTTTCCTCACTGCAAGAATGTTGGTGACCCTGGTCCTCCGGGGAGTGTGGCTGTGTCACTCCCAGAAGCTCTTCGAGGACAGGGATCATGTCCTGCCTCCCAGGAGGGACTGGAGAATGTGACTTTGTGGCTGGGAAGGTGAGTTCTCCCAGACTAAGACTAACCGCGACCGCCAAAGTTAAGGCAGAATTGCTTTCTCCCTCCCCCTCACCTCATGACTCCTTGGGATTTGTTGGTCTCTCAGAGGAGTGGTGTCACAATCCCGTGTCTGCGGTGAGGACTGTAGCGTGGATGGGGGCAGGTAAAGAAAGGGTGTCAGTCTTGGGTCTGCTGCAAACCACAGCGGGGGAAAGAACCTTCTCATTCCCTCTGGGGTCTGACAGCTGAGTGTGCTAAAGTACATGCAATAGACAGATTCGCAGAAGGAAAGCCATGTGAGTTTGTTACATGCACGGAGCATCAAATGAGTACCCAATGGCCCAGTGAGATGTGGAGCTTTTGAGTGGGGATGTGGCCCTTCAGAGGAAGAGTGCTCTTGGTCATCCCAGTCTCCAGGTCTCAGGTATTTTGTTATAGCAGCAGAACTCACACTAACTCTGACCTCCAAAGTTAAGGCAGAATTGCTTTTTCCCTCCCCTTCACCTCATGACACCTTGTTATTGCTTCTAACAATCCAAAGAATCCAATTCTGTGGCTTCGTTTCTTCAAGTTGGAATCATGCCTCATTTATTTCTGTTTCCTTACTGTCCAGCTGAGCTCTGGAGGTGGAATGGAAGCCCGATAGAACTTTGTTAAATAAATGAATGACTGAGCACAGCTTTCAAGGGGAGAGAGCCCAGGGAAACCAACATATTTATTAGGGGGGCAACATTTATATATATTAAGAAAGAACATTTGAAGCTTGGAAATATGAGTGTCAGAGCAGAAGACATCTGACAAGTCCTTTAAGGGGCAGCAGACTTCCAGCAGCAGGTGACGTTGACCTACTACAGAATGAGCACCCCTCACCCCCCAAATCAGAAGTGCTCCAAAATCCCAACAGGAACCTGTTGAGCACCAATGGGATGTTGCAAATGGAAAATTCCACACATGAAACCTTGTCTCATGCACAAAAATGTTGTATAAGCTTCAGCCTATATATATATATATATATATATATATATATATATATATATATAT
>NW_026000026.1:5961086-5987629 GCF_001458135.2 Marmota marmota marmota
ATATATATATATATATATATATATATATATATTTAAATGAGCTTCATGTTAGACTTGATCACCATCCCAGAATATCTCATTATATGTGCAAATATTCCAAAGTCCAGGAGACATCCCAGATCTGGAACACTTCTGATCCCAGGCATTTGGGACAAGGGGCGGTCAGGCTGCACTTACCATTGACTAGGACCCGGATGTCTGGTGATGCAGGAGAAGTGAGGTCAACACCCAGAAAACTCACAGAGCAGTGTTTTCCTTTTCCCCTGGTGCTAGAGATATCCCAAGAGTTACAGTTTAATTGCCCCTTAAAATATTGAAGTGATTCCATCTAATTTAACTTCCCTTCTTTCTCATTGGCTATGTGGGATTCTTGTTCTGTGCTATTGAGAATCAACTTTCTCATCCTTTTAACTCGTGGTTAATGAAATCATTTTGATGAACGTTCCCCGTCTAGTTCAGGAGAATTGGATTTGGGGCATTTTGAGCTTTTTACTTTGATACACACGTCCATGCTCCAGAAACGAGAAGCTTTCTCTTCTAAAACAGAACGCTTCTCATTACACTAAATCAGCAAGTGCATGCCCCAAACGCCTTTCCCTGGAACAACATCTGGAATTTATATCGTGACTCCTGGATTCCAATCTTTGGTTCCTCTTTTCTACTTCTCAAACAGGGAGTTGGAAGTTTTAAGTCGTTTAGCTGTTTTTTAACCAGGAAACCAGGTATGACCTAACGGGTGATTTGCACACTGTGCAGAATAACGGGATGATGTCGTTGGTTGTGATTTGTCGTCACCCAGGACCTTCTGAAAACCCTTCCGGGTCAGGGGAGTCTCTCCCCTGGTGTTAGGTTATCCTCAAAGGAGAAGCCAGAAATCCTGCAGCCACAGAGCAGCCACCCGGTGTGGATTGCACTGGTCACGTGAAGACAGTCAAGACTTTAATTGAGAAGAGAGAGGGGTAAAAAAGCAGGTGACACACAGTGCCCCTTCTGGAGAGGGGACTGGAGAGATACGGGCTTTCAGGAAGTTCGGGGATGGTGAGGGGCTGGGCAGAGGCAGGGGAAGTTCACTCTTCTGGATGAGTTCTAGAAGAGCTTAGCTTTTCCAAGACGGAGCAAAGCTTCGTGACTTTGTTGACAGCTCTTATAAACACTCACCCTATGGCATAAGCAGTTTCTCAACTCTAATTATTCCTGAAGTTCAAGCCAGCTTCTTGATTTCCTGTTCTAAGTTATCTCCTAACAAGTGCATACGATTGAGGGGTATCTGAGGATTGATTTAGAAAATAACGATGAAATCTCCAGGGTTTAGCACACCCACCAACTGGCACGCCAGCAGGGGTGGCAAATTAAAATATATATTCACAAATTTGATGATCAGAAAATTACTCCTGGGACGAGCTTTCTTGTGATTGACTTCAAAGAAGGATTTGTTTGCATGGTGAAATGGAAACGATACATTATAATCTGATGCTTTCTATGCAAATGGAAATGTAGCAGAAATAGCTGTCATCTCAGATCAAGGAAGGGGCCCTCCTGGGAAGAGGAGAGATAGGCACATTTTCACATCAGGAGGGGATTTGTTATGGGTGGATGAAAATTAGGCATGAGGTTTCTTGATGTTTGTTTTGGCTACAAGTTATAGAAACACCCAACCCTTCTCCAAAAAACTTAAGGGTCTATCTTACCTCCTGATAAATGAGTCTAAAGCCAGGAATAAAATGGTGGTTTCATGATTATGAAACTGACTTTCTGGGTACACAGGACTAGCATCAGGGACCCAGGTACGTTTTGGACTCTTCCCTCTCCTCTATCTTTGTTGTGAGTCCTGTGCTCATGTTCTCAATATGGCTGCCAATGCTCCAGCCAACACCACAGACAAGGGCACTCGCCTGCTGAGTCAGCTCCTTTCAGAGTTTTCCTGAAGGTCCCACACAGTGCCTTGTGCGTAGTAACCATTGGCTAGATCTGTGGGTCATGACTATTAGATGCCACAGAGTCTGGGGGAGAATTTTTTTTTTTTAAGGTAGGAATACAACCACTACAAATGACAGCAGGGTTCAGTTAACAAGGAGCACACAAACCTGATGGCGTCTCTTTGCATAGAGTCGTCCCTACAGAACCAGCGCTCCTTTTTTCTTCCTCCCTTTTCTCTTGGCTGGTGCTCCGTTTACTGTCCTCACTTTAAAAGAAAGAAAAAAATTTTTCTTCCATCTTCCAGCAAAGAAAGAAAAAAAGGAAAAGGAAAGAAAGAAAGAAAAAAGAAAGAGTAAATGAGTGAGCAGGGGAAGCCGTGCTTGTCCTCCTGGGTTACAGAGACCCCCGCCGTCCCCTCTCTGTGACACAGCAGAACAAGCACCACCCTGCAGCAGGACTTGACTTCAGAGCTCCTGGAGGAAGATGAGTCATCCGTCAACACCTTCATTTTTAAAAAGTGCATTTCCATACTTTTCTGAAGCGTGACTCCTTTCCCGGTGTATTTAATTGTATAAACATTTTTACTGACCTGAGCTGAACCAAGCATTCAAATGAACTATGCTCATCGGCTGCAATGCCAACAAAGTCAACGCTTAATGTTAAATTCTACTTAAAAGAAAAAGAAAAAGAAACCTCAGGGAATCCGCTCACTCAAGAAATGAATATGTATATCTTCTTTAAAGATTCAACTTTAATAAAAAGGGACCGTCCAATTATTTTTCAAAGAACTTCTGATCTAGAAGATCAATTTAGAGTCCTAAAACCCAATTTAAACTTAGTAAGCCTTCAAGAAAAGTAATATCATTTTAAAAATAATCCTGTGGTGAAGCTGACTTTCTGGGTACCCAGGACTATGGGTGGTGACACACGTATAAGGTAGCATATCCCCCACCGAAATCAGGCCACAAAACTTTTCTGTCACCCTTGAAATCCCTTTGAGTGACTCCTCTGTGGCCAACTCTTCTCTCCCCCCATCCGCTGGCCACCACGGTGATAATCCCCTCCGTGTGGTGTTTAAGAATGTCCCATCCATGGGTTCATATCCTAAGTGACTCTTTACGTCTGGCCTCTCTTGCTTAGTGTTAGGTTTAGGTATGAGGTGTCCCTAAGAGCTCACGTGTGAGACAGTGCAGGAGCGTTCAGAGGTGAGAGGAACAGATAAGAGGCTGTGATCCAATGTGGATCAATCCATCGATGGGTTAACGGAGGCTGCAGGGTGTGACGGGGAAGGAGGTCTCTGGGAGTGGGTCCTAGGGGTGTGTCCTTGGTCCCCAGTGACTGGACGTCTCTCTTTTCCCCCACCAAGCCCTTCCCCGTGTTGCTCCCCCCTCCCTGGGCGCAGACGGCCGGCTGTGGACCAACCTCTGGAACTGGGAGTCGAAATAAGCATTTCCTCCTCTAAAACGGCTCTCCTCAGGTGTGTTGGTCACAGCCACCAAGAAGTGGACTGAAACGCAGAGCGTGGCTGTCCTCGTGACCCCTCCCGGCTGTGGCCATCTCCACGGGCTGTTCACTTTCGTGAGGAGCCAGTGTCCCATCCTGTGGTTGCACTGAGGTTTGCATCATCATTATCATTATTATTATTATTATTGTTATTATTGTTATTATTATTATTATTATTATCATTATCATTATTATTATTATTATTGTTTTATTATTATTATTGTTATTTTTAATTCATCCGCCCCCTGACGGAGCCTGGCCGTTCCCACTGCTCGGCTCTCTTGAACAAGTTGCCGTGAGCACTCTTAGACACATCTTTGCATGGACACATGTTCTCCTTCTCTTGGCTTGCAACTGCGGGAGGGGGGTGGTCCCTGGAAAGCACAGGGGGGGTATTTTGTTTCTGCCAATAGTGGGAGTGGGGGGGCCGGGGGCAGAACCAACACGTGCCTGCGACGCCGAGCCAGGCTTTTCGTAATAAATGAAGTTAATCTGGGTGTTTCGGGCTGCAGTCTGCCAGCTCTCGAGGGCTCCCACCCTGTTCACGGAGAACAGGCGATGGCAGCTCTTGGATTTTGGGAGCTGTGGCTAGGACTCATCAGGCAGCCGCTGGCGTAGCGCATGTTCTCAAATCCGGTCTCATTTTCTCCTCCACCTGTTAACAGACCCAGGTGCTCACAACCTGGGCATCAACGATTATTTATCTCATAATCCTGAATGGCACCAAGCACCTTTCCACCCGTCAACAGACTATTTCCAAATTTAAATCTCCTTTGATGAAGCCATCAACATGCCCACCTCTGAGGTCAGCGCTTACAATGCTCCTTTCCTCTTCCATTAGATTCAGTGCTGGGCAGCAAGTCCTGGTTAGCTGAAGTTAGCAGCTCTCTCCTCTGACAATTCAGATTTATTTATTCATTTATTTTTTTGGCCTGGAAGAACGTGACAAAAAATGATCTTTGGAATCTTTGAGTTTAGAGGGTGTCCCAGGCCTTTCATGTGCCAATCTATTGGATATCGTGATGGAAGATGTTGGATATAATAATCAGGATGGGCAAGATGATGCTGCAGTAACCAAAAAGACCTAACTCTCCATGGCTTATCATGACAACAATTTTTTTTTCCTAATTTACACTTACATGTCCAGCATGGGTTTCTGGGGGGACTTAGTTCATCACAGTTATCCAAAGGCCCAGTCTGATGGAGGTTGTGCCATCTCAACCCATGTTCCCAAGTCCAATGTGGCACAGGAAGGCAACTTGCAGAACCACGCTGCAGAGCTTAAGTATTCTGCTTGGGAATAGCACCTGTAGATTTCTCGCAGATTTCATTGGCTGAGAGTAGTCACCTGTCCACACAGGACTCTGAGGGGCAGGGGGTCCGAGCCTCCTGTGCTCCTAGAAGTGGGAGTGAGGGATACTGGTGAACTCGAGCCGCGTCTATGAAGAGGAATGGGATGTGGAGAGGACAAAGTTGGCTTAATAAGCTACTTGACTCATGCGTGGCTTCTCTTGTACTCTCGGGATCTCAGCAAATTATTGTGTCCCTAGGTTGATGGATTGGAGAAGCGTTTTTCCAGGCCGGACACTTTCTGCGCTCAGTGTCTCCATGATCTTATCTCCGGCTGCAGGAGGCCTCCGCAGACGCCTTCTGGGCTCTGAGCCAGATGAGTCATGCTCCTCTCCTGCTGCCCCGTCTCCATGGTGCCCTAGTCTGTGCCTCAACCAAACAGTGGGCCCAGCCAGGACCTGGGCCAGGGGTCCAGACTCCCCCAGGGAGAGCCGAACTCACCCCTGTGCTCTGGATGCAGCCGCCTCAGCAAGAGCCACCAGCAGGACCAGGCGGCGGGCACAGTGCCACTTGGAGTCTGATAAGCAGCATGTGGTGCGGTGCCCAGATCAGCTTGTCATCAGCCTAGAAGTGCTGGCCAGGGACTCTTCATCTCCATGCCCCCGGGGCCGACCTTGGCTGTGGCTGTGTGGGATTACTGCAGCCTCTGCTGGCAGGAGCCCGCCCTGCCCAGGCTCTGCAGAGACCAGAGAGGGTGAGAAAGCAGCCCGAGAGCACCTGCTTCCTCCTGAGGATCAGGCGGTACGCAACTCCAGCCTCGTTGTATTGTTTTCCACTGTAACAGGAAAAAGAAGGGTAACCCAAATTCTCCTGCTGCCTGCAACCCAACATAAAGCACCGATTAGAAGAAGGGGGGAAAACTGGCCATCATCCAGGTGGCTCTGCCTGCAAGGGTGTAGTTTTGACTTCGAGGCCGATGCACACGGGCGCTTGGAAAACCCTTCTCTCCAGTGTGAGTGACTCTGGGAAATCGATGTCCCCCCAAAGTGGGAAACAGAAGACAATGCAGCCTGTCAACTAGCTACAATTTATTTCAACAAAAAATCCAGTTAGACATTCTGCTGAGCAGAGCACCATGCCGAATGGTCGTTCTCACTGGAGAGACAGTTTTGAATTCTAACTCGAGGACTCATTCGAAGTGTAAATATGCTCTTCAAAGAAAACCTTTCATAAAAACTCAACGTGTAAAACAGACCAGAGCGCACGCTGCTCGGGCTGAGGAGGGAGGGGCTCCATCTGACAGCCCCTCCCCCACTGCCACCCCCGCAGGGGGACCGCAGTCTCTGAGCTTGAGGACCGAGTGCACACATGTAGGAACCCCTGGCGTGAGCCGGGGATGGTTCTACCCATTAGAAAACATTTGGAAGCATCTAGGAGCAGGCTTTGTCCAAATAACTGATGGTGGGTGCAATTCCTAGAATTTTAGCACGTGGGATCTGGGAGGCAGGCCTGTGACCTGCAGTGAGCGAGACAGATTGTCACCACACAGAAGTGTCCTGAACAAAGGCTCAGACAGGGGCTGGGGATGTGGCTCAAGCGGTAGCGCGCTCGCCTGGCATGCGTGCGGCCCGGGTTCGATCCTCAGCACCACATACAAACAAAGATGTTGTGTCCGCCGAGAACTAAAAAAATAAATATTAAAAAATTCTCTCTCTCTCTCTCTCTCTCTCTCTCTCTCTCCCCCACTCTTTCTTTAAAAAAAAAAAAAAAAAAGGCTCAGACAGCCTCCAGGATCAAGCATGGACTAGTGGCTTCCTGCCTGTCACAGGCATGGAGCTGGAGCCACCTCCCGTGCTCAGCCCCAGCCCTTTCCCTGTCTTGCGCGGGGTTCCTTCTACCACAGAACCCAAGCATGCCCCAGGCTTCTTGCCAAGCAAGGTTCCTTTGCATCCAGGAAATAGCCATGGGACCCAGGGCTGACTGATGCTATAGGATAAATATTCTGGGGAAGGGAAAGTCCTCTCAGAAAGACTTTCTTCTCTGATAAAAAGATGCACACAAAGGAACTCTACTTTCTGGCTCCGTAAACAGTGGATTAAGGACAAGAACCTGAAGCCAGAGCAGCTATTATATGAACATGAGGAGACATGCCTGAAAACCCAAACAATGTGCCGAGGAGGGCTGAGCCGAAGGACGGTGTGGTTGAGCTGCAGTTTTCCTCCCTTCTGTTGCAGGGGACAATAGAGGAGATTCTTCAAGTCTCTTAATCAGATATTTGGTTGCGACATCCAACATTTTTGCAAATGTACCTGCAGCACTCCGAGGAGCTGGTTCACGGGCACTTTGACTCTCACGGTGGCTTGTCTGGTGACACAGGCTGCATAAACCCTGCACGGGTCTGCTTCCCCCTGAGGCTACGGGCCTGTTTCCCCCCAGGTAGCCTGAGGGCCTCTGGTCATTCACAACATTTATATTTAAATTCTTCAGACTCACCTATGTGACAGGTCCGCCCTCACCTGACCAGGAGGACTCCGGGGAAGGAGGTGGCGTCCACTGCGGACTTCAGAGTACAGCGGTTCTTCCTGTCCAGCACAGACTCCCGTGGGCCCAGGCACAGCAGGAGCGTGGCGCCTGGTGCTTCCCTGCAGGGCCTTCTCCGTCCTCCCAGCCCCTGTTCTGTCCCCTCCCAGAGCTCTGTTCTACTCCTAGGGGACAGACCTGGTGTCCAGAACCCCCAGTTACAGTGTGGACGGAGATGGCTTCATCAGCTGTCCACCTGTGATGCGCTGGGTCACGAGAGGGAACCGGGTGGGGGTGCTGCTGAAAGTCAAGGTCTTTGTCCATCTCTGATGCTGGACTCCAGGCCCGTGCAGGTCAGAGACAGGTGGCCTCACGCCTCGGTGGCTACGTGAGGGAAGACCCAGGGTTCTGCGACCTGAAGTGTGGGGACGGGGACGGGGACGGGGCAGAGGCGCTGTGACCCGGCTGTGCCTCTGAGGACTTCATGAGCCTCTGCGTCCAGCTGTGGTTCCTCTCAGGTCGCAGCAGGAATCGCACTTGACAATCACTCTCCTGGCTCCGGGCAGCTGGAGGACGTCCAGGGCCCTGGGGAGGCGGCCAAGCCGGCAGCTCCTTCCCGAGTCCTGAGCGATGATCAATAGACAAATCACAGCGTGGGACTCTCCGGGAGGGCGGTGGCTCCCCCAGCCTGCCCAGGCACCGGGTCCCAGAGCGGGGCAGTCTGCTGCCAGGTGGGCTGAGCAAGAGGCCTGGCGTCCCTGGGGTGAGTCAGGAGGTGCACAGACTCCCAGGGACAAGTCAGTTCAGAGCAGAGAAGATGCCCTGAGAGAACTACCCAGCGCCTTCCACAAACTCCCCTTTTTTTTTCCCCTGAATTTGGCTGAGCTCAGTGTCTTCAGGAAGCAGCCAAAGATCTGGGATGGACAGGGCCATCCACAGACTCACCATGGATAGGAGGTAGGGGGGTCCTTGGTGGACCCAAGACAAGCAGGTGCCCTTCCTGTTTTCTTTCCCAATGTGTCCCCACTCCCTGCCTTGAAAGCATGGCTCGGCCATGTCACCACCGGTCGGCCGGCAGCCAGGGGACGAATCATACCTGCAGTGAATCAAGAGAAGCCAACATGGGACCCAGGAATCAAAGGTGGAGCCAAGGCCCAAAGCTAAGCTGACCAGCATGTGGCATTTCCAGGGCCGGCCACTCCCGGGCAGGAGCAAGTGGCCTAAGCTGGCCCAGTCAGAACGAGTTTCAGGACGTGTTGGAAGCTCAGGCTCTTTTCTGGGGGGTGGAGCCTGGGGCTGAGTCAGGAGGTGCCAGCCACCTGCCCCTCAGAACCTGCTGGGGCAGCCCCAGACGGGTTTCAAGGCTTCCGGAAAGTGAGTCGTGTTGAACGGCTTCCAGGATTCAGCGGGGCTGGAAACGGCTGGAGGCCTTGTTTGGGAGGCGAATTCTCTTCTTGCTGAAGGAAACTCAGGTTGCATTTTCTGCTTCTGGCTACTGATGAAAGAAGTCCTCCTGATGCTGGCCGCTGGCCGGGCGCACGGTGGCCAAGGTATGGGCCCGGTCCCCCCATTTCGCAGAGGGAGACAGCTGATCTAGGGAGCCTGGGGGTCTAGTGCCACCCACGGTCCTCGTGGTCTGGTCTGGGTCATTCCTCAGTGCACACCTGGGTGCAGGAACGTTGGACTGGAGGGCTGCGTTCCAGTCTCCATGTCACCACCACTAGCTGTGACTCCGGGCAATGTCCTCAAGTCCCCTGGGGGTCAGTTGTCTGAAAGGTGGAAATAAGGAGAACACAGCCCTCCAAGAGCCGTTGGGCGAGGTGACGGTGCCAGTGGGGGTTAGAGTGGTGCCTGGGGCCCACCTTGTCAACCACAGGGCCTGTCATCTGAGCAGTGATCCTGTTCAGAACCGCTCGCCCCTGCGGGTCACCTCCACTCTCTAGTGCCACCTGTCTTGCTGACCTTGGAAACTTTCACTCCTCCCAGTCTTGTCTGCTCTGTCCCTTCCCAAGGTCCCAGGTGCCGATACGTACCTGGGCCTCACCTCCAGACAGGAGGGCCCTGAGCTGCTCTGCCCAGCCCCGTGGTGTGGACGAGTGTGATCTCTGCAGTGTGCTGTCTCCTGGCTGCACAGAATCCACTGCCCCATCTTTGGTAGCCAAATCCCAGTGTTCCCTGGAGACTGTCCCCTGCTCACCCACAGGAAGGAACAGCCCTGCCTCAGGTGGACTAAGACCATTAGGCTCCTTCCCCAGCCACTCTGATGGGTCCAGGGAAGAGCATGTGACAAGCTTGGGGCCAATGAGGTACAAGGAGACTTTTGCTGTGGCTTCTGGGATGGGCAGAGACCCTTTTTTACTGGGCTGAGTTGCTGTCCTGCAGCCAGGACAGGAGATGCTCTTGGATGCTCTTGGACAGGAATGGCCCTGAGTGGAAAAAAGAGGAACAGGAGACACTAGTCAGATTCTGATGACATCATTAGGACACCTGGATCCAGCTGTGCCTGAAGCTAACAGGCCACTCCAGTACGTTTTAGTTAACTGATACTAGGAATTTCCTTAAAGATATTTAACTTAGGTTGCATGCAACCCTGAGTCCTAAAAGATAACATCTTTCAATTTTATGATGTTTTTACTTCAGAAGGAGTGTTCCGTGCCCCAGCCTTAAAGGAGAGGTAATGGCAGGGCTGCAGGCCCCTGGCAGTCTGGGGGGAAGGCAGTGGTCCACCCCAGGAGGCTGGTTAATGCTCAGTTTCTAGGTTCAAATGCTTCCTCGGCAAGAATCCTCACGTCTTGCAGCCCCTCTCTGCATGTCCCCTGTACCTTTGAGAACATCCAAGCAGCTTTGGCTGGTTCCAGGTGGGAGACACGCAGCACCGTCAGCGTGGGACAAGGCATGGCGGGAGCAGTCCCAGGTGGCTGACGTCCTTCAGGGTGCTGAGGCTGCATGGGGTGCTCTGGTCCCCCTACCCCCACTCTTAAGAGTGTTGGGTCCCTGACCTCCAAGGCCCCAGAAGGAGAGGGAAGCACTCACCTGCTTGGAGGGAAAGTGCTCTTCACGGAAAGTGAGGGTGCCACCACCCCACGGCCCCGGTCCGAGACAGTGCGACAGTGGAGAGTGTTTTCTTTTTAGTGTGTGAATGAGATTCCTGATGGACTTGGAGGAGCCAAGGTCCCCGTCAGCCTCATGAGTCAGCCTCTCATCCAAGGGGCTGGTCAGGGCAGGCCAGGCCAGCCGGCACCACCTCAGTGGGACTGCAGGGCTGTCCTCTGGGCTTGCTAATCCGTCTTCCTGCAGTGTGGGGCGACTGACGCACTTTCTCTGGTTCCCCAATCTGACACGTCACTGCTGCCCGAAGCCTCCTGCCCACACTGTTATTTGACAGCCGTGTTGGTGGACATCAGGCCTCATGGACGAGAGCCTCTGACCGCATCGGAGCAGAAGGGGGATTTTGGAGAAATGGCATTGGGGTCATAGTAGCCAGGACTCAGGAAGTGACCACAGCCCTATGGTCACAGCCTGTGGGACCCTGTGAAAACCAATGGGCTGGAGAAGTTCTGGGTCTTTCTTAAAGCCAATCAGAGGAGACAGTGAAAATTTGTCAGTTTGAAGAATTTATTTCAACAAGATGAATGGAAAAACACTTTTTTTTTTGGTGCTGGGGATCTATCAGCACTTAACCACTGAGCCACATTTCAGCCCTTTTTTAATATTTTATTTAGAGACAGGGTCTCACTAAGTTGCTTAGGGCCTCGTTAAGTTGTTGAGGCTGGCTTTGAACTTGCAATCCCCCTGCCTCAGCCTCCTGTAGATGGAAGATTTTGACTTGGCAGAGGGTTGCAGGTTTTGTAAAAAGAAATAGACACAAAGATGCATTGAATTTAAAATAGGTTTGCATTTCATAGTTTGAGCTCAGGAGTTTCAACTCTTGTGGTTTTTGATTTACAACTTTTGATATTTTGACTTTAAAATGTTGCAAAAACATGCACATTCAGAGGAAACCATACTCTAAACATTGAATTTTTATTTTTCCTGGGTTAGTGATATGGAGTAAATCATCCCTCATGACACCGAGCGGTGGCTGCTGAGCCAGGATGTTCTGTAGGTTAGATGTATTAAGTGCGCTTTCAACTTATGATATTTTCGGTTTCCTATGGGTTTATCAGATGGATCTCCATTGCAGGTGGAGGAGCATCTGTATTTGCAAATGATCCAAGGTAGTATTCAAGATGGGTGAGGTTATGTATGCTGCAGTAACAAATAAGACCAGAAATCTCAGGGGCTTAAGATGAGAAGGCTGCAGTTCCACCTGGGAATTCTGTGCCCTGGGACCCAGGCTCACAGAGGCTCCGTCTTGGTTTCTCCGTGATCACTGTGGCAGGAGGAAGATAGCCTGCTCTAATGGAGGCTGGCTTTTAAACTGTTTGCCCAAGAGGGACACTACCACTTCCTCCCACGTGTCATGAGCAAAGTCAGTCCCGTGGCTGCATCGACCTTCCAGCAAGGTAGGGGAGAACCTGGAAGGAAACTGGAATCATCTGTAGAACGGCAGTCATGGTGCCCAGACCCCAGGACGGGCAGCAACATGGGGCAGGCTGGTGGGTGGACCAGCCCCTGCTCAGGATGCAAAGTCAGGACAGCCAGCCTCTCCTGCCCACTTGGCCCACCCCTCAGGAGTTAGCACAGGGGCACTTTCTCGAGAAGAGTTAGGACCGAAGAGAAAGCCGCTCGCTAGTCCTGGAAGTGAAAAGCCAGCGACGGAGGTCGAAGGAGTCGAGTTTGAAGTTAGCAAAAAACTCTCCTGTAAAAAATGAGTCAGATGCAAAGGACAAAATGAGAAAGGTGTGCAAGGCTCGGAGTGGTGTGAACACTGATATTTTGCAATAAAACTACCGCCTCACCCTGCTAAATGTACCCAGAGGGAGCGGAGCCTACAGCTGTAAATAACAAGCCTGTCTGAAGATGGAAACAGAGCGCCCCTCTACTTCTTCCTGAGAGATCTATCATACTTTAAAATATTTCAATCTTACCAGTTGTTTTACTTTTAGATTGACCGTGTTCGAAATTTCTTCTGGATTGATGTGTGACATTGGAATTGTTTGTGACACCAAAGTGACCACAACAACATTAACGAACAATGAACTTGATGCATGATTAGTATAAACATCAAAGCTGCCTTGTATTGGGAACCCGTGTCTCCAGGAGGTGGCTGGGGGACCACGGAGTCCTCGCTAGAATGGGGCCCCGTGGAAGGTTCTGGGTGGGTAAAGATGGTATATTTTTTTTTTCTTCTAAAATGAGAAAATAGTGTTTGTAAGAGGAAGGCTGGGAGGAAGGACAGCAAAACTGAGCTCAGGGAGACCCGGGTAGAAAGAGTGACATACCGAGTTCCAGCCACACCTGTGCCTAAAGAGGGTCTGTGTCCCCAGAGTCCCCAGCTCAGGCTGGGGTGACCCCTGCTGTACATGGAGCACGGGGCCCTCGCCCTCGGTTGGGTTTGCTCACACCTGTCTTGTTTGTTCAGGGCCAGCCCTGCTCTTGTCTGCCCCTTCCCCACCGCCATGGAGGATGCCACCAAGGGACCTCTCCTTCCCAGCCTCCTTCCCCCACGTTCCACCTCCTCACTCACCTCTGCTGACCTCTCCCCCTTCCATCTCCTCCTCTCTCCACCCTCTTCAGTCTTTTATTTTCCTCTCCTGGAAATCATTATCAGAGAACTAAGCCCTGAATGTTATTTGTATAAAACTATTTGTATAAAACTATTACAAAGGGTCATTTCTCATGGTCTGGGTCCGAGACTTTGACAAGGGGCACTGAGTCAGGGAGAACCAATTGCTCGTGTTATGTATTGAAGTTTCACTGGGGCCCTAGACATTTGCACCAGGTGACCAAATATACTCGGGTTGAAGCCGATGGATTCCGTTCCCAAACCACTAAAATGAAAAGGCGGTTGAAAATTAGTTTTGAACTGGACATCCCTGTCCTTAGAGAGTTCACAGTGACAAATGAATCTGTCCCCAGCAGAACGCAAACCTACTTTGCTTTCACAGGAGCAGAGAAGACTAATGAAGGCTCGTGTCTCTGCAGCCCTGATTCGTACCAGCCTGTCACCTTCTGTTTAATAGCCTGGTGCTTCTCTGCGGAGTTTCTTAATTAAGTCGCAATGAGAGGTGGCCCTCAAGCAACTCTTAAACACCTGAGCCTTGAGTTTATATGTATTAATTAATATTTACTGTTTACATTTAACAAGTATTGTCTTTAATTCTCATGTTATTATTTCTTATTTTATGATTAATAGTGGTTTCGAGAAATGGCTCGGAAAGGAGTCCTCAGTCCACTTATTATCCGGATGTGTGTTCTTGCAGGGCCATTGCATCCAACGCTCAGGAAATGTACATGCAAATTAGAGTAAGGGAGGGAGGAGCGAAGGGACCCTGGGGGCGGTGGTCTTTCGTGCGGCACCACTTCAGAATTCTGTGCAGGGGCACCTGTGGCTCTTAGGAAGGGGGCAGGAAGGACGCATCCTCTGTGGACCCTCCGTAAGGTCATAAGGTCAAGGTCTGAGCCCCCCCATTGTCTTAGCAGTTCTGTTCCAGACGATGCTCCTCTGGAAGGCACATCCCCTTCCTGTAGCAGGGGGGGTCCTGGGTCAGGCTGCTCAAGGGCTCCTCTGTGCCTCTTTGTGGGATAAAGAGCCCAGAACAACCTCGGAGGAGAGGGGAGATGCCTCGGGGCCATGCCATCTTAGATGGAGGAGGCAAGACCGTCCGTGAGGCAAGACTGTGTGCTGGACGGGAAGAAAAGAAACCCTTCCCTTCGTTTTTATTTACTTGGGGTGTGGAACAGAGGCTCCCCACCTCCTGGCTGCCCCACCCGGCCCTTCCCTTTGCTGGACTCTTGCCTTCCTGAGTGTGGGAACACTAATGGCAACTTGGCGAATGGTGACAGCTTTCCCATGGAGTTCATGCATTCATCCCACAAACTACTGAAGTCTCATTATATGACGAGCTTTTCTCCAAGTCTCAGAGGAATGGATATTTAAAGACACATCTTTGGAACCAAATTTCCTGGGGTCACTTCCTGCTCCATTACTCACTCTGTGCTAACGATACCTGACTCCAAGGGTCAGTGTCACCTTTAAGCAGTTAATATTAGGGGGACACTTAGAACAGTGTGCCTGGCACAGAGCAACACTGTAGGAGCCTTTAATAATAAAACAATATGGTTTTTTTCAATATTTATTTTTTAGTTGTAGTTGGACACAATACCTTTATTTTATTGATTTCTTTTTAGGTGGTGCTGAGGATCAAACCCAGGGCTTTGCATGTTCTAGGCAAGCGCTCTACCACTGAGCCACAGCCACAGCCCAAGAATATGACTTTTGATACGAACAACCAAGAGGTTAAATAACATTAAGTATTCTTATATAAAGAGACATGGCTGGATTACCTTTAAAAAATACCAGAAGGCTTAAAAGAATAGAACCATGAACATCAGTACGATCTTTTAAAAGAATTTATAACCCAAAATTTTTAGATGTGATTCAATTCTTGACCATCAGCCTTCCAGAACATATATAGAGAATGCTTTTGTTTAGTAGGATGGTGCTTTAATTTATTAGCCCAAATCTCAGCATCTTAAAGCAACAAGGTTTGTTACCTACTCTAGGCCCTGCCCTTGTGGGGGAAGTGACAGCCCTAGCCTGCACCCCTCTCCAGCCTACCACAGCAGCTCCTCCACCACCGAGGGCCTGGGAAAGGGAAGAAAGTCCAGGGGAGAGACAGTAGGTCTTAGAGGTGTCAACCCCAAAGTGAACCCCATGTTGTTCTTCCCCATGGCATCGGCTGGAGTGACAGTCGCATGGCCACCCACCTTCCGTGGGAAGAAGTTGAATACCACAGTAGGCCTGAATTCCCTGATCCCTGTGTGACTGTGGGCAAGTCACCTCATTTCACCATGCCCCCCCCCCAGATTCCTTGCTTGCTAATGAACACTGAAACAGCACCTGCTCAGAGCACCGTCATGATTAAACGTGAGAAGGAATAAAGGTGTTAGCTGTAATGATGGCATCTATCCTCAAAAAACAGTATTATTTATGTGTGTTTAAATGCAGTAGTAAGTACTGTGCTTCCAATGCTAGTAACAAGTCGTGATGACTCAATCAACAGGCTTCCATTTTACCCCGCAATCGAGGGCGTGCACACACAAACACACACACACACGCACACACACACACTCACACTCTCACACACACACACACACACATCAATACATCCAAGTCAGCATTTCATTCCTTTCCCATGAAAACTTCGATTGTGTCAAGAGTTTTATTGCTTTTGACCCAAGGCCTCTTAATGATTAAAGGAGAAAATGGTGGCTTCATGTTCGTCACTTCCTCATGTGAGCGACAGAGGAGGGCTGTTCCCAGCGGCAGCTCTTGCCCACGTGCCCCCGGGGCCCTGGCAAGCCGGGGCTCAGATGCTTGAAGGGTGACGTAGCTGGAAACCCAGAGGCTGGATGTCGGTGAAGAAAGCAGAGTGAGCTGGGGACAGGGAGGGGCAGGGAGGCACAGGGACGTTCCCGGGGAGGAGGGAGGAGGCAGAAGCCCTGTCCTGGGAGCAGGGCCCTGGGAGGAGGCTGTGGCCATGGGGAGGCCGGAGAAGTGAGGCCCCGACACCAAGGCCATCAGAGAACAAGGGCCCAAGGACATGATATGGAGTCTCAGGGTAAATGGAGTCTGGTCGTTGCCCATATAGCCTGGCCCTTAAAACAGACAGTCGGTCTCAATATCACTGTGAGTGGATACCCACCATAACTGATTCTATACAGTCTACGCAGGGGTCTTGCTCTGTTAGGAATTTTGCATTGTTCTTTTTTTTCTCCTTGAGCTTGTGCTTCTCTGGTAGAATCCGATTTTAATGTATCTTGCTTTTATTCTTAGAAGGCTTTTATTGATCACTGTCACATCATTGCAATAAAAATATGCATGTAAAGGAAATTTTTTAAAAATGTGGCTATGGTCTTTATACTTCAAGTTATTTTTAATTGCATTATCATTTTGGTTAATAGAACCCAAGGGATCAAAACAACATACATATGTCATAGCTACGCTAAAGAATTATTTAAGCAGAATTCTATGGGGTATCCTTCTCTTAATATGATAGAGGAGACTGCCTTTTAAAGGGTGTGTCCATGATTGAATCTTGCTTGTTATTTTAAGGGGACAGCTTTCTGGGCTTTTCCCAGCAGGGAAGACATCTTTCTGAGACTCCGAATGATCATGCCTTTTTCCCCTGTGTGGCTGCCTTCCCTCCTCCTCCTTGCCCCAGGAGGCTGGCTGCATGCACCACATCCGTGGGCTCCCTTTCCCCATGGCTGCCTGTTGGTTTGGCCGAAGGGGACCCCAGCCGTGGGCAGGAATGAGGAAGGAGAGTAAGGCAGAGTGTTTATTCCACCTGTGGGGTGACACAGGGTGCCTGCATCTCTCTCAGGTAGGCTCCTTTGCATTCCCAGTGACCACCCCATCTCCACATTCTAGACACCTCTCTCACCCCTGACCCTCTGTGGCTTTCTTTAGCTACCCACACCTTTGCCTGTATATTCTCTATTAAAATCTCCCCACACTACCCCAGTTTGGTGGTGCTTTCTCTCTTACATCAGTGTCCTGACTGATAAGCCTCCTTTCCATATAGTGGAAGAACAGGAGAAAGAGGAGACTGGACCCATCAATTGCAGGTGCAGCCGACTGTCCTCCTCTTCTGATGCTGGGGATCCCTGAGCTAGTCGTGGGCCCAGGGGTCTGGGTCTTCCAGTCTGATGATGGCCCATCTGACACCTGACCCCCCTCACTGTGTAGTGTAAGGACACACTTAGGAACCGAAGAAGCCTAAGGCAAGCTGGCAAGTACCTTTTCACCAATGCCAGGTGGTACAGGCAAGTCCTGGGCTGCATCGGGCATCCAGCACCTTCCATCCTCCTCTGCTACAGCCACACCCACTTCTCTTCTCCTCGGCAGGGGACCCAGGGTCCTGGAACTGCTGTGTGCCTTCAGGACGCCAGGCCCCGGGCCACCTGAGCCCAGCACCCACCCCTAGAAGGGAGCCTGTCTTGGTTCTTAATCCGCCTTGCTCTCTGCGGCGCTGATTCAGAAATTGCAGACAACCCGTTGTGAGTTCTTCACTGCAGCAGCAGGCAGCAGATCTACAGTGACATGGGCAGAGATGAGGTCCCCAGCGACAGCGACAGCTGCGGTTAAAAGTTGAAATTGGAGTTTAAATGTGTTCAGGACCCACCTGCTGGAAGCAAGAGATGATCTCATACCACATCCCTGCGCTGGTGAGAAGCCCCAGGCCAGTCGCCCAGCACTGTTGGCGTCACTGACTTGTCCGCCCACCCCCACAGATGGCTCTGGGGGAGCCTGCCCAGGTGGCTTTTCCCTTGGAGTATATCAAGATTCTGGCCTTATTGCAATTAAGTAACGCTAAGACAACAAAAATCCCACCGACTGTGACCACTGCTGCCTGAAGTTTGACTGGGTCACTGTTTAGGGCAGAGTTTGCATGGTGGTTGGATTGTTGTCTGGCTTCACACTGGGGGTGGAGAGCGCTGCCCACATGGTCAGCCAGGGTCTGATCAAGTGACTTGGTTTGGTCAATGCACGTCAGAGGAGGTGACAGAACATGAAATAGGCACAGAGTTTGGCTCGCTGTTGCTGCAGGGGGCTGGCTGTGAGAAGCTGTGCCCAGGTGGCTGCCCATAGCTTGGAAGGAGCCTGGGATGCTCCCACATGAGACACTCACTGCCTGCTTGGTGGAACCCAGCCCCAATCATCAGCCAAACCACAGTTGATCATCAGCCAAACCACCAGAGAGTGTAAGAATTGGTGCTTACGGTGGACCACTGGGTTGGGTCGGCAGCAGCTGACAAACAGACACGTTCTCAAGTTCCGTTCGGCAGAGCCTGGGGGAGTCGTTTTCAGAGCACACCTCCAGTCACACCCGATTGCATTTACTCACGCTTTTGTTCATTGATTCACTTGTTGACTTTCTGATCTCGTGCGGTGCACATGCTTAAAGTCAGTCGGGAGGTGGGAGGTCAGTTCAGCCATTTCCCAGCCCCTTTCTCCTGCCCACGGCCCGCCACACTCCGCCCACACCAGCGTCACTGTGATCCCCTGCCCACCCCCTTGGGAGTGGACAGTACGAGACAGCCAACACGGGACACCCGCACGGCAGATGAGCTTGAAGGCACCACTCAGTCTGGGTGGAGGACAGCATGCCACACCCAGGGCGGCACAGGAGCAGGGGCTGTTGGAGGAGGCTGCGGGAGGAGGCTGTGTGCTTTCCAGAGGTTGGGGCATCAAGCTGCAGCTTCTGGGGCCCTATGGGGCACAGAGATGTGAAAGCAGCAGGAATGTTTTCAGCTCTTAACGGTGGAGTGATGGGAAGGGGCAGCACCTGGACATGCAGGATCCGGGTTCAAGTCTCGCTGCGTGATGACCTGCCCAGCTGCTGCTGAGTGGGGTCTGCAAAATGGAGTCACAGCTGTGCCACACACGGCAGCGGGGAGGCAGGGGCAGGTGCAGGACCCAGCCAGGAAACGCATCCTGGGGTTTGGACCCGACACAGGATCTCCTGGACCCTGTGGGAGCCTCCAGGAATTAGAGACATCGGTCACATCAGACTCAGAGTGGCTGTGAGTGGCCTGTGTGGAGCCCAGCTCAGAGCCTGGGCCTGGCAGTGGGGGTCACCATCATCGTGTCATCCCGCTATCCCGCTTGAGAGCACCGTGGGACTCCTGGCCTTGCCGCTGACCTGCTGCGCACCTGCAGTCAGGTGACTTACCCTCTCCCTGCCCCAGGTTCCTATTATCATGGGGACAGTGATAGTCACCGCTGTTTACTTTCCAGGAGAGCCTCAGACCACGGCCACTGAAGAGCTTGGCACATGTGGGTGTCCACTAAGTGATGCTCGGTGACTCTGTCACCCCCAGTGGCTGGAGAAGGAGAGAGGCCTGGCTGTGCCAACTGAACTCGTGACCCTTCTGCAGGGAAGAGCCGCCGCAGTGTGCCCACCACTGGCCTTGGCAGGGCCTGCTGGCGAGGCTGGCCCTTGGCTGGGGTCCCAGAACATGCACCACCTCCGTGTCTGACGGCGTGGCTGCTGGGCCTCCAAAACTGCGTGGTTCATGCTGAGCATCGCGTTCCTCCTGGGAGGCTGAATTCTGGTACGTGAGGGGTTAGGGGGTCATATGACCTGCCCCCAGGAAACCCCAGGCACCCGTCCCTGATGAGCTTCGCTGGGAGATGTCACGGTTCTTTGCTGGGGGAGCTAAGCATGTCTGGTGGGACCCAGGAGGCGGGACCCTCAGGGCCTGAGCCTGGTCACCCTGGACTCCCTCTGCACTTCTTTCCTTTGTGATTTTGCTTTCTCTGCTGTAACAAACCAGAGGCAGGAGGATGGCTGCATGCCGCGTGGTTTGAATCCCTCCAGCAAATCGTCAAACCCGTCAATGGTCTCCAGGCCCTTGGACAAAACATCCCTCTGGTTGTCTGGACTCCACACCTGGACACTCCTGGAACTCTGCCCCTGGCTCTGAGGACCGTCTTACTGGTCCTTGGCCCTCTGTTCAGGTCTCACCTTGACTGAGAGTCCTCAAGGTCATCACCCTCTTGGAACTATATTGCCTTTCATCTCAAAATCCCGTGGGGCGCCATGTCCTGAACTGTCCTCAGCTCCCTTCCTAAGAACCATCCCTGGCTTGAGTTTCGAGACATGTGTCAGCTGATGACAGCACTTCCTTTGCCTGGGAGTCAAGATTAGAGCGCATGAAGTGAGTGTTCTGACACTGGCTCTCCTATCCTCAATGCTGTGCTCACTGAAAAGAGGCTTTGGAGGGTAGAATTCTAATAGATACCAAATTATTACCTAGCTCCAAAATATTTTGACAATTCTCCGCAGTCATGGCTGTAGCAGAATCTCGGTTAAAGTGCCTCTGAGTGGAATCAGCCTTAGAACTGGGAACCCTAATTTTAAGTGTGATTGGAATTTTACTCCCTCCTAATAACTGGATCGTTTTAACTTATTAATCTCATCATCAAAAATCGATTGTGTGCCCACCAAGTGTCGCAAACTGAATATTCTGGAAATTCAGTGAAGAGCTGCTCTGGAAGGACTTGGTTCCATGTTTGCGGCTTGGGCAGGTCTCCTTTGTACCATCCCAGTGTCTAACTGCCCATCGAGCATCCTGGGTGTCCCCCCTCCTCGGGTAGCTCCCGTCTCTCAGGGAAGCTGACCCGATGCCCAGCCACAGCAGTGAGCCCTGACAGGTCTAAGATGACCAGAGCAATCCCAGGCCTTGCCCTATTGTGGGTCAGCAGATCCAGGCTGAAGCCAGTCAGCACAGACGGGCACAGACCAGCCCAACCAATGAAAAACATTTATTTTCCTTGGAGCCCTCCTTCTGGGTGTGGAAGAAATTGTGATTTGAATTCCCAAACTGCTGAGTTACCTTGGAAGACCAGGGCCAGGCTGAGAAGGACACACCACAGTGAAGAAGACAGAGAGAGACCTTGATCTAGCCACTCCTGATGCCTGACCCTGTGAACTCACTGCTTATCTGAGCCAATAAATAGTTTAAAATAATTAATCCAGGAAGAGTGAATGCTTTGGATGTTTGCATTAAAATTTAATCTGAATCATTTACTTCACAGCACCCGTCTATTCTTTTCTAATATTCATAGTGGATGTCCCTTGGGAAACGTACCCCCCTACTGGCAGGCGTTTGTTCTGGGAGGCCTGGTGCCCTGCTCAGCCCCTCGGGGTCTGGCTTTGCCGATGGGTGTGGGGTAGACGCGGAACCCGCTGGGGAAGGCGAAGTGGTAGCTGCTGGGGGAATAGGCAGAGGGCACTACGGGGCCTCCCTCCTCCCCCTTGTCCCTGTGGGGGAGGTCTGCTCTAGACCTCCAGGAGCCACAGATGGAAACCAGAACCGCCAGGAGATCAAAACAGACGAGGAGACAAGTAAATCCTTCAGGGTGCTGGGTCGGACCTTCAGGAAGCCTGCTGCTGCTCATCTCTGCCTTGAGGGCAGAAGAGAAATCACTTGGGCCAGTTTGAGCTGGATTTTCTGACCTCTGTGTGCTCCTTTGGCCCCTCCTAGGCTGGGTCCGGGGCGGCCAGGAGGAGCAGTGGGGAAGCTCTGGCAGCGGCCGAGACAGCACACACCTGGCCTGTGACGTCGGCAGAGAGGACCCAAACAAGACCCAGAGTCTACGGCATAGCCTAGGGAGTGTCCAGGATAAATCTGCAAATCCCTGGAGACTGAGAACCAGGCCAGTCTCCGCACTCCTGGGCAGAGGTCCCAGGCAGACACTGGCGCTGAAGTAGCCCGGCTTTGGGATGTTTTGACAGTGGCCTTGAAGTAGCCGTTATGAAAATCCCTGCCGTGAGTGGTGGTGGACATTCATGAAACAGATGGGAACACGGAGTCTGAGAGAGGGTAGGAATCCCTGGGACTCGGGGAGGAGGAAGGCCTGAGGTGTGGGAGCAACCCAAATCAACAAGGGAAAAGCTGATCCGATGGATCCCTTCATAAAAATTTCCATCCCATGAAAAATGCAGCAAAAAGAATAAAAAGTCCAGTTTGTTACTGGGAGAAAATGTTGGAGAATCACATATCTGACCAAAGCTGGGTGGAGAGAATCTGCAAAGGATTCTTAAAACTCAAGAGTAGGAAAACAGCCCGACTGGAGCCAGCCTCCAACAGACCCTTCACCAGCAAGCCCGTGGCCAGCAGTGTTTGCTCATGAGCAAAGGTTCCATGCCATCAGCCGGAGGCGAATGCAATTAAAGCTGCCTGGATGCCCTCCCCACCTCTCAGCTGCAGTAACAACCCTCCAACACCCAGGGCTAAGAGGTGGTGGAGCAAAAGGAACTAGGCACCGCTTTTGAGAACACAGAGTGGTACAGTCCTTGTGGAAAAGAATTCTGCGGTTTCTTGCAAAGGTAAACATCCACCTACCGGGTGACCAGCGGCCCCATTCCTAGGTGCTCGCCCTAGCGGGGAGAAAACTTGCATTCCCACAGAAACGTGGCTGCAGAGGCTGCCAGCAGCTCTCCTCAGAGCTGCCTAAACACGGAGGGAGCGCGGCCCCCTGCGGCAGGTGTGTGGCTAAAGCATCAGGACGCGGTGCAGAGGCCTGGGTGTGGGAAGCCTCTTCAAATCTGCAAGACATTAGGTTGAATGCAAGAAAGCAGTATCAGAGTTATACTCTGTGCACGATTTTCCACTTAGGTGACCTTCTCAAAAAGGAAAAAAATAAAAGCATAGTAATGGAGAGCAGAACCTGGGCGTGGGGAGTCGTGGGGGATGGTGTGACATCAGGGGAATGGTGTGGAGGAGGGTTTTTTTTTTTTTTCCTTTAAGGGGAGGATAGAAACTTTCTGAATCCCGAGTGTGGCTGTGTTTATACAAAACTGTGTATACATTAATATTCATAGACCTGCGCTCCACACAAAAGGTCAGTTTCATTGTATAATAATTTTTTAAGATGACATTTAAAGTCACACACACAAAACTGATGTCTCTGAAAGTGTTAGCTGAATTCCTTTAACAAAACAGAGTGGAACGACCCCGCTGGCCCCGCTCACTTCTGGGCAAGTCAAATCCTGATCAAATCCCTGCCGAGGTCCCGGGCTGGGGTCTGCCCTCCAGAGGTGGCATCCAGCACGGCGCCTGTCTGTGAAAACACAAAACAAGCTCAGGGCTGACCTCAGCGTCCTCTGTTCCCTCCCCCTTCCAGCTCTGACGGTGCCCATGCAGATGATGCTAGAAATGTGAACTTCTAGCGCGAATGGGAATCTCATTTGCAGAGATGTTTGCAAGTTTTTCTCTTGGTCGAAACCCTCTTCCACGTCGGAGTCAGTGGCCTGGGGTGTCGATGACAGGAGCCAACTCGAAGGGCGCACAGAGGTTAATTTGGACAGCCTGCCTTTCTCAGGGTGGTGTTTCTCCTAGAGGGTGGGAGGGCGTGGGGGGGCTGTACGCCTTTCAGAATTTGCAGTTTTGTGTCTTCTTGACCTTTTGATACATTCACAGTGCAACCTAGATACCAGCAAGCCTGAGCCCAAGGTGGGAAGGAAGGTGGGCTTCTGCAGAGACCACCACCTCTCAGGACACGGGCAGGTGCTCAGCTTGTTCCTGGAGCCCTCCAGAGGCGCAGACTGGAGCCTCGCTGGCGTTTTCTAAGCCAGCAACTAAGAAAGAGCTGTAGTGAATGCACTCTGACTGTTGTCTATGGTTAGCTTAGCTTTCAGGTGGCCAGGGCTCTGGTTAAAGGGCTGAGAGCAAAAAAGGAGATACTACCTGGTGGGGAGGGGGACATTTAAGGAATTGAGCTTTGAGAATTTTACATGTGTTTTAACTTTTCTTCCCTATCCCCTAATTTTGACAGTATGTTTCTATACTTGTTAAGTAAACTTTGGCCATAAGTGGCAAGGATCTAAATTAAACTGACGTATGAGACAAGGGGAGATGGGTCGGTTTAATTGAAAAGTTCACAGGAGGATTGCAGGCATAGCTGTCTCTAGGGGTTTTTATCCATTATGAGTCTTAACTTACAATAGGAGAACTCCATCTAGCTTATTTGAAAGGGCATATTAAAGGCTAACTTTTCCTGTGGGAGGCATGAGCTCATAAGATGAGAAATTCTCGAAACATGGCAGGTCATTTAAATGGGTGCAAACAACAGTGACCATCATATCTGACACATCTGAAATCAGGAGACCTAAAGTAACTTGCCCAGGTCTGGGATAACCATCTGAGGAACACCCACCCCCAAATCAATTAATCAATTGAGAATCAATTAATTGACACAGGAAACTTTGAAGACTGCTAGGAACAAGATGAATTGTGGAGGTGTGCTAGTTCTGACTGTTGATGTCTTCATCCACCCTGGCTTGCCTGGGACAGTCCAAGCCAATGCTCTGCCAACATAAGGATGACGAACACCCCTGTTTGCTCTCCAAGGTCCACGAGTCCCAGGGTCACTGTCTGCAGCTGGAAGGCGGGAAGCTTGAAGACAAGAGACAGGAAGTTGGTGACATCGCCAGACTCATCTCCCTCATCTCCCTGTCTCCCCCTCAGCTGGTCCTGCTTCCTCCGGGGGTCCCCAGGGCTCTGGGCTGAGTCCCTTCTGCTCCCAATAATTCTTAAACTGCTTTTCCACCCGTGTCACAGGACATCCCAAAGAAGGAGCACTCCTCCGTTTGGTGACAGTGGCTTACTTGGTGGTGAAGTTACTGCCCGTTTCCTCTCCATCCCTTGGGTTAGGCCAGGGAGAGAGGCCCCACTGGGCACTGAGAACGTCTGTCATCTCACCAGGGCTTTCTAAACCCCCAAGCTAGTCTGCGACCAAGTCACCTAAGTGCACAACAGGAGCGTCTGTCCCTCCACTCGGGTGCAGCTTTGCTGATCAGGCCAGGCCAGCTGCAGGAACAGTGCATCTCTGTGTCGGGGCCCAGAACACACCGACTGCGGGAACCCGCTATCCCAGGGGGCGGCCCAGGAATTTGGTGGGGCAGAGGCTGCAGGAGGAGCCGGGTGGCCGTGGGAGGGGAACACGACAGAGCTCCGGTCCCTTCCTCCCATCTTCACAAGGGGATGCGCTTCTCTCTGCACCCGTGGAAGCCTGGACCCTCCCGGCTGCTGTCGTGCAGGAGAAAGGCCCACTGTGAGGTCAGGCCTGCCCCCTCCAGGTCTTCTGGGGCCGGCAGGCCCAGCTCTGATCACCATCCATCACGGGCTGTAGTGAATCCAGCTGCTGGCCCGAGTGCCCGGAGCTAACAGAGCCCATCTGTGAGGGCTGCTTGGCTCTGGGACCCAGGCCTGAGGAGACCCTCGGGGGATCGAGGGCTGGGCTGGCAGCCTCTCGTCTCAAATTACTCCATCCAGGAGCAGCGGACTGTTCCGAGTGTGCCCCTCCACGGCCTTGAGGCCGTCCCCTAGCTGAGCACGTGGAAGCGAGCCCAAGAGAAGGCTAGGGAAGAAGTGGGCACTTATCAGGGTCCCTTCACCTCTCCCTGAGGACAGAGACTTGTGTGGCCTGCTGTGGGCCGAGCCCAGCTCCCTGGGAGAAGCTTCCCGAGGCTGATAGATGATCTGTCGCTCAGCCAGCTCAGGGCCAGTCCCTGGGTGTTCCCGCTGTCCCCTGCTCCTCCTGGTGAACATTTGTGCTCCTTTCCATGTCCAGCCGTCACAGAGCTCTTGATGAGGGTGCCAGACAGAGGCTCTCCCTGAGAAATGGCTGCTTCCTTCACGGGGGTCCATCTGGGCTGGAGAACAGCTGCTCCGTGGCAGGAGCTGACCTTTCATGCTTGGTGAGGGTCCTGAAAGTGCCTTCTCAAATTCCAGAAGAAAAACTAAAGGAGGGGAGGGACTTCCCTGCCAGGCCCCCTAAGCAGGGCGGCTCCAAGACTCAGCAGCCAGTGGGGGGCCCACCAAGCAGGGCGAGGTCGGGAGAGGGTGCTGGTGGAGGGAGGGCACGGAGGCCGAGGGGGAGTGTGAGGAGTCAGGGGAGGAGTGAGGCGGGGGCCGGCTCGTGTCCAGCCCTTGCTGGAGGTTCACGGACATTCTTTCATTTGTTCTCACAAAAGCCCGCAGAGGCAAGAACTGTGTTGTAGATGGATACAGATGGCGGCTCGCGGAGGTGGGGCTTTCTGTTTGGTTGGTTGGTTGGTTCGTCTTGGTCCCGTTGTACCTGTGATGTGGAGACCGATATTCGACACATGCAGATACTGAGTGGGGGGTAAACCGAGGAGTGAAGGACATGCACGAAGAGGCTCTGAGCCTTGCACAGACATTTCTCCAAGGGAGGCGTGCACACACACTCGCCCTGCCCACAGCCCTGCTCTCGCTGACAGATGGGTAGCCCATAGGCACAATGGCTATTACTCGGCCTCCAAAAGGAAGGACATTCTAACACAGAGGACACTGGACAAACCTCGAGATGTCACGCCAAGTGAATAGCCGTCTGCAGTGTGGTCCCACTTGTAGGAAGTCCCTCGACGGGCAGAGTCACAGGGATAGAGAGTCCAAGGGGGGTGCCAGGCTGCGGGGAGGGGGCATGGGAATCATCGTTTATTGAGCACCGAGTTTCTTCGTTTCAGGATGAAGGGGGTCCCTGGGTGGTGGTCACACGACAACACGAGTGTCCTTAATGCCACAGAACTGTCCACGAAACATGGCTAACAGTGCCACAATTATAAAATAGGTTACAATAAAATGAACATTTTATTGAGAGGGGGGGGGGGGGA
>NW_026000026.1:5987830-6000907 GCF_001458135.2 Marmota marmota marmota
GGGGGGGGGGGGATCCCAAAAGTGTCGTCCTCTACTGCAATCACAGTCCTGGTCTGAGGCTGGCGTGGAAGGATTTCAGGGCTGAGGGAGGGAGCCTCGGCCTGGGGTGACGAAGGGAGAGGAAAGTGGGGGAGAGGGAGGCATGGAGGAGCAGCCAGGCGCTGGGCCAGGGCGGGGGCCCCGCAGGGAAGAGAGACGGAGGAGAGGAGGGGGCAGTCACACTGATGGGGGCCCCACTCTCGCTCTGCCTAGTGTGGATTTGGCAGAGTGGGTCCAGGAGGGAGAGTCATAAGCAAGCAGAAGTCTTTCCATTTAAGAGACAAACACCTATTTCAACAGGGGCCAAGCCAAAGAGGTGTTCACTGGCTCCTGTGCCTAAAACGCCGAGGAGCACGACAGGGCTTGGGCCGACCCAGCCGCCCGCCTTCTCCTGCGGCTTCTCCTTCGTCGGTTGCTCTGTCGGGCAGCAGGCCTTCCCCTGTGAGGGCGGAGCAGGCCTCGGGAGCAGCAGGCCCGTCTTACAGCTCAGCTCGGCCAGGCCAGAAGACGGGCCTCCTCTGCTAAGAGTCCATCCTAAGAGCCCCGCAAACCTCTTAGGGCAGACCCTCCTTGGTCTGCTGTGGTCAGGTGACCATCCTTCATTGGACACTCCCAGGGACGGGAATTCTCTCACTGGCCAGGCCACAGTCACGTGACCTCACGTGGATCTCGGGTGGGGTCAGTCCCACATTTGCTACAGGGACTGGGTGTTGTGAGGACTTTTCCCGAGGAAAAGCCACCTGCTGCTACCAAAAGGTGGGGACGCACCAGGGAGGCAGAACTGGAGGCTCACCACGTGAGCTCCTGCCTGGAGGGCCGCTGGACGGGGACACCAGGTGCCTGGGCTGGGAGGGCCTGAGAGGAGAACGCGGCAGAAGCCAGCTGTGCTGCAGGGCTGAGGTGCAGGGCCCGAGGGCAGCTCTCTCCACACCCTGCCGCTGCCCAAGGAAGCTGTCCGCAGGCCCCGGCGGTGACCACGTGCCCCGCCCACTCACCAGCAGCTGCCTGCAGGCTGAGCAGAATGAGAGGCGGCACTGTGCTCTCTCTCTGGCCCAGGGGCTGGCATTTGGCAGAACTGCCAGAGCTGGCAGCTGGGCTTCACGGGGCTGGTGCCAAGTGGTGTGACCCAGCAGGATGGAGTGTGGGACACCTGGCTTGGTGTCCCTTTGGCCCAGACAGAACTGGCCTCTTTGTCCAAATGTGCTCTGGTGACAGGATGCAGGGCCAGGTGGCCTGGCTGGGGCACACGAGGGCCTCTGTGTCTGGGAGGGGACATCGCCAGTCCTCCAACCCCAGATACATCCCAGGCCGGGCTGGCGGCATGAGAGCCGGTGGGGTGGGAGGCACTAAGCCGGGGCAGGAGCCACCACACTCCAAAGTGGGAAGGGACCCCAGGGCGCCCGCCCGACCATTCTTCCTCTCTCCTCTCACAAGGGCCTGGACTGTCCAGAGACTCGGGAGAAGGAGTGGGGAGCCCAAGGCCTCTTCCTCACATCAGAGCACCCCCAGGTCCACTGGGTCCCTCCACTGCACTGACCAAGGCCACGTCATCCAGCTTCCCGGGGAGAGCAGGTGTTTGACAAGGCTCTGGCCTGTCACCGTGAGCGGACGTCCTTGTGCACCTTTCTGCTGGACTCTGAGGGAGAGAGTGATGCCCTTCCCATATTGCCCTTTGATTTGGTTGGTCTCAATGTGACAGTGACCCCAGAGGGTGCAGGGATGTGGGCAGGAGGAGCAGGCACCTGTTCCTTCACAGGGAGCCCCCAGGCGCGTCCCTGAGAGTGTTCCTGAGAGCAGTGGTAGGATGGTGACACGGTGGCTTTGAGTCCCCCAAGTGGCAGCCAGATACGTCCCCCAGCTGCTGCAGGTAGGCAGAGGAGGGACCCGGAGAGTCCCCTCAGCACCCCTGGCTCATGGCTGACCAGCCTCGTGAGCAACACACCCCAACAGCCAATGAAGACTGTGTTTTCTGAGAATGTGAACGTCCCCATGAAGAAAGGCTCATTTGAGAGGTCAGAGGTGACAGTGGCGAAGCCACCAGCTGAGAAGGTGCTGTGTGGCCAAGCTGTCCAGGCCAGGGACAGCAGGGACGAGGTCCAGAGGCCCAACAGGCCGCAGGGTTTCACAGGAAGCTCGGGGCTTGCTCTCAGGGCACGTCGAGACGCAGAGGTGTCTAACAACCTGCCAGGGTCCCCTCTGGGGACTGAGCAGAAGCGGTAGTTGGAACCCACTAGAAGCGCTTGTTCTCGCAGCCCTTCTCACTCTTTTGCCCCCCTCTGAGGGCTCCACCTTTCTGCCAAAACCCGAAGTCTTGTCGTGGGTGGAGAATGTGGCCAGAGCTCACGAGGACCGGCCCGTCCTGCGGCCTCCGCCTCCGCCCTGGGCCGAGTGGGTGCATGGAGCGCAGCTGGAGCACCCTTGCCTGAGAGGAGGGGTGGGGGGACACAGAAGCATGTTTCCCCTTTTCCTTTTCCTCCACTGGAAGTGACCTCCTTGAAGGTCTCGTTCCAGCCGACACAGTCATTCCATAGTCGATGGCCTATGGTCAGTCGATGGCAGTGGCCAGCCCCAGGCCGAGACGCTGGGTTACAAGGTGAGCAGTCCACAGGCCCCGGCTCCCTTAAGCCCATGGTGCCCTCGGCTGCCACACCTGGGGCCGGTTATCTCCTTGAAAAGCAGGAGGATAAAGAAGCCTGGCTCGGGAGCACGTTCTTGGGGCAGAGATTTCACGGGAGACCAGTGTCCTGCGAGTAGAGCCAGCAGGGCCTCCCAGCTTCCCCGGCACCACCTCCCTGAAGGGCAGCGCCTGAGGCTGGGCCTCCACCCCGCGGACCCGCTCTGGCACAGACAGGGCCCAGTGCTCCGAGCCTTCTCCATCCTCCTCCTTCACCTCCCAGGTGTCCCTGTTTGCCACGCCTGCCACCATCTCATTCCAGGTCCCTGGTGTCTCTTGATCCCTCCTAGCCTCCCTGGTCTGGCCTTGGCCTTCGAAGGTCCCGATTCCAAGCTCCTGCTGGGGGATCTAACTGAAATGCAGCTGGACCCTCTAAGGGACATTTGAGAAATGTGGAGGCTGCCCTGTGTTCCCAGTGCCTGCCCTGCATGTGCAGAGCCTCCCGCTGGGCAGGAGAGGGGCCAGACAGCTGCGGGCAGTCATGTGGCTGTGGCGTCTCCTGCCGCTTCTTCCTGCTTGAGGCTGATCCACAGGAAGGTGGAGGGCGACAGTGAGGGGGGCGATGGAGGCGCCTGGTTGACCTTTCTGCGCAGAGGTGACCTTCCTGGGTCCAGTGCCCCGAGGTGGGGCTGCTCCTGGCTGCGCATCTCCTGCTCTGGGCTTTCTGGACCTCGGGTTGCTTCTCTGCGCTGCCTACCATCCTGTAATGGATTTCAGTTTTGCTCAGAGCAGTCGGAGTGGGTTCTGTTGCTGTGGTGATTGACACAGACCACGACACTGGGTTCCCTGCCACCTCTTGCCCGTCTAGCCTCGTGCCCCGTGTCTCCATCTTACACTTTGTACTGTATATACTTTTTTATTCTGTATATAAGTATATACAAACCCCGTATTTCTCACTTCTCACACCTTTTTGCTACTCTGCTCTGAGATTTTTATCTCACTAGGCCGTGACGTGGCCATTTCCCAAAAGACAAGGCTGAGTCTTGGTGACATGATCCCACGTTTACTATAGCTGAGATCAGGACACAGATCTCTTGCTGTCTTGGTCAGCTTTCCATTGCTGTAACAAAATACTGAAGATATTAACTTAAAAAGAGAAAAGGTTTTTCCCCCCTCACCGTTTTGGAGGTTTTGGTTCATGGTTGGTCTGGTTGCTCTGGGGCCCTGTGTGAAGCAGCACATCATGGCAGGGGACATGTGGTGAAGCAAGGGAAGACACTGGGTCTCCTAGCCCCTTGTGGGTACACCCCATGACTTAACTTCCTCCAAATGGGCCCCACCTCCTGAAGGCTGCAGCGTCTCCCGGTAGCACCAGGGGCTGCAGACCAAGCCTCTGACCAGGGCCTGTGGGAACATTGAAGATTTAAGCTCTAGCGCTTGCCCTTCTCAGAGCACATGACCTCCTTGGAAGTCACTGTCACCATCTCTCCCAATTTCAGGCTGAGGCGCCTCTTCCTTTTGGCCTGATTCAAACCTCTCATTCCCCTCCCCTTCCTGCCCCACCCCACGCTGTGCCTCTGTTCTCCCCAGGCACGGCATGGTTCACGGCCCCTCCCTTGCCCAGGAAGGGTCTTCCCCATCCCTTTGGTCCAGTGGTGAGGTCACAGGCTCTGATGCCAGACTCTGGGTTCAAATCCTGGCTCTGCCTCTTCTCCGCTGTGTGAGGTTGGCTGTATCACCACGTCTCTGTGCCTCACCTGTAACATTGGAATAATGGAGATGGCCCCCGTAAGTGCACTGGGAATGACCGAGGACACACAGATACATCATTTAGAAGAGCGGCTGGCACTCTGTGAGCACGCAGCAGATGTCAGCCCCTGATTTTTACTATTGTCATTATCACCTGGCAAAGCCCACCCTGCCACCTCTCCCACAGGAGGGCAGAGTGGCTTCCCACGCAGGGCACCGCGGCTCAGTTCACGCTCGGAGCATGGAGCATGCCTCGGCTGAGTGCTGCAGGAGGCAGATGGGGCTTTGGGGAACCAGGCGGCCTGGGTTCACAGCCTGGCTCACGGCACTCGGAAGCTGTGTGACTTGGTTTCAAGTCAGTTCCTTCTCCCTGCCCCTGCCCCAAGGGCAGTGCTGCAGCCTGCGTGAGGAGAGGTGGCTTCGCTCAGCTTGATGCCCTCTGGGCTGCTGGGCCAGGCAGCTCACGAAGTGCCAGGGCACGGGCGCCTTTCACTGTGGGAAGCAGGTGCTCCTTATGGAGGCCTTGGGGGTCCCTTCCCTGTGACATAGGCACGTTCAGTAGCTCATCTGCTTCACCAGCCGGCCGCAGCAGGTACTGTCCCTGGGCCGAGCCAGATGGCCGGGCTTTGGCCAGGCTCCCTCTCTGCAGCCTGTTGACCCGCTCAGAGGGCTCGAGAATGCAGAAGAGGAATTACAGTGGTGCCTTGAAATGGCTGGAGCTGGGGCGTCACCAAGAGCCTGGCACAGAAGGAGCACGCCCCACACAGGGTCCAGAAGAGAACAGTGCCACCCTGCGGCCCCGGGCCCACAGCTCGGTCCAGGCCCAAGCTCTGCACGCCCCTCCCAGGTGGGCTCTGGCAGAGAGCGTGACCCTCAGTGCCTGGTTTCCTTATCTGTGGGATGAGGACATTTCTGCTGTGACAACTGAAAGACATGTGGGATGGACGGTGTGCTGGCCTGGGCGTCACCAGGACAGAGCCAGCTCCTGGGGAGCACTCACCTCCAGCCAGCCACGGACCTGGCCTCTCACTTAGTCTTGCAGCCAGCCCGAGCCGTGGTGCTCCTACCATCTGTCCTAAAAGTGAGCAAAGTAAGGAGAGTTCAGTTGACACACGCGGTCACAGGGCTAGAGACACGCAGGACCCGGATTCAGACTCGAGTGTCCTGGCTCAGTCCATGTTCTTTTTAAAATTATTAATGTTATTATTATTATTATTGAGACAGGGTCTTCGCAAGGCTGAGGGCCTTGCTCAGTTGCTGAGGCTGGTGTCAAACTTGTGATCCTCCTGCCTCAGCCCCCGAGTCTCTGGATTACAGGCATGCGCCACCACAGTCTCTGTTCTGACCTTCAAGCTGAGCGGCCCTTCAATACGATCAAAGGCAGACAGTCTTGTCCTGAAGTCAGTGCCAGCGATCTATCCAGTTTAAATAAAACCAGGCCACGCACGCTGCAGTAACTTAGCCACCCACACACTGTCTCCACACAGGTGACAATGACGAAGCTCTTCTCCTCAAATAAGTGGAATTAGGATGACCTTGGCCATAAGTAACACTTAACCTAACTCAAAGTATTTTCAGCAACGGTGACTTTAATGATCACTGTCATCCACCCAGGAGTTTGGGTAGTGGCAGTTTGGGCAATCCAGTGGCTCAAGGACATCAATAAGGACTGCGTCTCTCCTGCTCTGTTCTGAGGTCTTCAGGACATCAGCCTCATCTGGGCCCCCTCCCCTGTTGACAACAAGATGGCGGCCCACGCTTCCGGGCAGGTCCAGGCATGAAGGGTGCACGGGAGGGAGAGGAGAGCAGGGTTGTCCTTTCTTCTTAAGAGTCTGAAAACCTTCTCTAGAATCTTCCAGAAACGTCCCATCAGGTCCCGTTGACCACCAGTGGGTCTAGACCAGTCGCTGGAAGGAGGGTGTGACATTGCTGTGGCGGGTCCCTGGTCAGCTGGAGGGTGGACTGCCCACAGTCCAGGCCACTGCATAGCCTTTCTGCTTCCCTCCTTTCCTTCCCTGGCTGCAGCCATGTCCCCCCGGGGACGCCCAGTCTCTTCCTCGGTGTCACAGTGGCTCTCCATTTCCACCATTTTGGTTGAAAGTAACAGAAATCCCGTTGAAAGGGCTTAAATGAAGAAGCCCGGCGGCCATCTGTCAGGGCGAGTGCTGGACCAGTCTGGAAGTCCCAGGGCCAGGCCGGCTGTCTGCCCACTCGGCCTCTGGGCGTCCTGCAGGCTTATTGCCTCTGGTTCTACGCTGGCCACTTCCCTCAGGTGGGAGGGAGGAGAAGGAAGCACCGGGTCAGGGCTTTCTCAGGAATCCCCACGGACATCCGTTGACGCCTCACTGGGCACCTGTCGGTGGCCACAGGGAGGCTGGGGAGCGAGCCCTGCCTGGGCGTTTGCCTCCGTGCACGGCGCGTGGGCCAGGGTGGTGTGGATGGGGGTCAGTGCAGGCTCAGCTCCCGCTGCTCCGCCGTGGGCCGTCCACCCTTCCCAGAGATGGGCTCCTACCCCCCTTCTGGGAAACTAAAGAAGGAAAGGGACCCTCCCCTGCGCCACCTCACACAGCCCCTAAAACCCCGACAGCCCGCCTCCGGAGGTCGGGGCTCTGAGACTCGGTGGTAACCCTGCCCAAGGTCATGCAGCTCTCAGGAACATGAAGGCAGGTCTGTCTCTGTCCCAGGAGCCTCTCCCACACTCCACTGTGACCCCAGCTGACCCAGCCTACGACCGCCACGTGCTCACGGAAAGCCCTCCTGTGGATGGGTCCCTGTGGAGGACAGGGTCCCCTCTTGTCCTCATGGCTGAGGACAGAAGTGCCACCATGGGCTCCATCTGCCACGGGCACCATTCTCAGGCTCCCCTGGACTCTAGAAATGGAGGACGTCACTGACCAAGCCCCAGGTGGCCTGCGCTGCAACAGAAGGACAGAGGCTGGACACTCCCTCTTTCCCCCCCTCCCCTGAGGCTGCTGGGCCCCTTCACAGGAAGCCAGCTAATCGAACTGTCCTGCCGGCCCCGTGAGTAATGAGTAATGGGACATGTCGCCAGGTCCCCATCTGTTCTCCGCCTGAGGACCCCGCCACACACGCCTGGCCATCTTTGTCAGCCCCTGCAGCTGGCAGGAGGGCTGTGTTGTGATGAGGCCCCTGGTGACCCCGACGAGGGAACAGGGGACGGGTGCTCCCAAGGCAGCCCTTGCCCCAGGGGCCACTGCAGCACCCATGGTCTCTTCTGGGGGTGGGGGTGGACGTTTATTTTGAAACAGGCTGCGGTGAAGCTGAGATGGAGAAGGTGGCCTCACAGTCCTCCTGCTAGAACTCCTGCCACAGAGTCACATGCTGCTGGCTTCACCTTACGGGTCATCGCTAAGGGGAGGGCCCCCGGCTGAGCAGCTTGGGGGTGTCACCCGGCACCTCCACAGCACTGGGGACCCGCCCTCAGGGTAAGTGAGAAACCACCAGGTGCAGCTCCCCCGCCTGGGACAGCCTGGCCTGGGAGCCGGCCGCGGGACGGTGTGACACAATAGGAAGGCCCGGGCTCCCTTTGGGGATGGAGGAGGAGATCAGGTCACAGTGACCCCTGTGGCCGGAGAGTAAGAACCTCCGAGATGTCTACCTCCGCCTCCCTGCAGCTGGAGGTGACACGAGGTGGCCCGAGGAGGGGAGCTGAGGTCTTAGGTCATCAAGCAGCTGACCTAGAAATAGGCAGATGATCCTGGACACCTGAGTGGGCCGAGGTGACCACAGAGGGGACAAGGAAGGCAGAGAGCTGCTGACTTGTGGAGGGAGGGGCCGCGAGCCAAGAAGCTGCCACGGGCGAGGGGCCTCCAGGAGCAACGCTGCCCAGTGGACTCCAGGCTTAGCCCACGAGCCCCGCTGCGGACTCCGGACCTCCAGGAACATCAGTGACAGCGTGTGCGGCTTCCGCCATGGAGATGGAGGAGATGACACCGCAGCATCTGGCGGCCCTCTGGTCCTGGGATTGACAACGGGTCTCCAGCCACCTGGCCAGCCTCCACGCAGCCCTGCTCAGCTTCCCGGAGGAGAGCTCTGCAGTCTGGCCTCCACAGCCAAAGGTCCAGGAGACGACAGACCCTCCTCCTCCGTACTTGAGCGACGCTCTGCAAAGTCCAAAGCTGTGCCAGTTTGGCCAAGAATGACGAGCCCTCACCCCTGCCAGACACAGAGTGAGGACCCTGCCTGTATGTCCTCACTATAGCTTTGAGGAGCCCTGAAGCTATCATCAGCCCACAATGGGCAGAGGAGGTGGCCGAGGCATAGAGAGAGTGCTTAGCTGGCTAGGTCACAGCTGGGAGACTTTTGGATCTCAGGCCATTGTCCCCATCTCTGGCGCAGACAATGGACATTTTCTCATTCTAGTTTTCTCACATAGAGGGCTGTGTGATGCGGCATGCAGTTAGGGCCCCAAGTCCCTGCTGACCAGCCTGGGCAGCCTGTCCATGATGCCTTCAACCTGGGGTTTTGCTAAAGCGGACTGCAGGATTTGGTGTGTTGAGCCACGTGCCACTACAGTGCCACCTTCAGTGGCTGCACAGTCTCCATGGTGTACCTGCCCTCTCCACCTGCCCACCATCATCATAGTGAAGAGCCCAGGGCCTGAGTTCAAGTCCCGACCCTGCCACTTACTGACTGCATGACCTTGAGCAACCGCCTTAGTCACTCTGTGTCTCTGCTACCGTCTACAAAATGTGACAGTGACTGTACCTACCCCAGAGTCGTTCTGAGAATTGGAAGACTTAAAATATGTAAATAGCCAAGAAGAGCTTCTGTCCCGTCCTCTGTGGGTCTTCACACATCCAAACAGTTTGACCTGTGACATGTCACCTGTGTACCCTGCTCACACTCTGCCCTGCAAGAGGCAGACCTGGACTTCCAGGCCAGGATGTTGTCTGTTTGGTTGTAACTCATGTATTCCTGGCACCAGGGGCAGTGTTGTGTCTGGGGGGCAGTGTCATGTCTGGGGGGGCAGTGTCATGTCTGGGGGGCAGTGTCATGTCTGGGGGGCAGTGAGGAGGCAGTGAGGAAGGAAGACGAGAAATGACATTTCAGGTAAATCTGTGGCTACTTAAACAATTTTTTTAGTTTCTGTTTCATATTCCACCAACTTTCCCTTCCTGCTTTCCATATTTATGTTTATAAATCCTCCAATATTGTGTAAACATTCATTTATTTTCTTCCAGGACTTTGATGATTTCTACATTTAATTTACCAGAGCATCTGGAGTTTATTTGGATGTACGTAATGAGTTAGGGATTGGATTTCATGTTCTTATCTAGATCATTAGGCATCTTCAAAATGGCCCCAATGCCATTTACTGAATAATGTCTTTCTCCAAATAATGGAAATGTGACCTTTATGACATTACAAAGCCTTTTATCTGTGGGTCTTTTCCCGAAACTTCTGTTGAGTCCTGCCGCTCTGTTCCCGACCGACCCCACACCAGTTATCACAGTTCTTGGTGTGAAGATACCAAGTGATGCTCAATCCACAAGTCATTTTATTTTTCAAAAATATACTTTTGTGACTTAATTTTTTCAAATTCACTTGAGACCTTCTTTCTCTCTTATGTTTATTGGAAGTAAGTTTTTATAGATTTTTTTTTTTTTTTTTTACAGATTTAAGAGGAGGAAAATAGAGTGCTGGTCGACCCTGGCCTCTCCCTCATGGAATATGCTCTAGGTTGTATGGTTTGATTGTTTCTTTTCATAGTTTTATTTATGTGGACTCCAAAGTCTTATGAGAACCATACCCAAGGGCTACATGTAGTTATTTAAATGGGATTTGCTTCTCTTTTGGGTTCAACCACTTTATTCTTTTTTTTTTTTTTTGTACCAGGGATTGAATTCAGGGGTGCTTAGCCACTGAGCCACATCCCCAGCTATTTTTTGTATTTTATTTAGAGACAGGATTTTGCTGAGTTGCTCGGCCTCATTAAGTTGCTCAGGCCGGCTTTGAACTCGTGACCCTCCTGCCTCAGCCTCCATGTGCCAGGACACCAGACTCAACCACTTTATTCTTGATACACAGGACACATTATTTTGTGCGTCCTAGGCTCCCATCCTCTTTTTCTCTATCCCAGAATCAACACCAAGTCTGGTGGAGCGAGCTCTTCCTAATCGTCCTGTTCCACAGCCCTGGAGTGACCTAGAGTCGCCAGTCCTTGCCCTGCACCTCCCAGAACGGCAGAGCCTTGCAGCAGGTCACCTGGTGACAAGGTTGCCCCACCAAGCAGGCACACCCATCAATGGGAACCAAACTGTCCCCTTTGGGGTCTACAGGGCTGATAGGCCAGGAGCCCCTCCTAGGAGTAGCAGGAAAATGACGATGACCCGCTCAGTGCCCAGGGCTGTGTCCTTGTTCAGCCCCTTCCTGGACCCCATCATCTTTTTCCGGATGGACCCCTCCTCTATTTAACCCTGGGTCACCTGGGTTATCATGGGGCTGACATTGTGGGTACACCTGGAGTGAGGCGTGCTGCCTGGACCCCTCCTCTATTTAACCAGAAAGCTCATATGAGCGTCCCCAGGACAGGACCGAGATGCTGGAGTGGCGTTGCCTTCCTAATATGGCCGTGGTGAGGAAGCTCCCCGTTACTTTCCAGTTTAGTTTTGGGGTGAGTGGCTGGACCTGATTTGCTGGGACCCCAGAGTCAAGTCTCTGGCCTAAAACCACAGTCACATTCGTGGAGTTCCGGCTCCCCGCCAACCCCGACCGTGACCGGAGGGCTGCGTGTGTCCTGTGAGTCTGCCACCACCTGTCGGGCACCCTCCTGACCTTGACCTTGTGGCTGCTGGGAGTTTTCAGTCCAGCACCACAAATCGCTTCACTCTGTTCTAGTGGCCGTGTCATTCTCTGTCCCTGGGGAACAGCCCCCTCACCTGCACGACAGACGGCCCTGTTTTCCAGGGCCCTGCATCTAACACGTTGGCCTGAGATACCAGAGTGAGGCCACCCTTAAAGGGTTCAGTGGGAATCTCAGTGCCCCTCCCTTTGTATTTGTCTCAGCTCTTCCCCACCTGGCAGCCCAAGGTGTACCAGCCCTGAGTGTACCTAGCTGGGGCCGCCGGGCAGGAAAGCTCTGGTGGGAAACAGGTTGCAAACAGGTTTGGGGGATATGGCTGCAGGGGTGGCTGATCCTGCTGGACTGGTTTTTCGAGTGGTTCGCTTCCTGGAGATAATCAGGGCTTGGTTGTCGTTGCCTCCTGCTGAGAACTGGGGTCATCCCGGGTCTCACTCCAGGTGTACCCACAGTGTCAGTCCCATGAAGACCCAGGTGACCCAGGCCCTCCCCAGTGAGATCAGCCCTGGTGTGTGGGCAGCCACCCCTTGGTCAGCCTGGACCAGTCCATCTGGAAGACCTTCCACTGCAGAATCTCAGGGCAGGACGGGAAGCTGGGGACCAGCTGCTTCAATCTACATCTTTACAGACAAGGGAAAGGCTCAAGAGGTGGCCGGACTCGTCCACCGGGGACAGCACAGTGGCCCCCACCTCTGAGAAGATGTGCCCTCCCTCTCCTGGGAGGTCCTCTGCAGCAGGAGGCTGTCAACACCCCCCGAGGCTGGAAGCCCACCTGGACATCTCTGGCCGGAAACTCTCCTGAACTCTGACTCACCCCCCAGTGGCCCAGACAAGACAAAATGTGACCTGTGCAGGTGACAATCTTAATGCCTTCCTGTGGCCTGAGGGCTGGTTGCCCCCACCCAAGCCATAGGCTGAATCCTGACCCCAAAGGTGTCAGGAAGGGCCCTGGGGGGATCAGGCATGCGGTGGGGCTGCATGAGTGGGATTTGTACCCTTGTCACAGAGGCCGGGAGCCCGGTCACCTGGCTCCCCGCGCAGGGCTGCGTGCAGAAGGCCTCTCCGTGAGCCAGAAAGGGCCGGACACGGAATCTGCCGGCTCCTGGTCCGCTGGCCCCAGCCTCCGGGACGGTGAGGGGTGCATTTATGTTGTGCCTAAGCCACTTGGCCCACGGCATTTGGCTCTAGCAGCTGCACAGGGGGCACGACCTCCCTCTAAACCTGCCGCTCCCGAGCGTCAGTCAACGGCAGGGTATCCTTCCAGGACTCAGGACCTAACCGGGGTCACCTTTGTCCCCTCGCTTTCAGCAGTCCATCAGGACAGTTGGCCCCATCTCTGGAACACGCTGAGTCCGCCCCCTGCGGTCCTCCATGTCCCCACTGGATCCCAGCTCTCTCTCTCCCGGCCTCTCACCTCCTGCCCGCCAGGCCTGCAACCCCTCCCGCCTCCTCTGCTCACCAGCGCACCCTAGATATGTCCCCCACCCTGGAGCAGACCCCATGCGTCCCCTACAGAGCCCTCTGTTGGCTTCTCATCTCAGGCTCGGTGAAAGGGCAGGAAGAGAGCAGGACCTAGGGACGGTGGCTGTCACGCCAGCTTCATCCCTGCTCTAGAAAACGGGCACCTCTCTCCGCGACTCCGTTTCCTCTCATCTGTTTCTGCTTTAAGTCACTAGATGTGGCTATTTTAAGAGGGGGCGGGTCAGCCTTCCAGGGGTCCTCCCAGACCTCCTGCACATCTCCTAACTCCGACTCACCATCGGGCCAGGGCTTCCTGATCTCTGCGTCCCCCCCCCCCGCACCCCGCACCTCCCTCCCCCTCCTCCTCTCCCTCCCTCACTCAGTCCGCTCC
>NW_026000026.1:6000932-6007304 GCF_001458135.2 Marmota marmota marmota
CCGCACCTCCTCCCCCTCCTCCTCCTCCCCCTTCCACAGTCTCCCTCCTTCCTGCAGGCCGCTCTGTGACGCACAGGTTCCCAGAGTGTGATGACAGCTGCATTTGAAACATTGAAAAGTGAAAAGAAAAAAAAAAAGGTTTTTTTGTTTATTTTTTTAATTAAAAAAGGAAACAGACACAGAAGCGAGGAAAGCACATCTCCAGTGAGGAGTGGGTGGGGGCTGTGCAGGTAGAAGGGGTGGGATTGACTTTCCAACCAGCCCTGAGCCCACGGCCTCCTAACTGCAGGGTCTGAAAATGTGCAGAGGCATTTGTCTCTGTTGACCCAGGATCCCTGACCTCCCCTCGACTGCCCTCCTGTGACATCATCCACAGCCTCAGGCCAGGGCTCCACCTCTGCCTCTGGGTGCTACCTCTGTCCCAGGCCCCAGACTTGACACTCACTGTCCACACCCCCAGAAGATTCTATCACCATCCCCTTATCCTTACCGACCCCCCATACGGCTCCCCCCGCTTCCCATTCCTCTTCGGGTCACACTGCCTGGGCCGTCGACAGCCCGGACAGTCCAGTTGCCTCTGACGCCGCCATGTTGGTTGGGATGCTTTGGGCCGAAGGAAGAGCATCCCCAACAGTAGGCGGTTCTGAAAATGCGGAGGAATTGAGAACAAGGCCTGGAAGGATGGCTCCAGGCATTACCTGACCCAGCTTTGCCCCAAACCAGGGAACAGGTCCATTGAAGGGGCAGCCTCTTCACACCGTACTTCAACAGGGAACGAGAACCTTCCCCAGGGCCCCACTGGCCAGAGCAAGGTCATGGGCAGCCCTCACACGGGGAGCCCTGAGGCAGCTGGCCCAGTGGCAGGGAGAGCCAGGGCCGGATTGACCCTCACGACGGTGGGCGTAGTCCAGAGGCAGAGCTCAGCTTCCCGCCGCTCCCTGCTCCCCGTCAGCCGCCCGCTGCAGCCTCGTCCTCCCCTCCCTGATCTCATTGTTGTCCCTCTGAGCACTTCTGCATCATCTCCACGTGAGACTTCAGGGGCTCCTCCTGCCTCGACCACAACATCTCCCATACCAGGCACAAACCTCCCACACTGAAAGACAAGTCCTTCTGAAATATGACCATTGGTAAAATATAGTCGGTGGTGTTTGTTTCTAGACCCTGAGGGGATCTGAGAAAGAAATATGACCTTCCTGACAACAGGTGGCTCTGCCATGAACTGCCCAAGTCAACACAAACGATGCTAATGGAATGGAGACCTGGCAGGACCACACAGCGATGACCCTGGGAACAAGGCAGAGACCGACTCCGAGGCCTCGGGAAGGACCGAACCCGCCCTTTCCAACATGAGGGACAGCGGCCTCTTTACCAACGAGGACGGTACCTCTCCACTCCTCTCCCCTCCTCGAGATAAAAGTGTTTAAGATGTCCGGCACCAAGCGGCCTCACTTCTTGACCCTGTCCTGACCCCCATCTTGGAACCATTGACTAGGATCCAGAACCCTCTGCGAGGCGCTGCTCCATGCCGCTTTCCGAGATGCTTCTCGGTGGCGTGGAGCCAAGGAAAGCTAAACAGACTGACCTTGACCACAGGTGAGGGCCTGGTGGGCTTGGACTGGTGGACCCGACATCGTGATCTAGATTTCTCATGTTGATTCCTTCAGTCCCCGATATCCACTTTATAGTCCAGAACGTTTTCAGCAACACAACCACTCTCAACAGTCTCTAGGCCCAGCGGACGGAGAAGGGAAGGGGAGGACTGCATTCTCAACAGGGAGCTAGCAGAGTCCATCTGGAGAGCCTCCGTGGGTCTCAGGGCCCCGCCCTGCAACTGAGAGAGTCCAAGGAAAGGACAGGGGCAGGGGGAGCTGGCCAACCCACGAGAGGCACCGAGGCCGGCCCGTGGCTGTGTGGGGTGACTCGGCCTCCGAGCCGCTGGGTTCCTTCTGGAGGGAGGGGGACAGGCTAGGATGCAGCCATGTGGGCGGCTGTCAGGGTGCTGTCCCTGACTTGGTTCTGGGGTGTTCCATGCAACCCTCCACTAAGACACACACTTTGGGGTTGGTCCCCTCCAGCCCCCCTTGGTACTTGCGTTGCTTTCCATGACTGTGACAAACATCTGAGGTCATCAGCTTAGAAAGACAAAAGGTTCACTCTGGCTCACTGTTGGCAGGCTTCAGTGCATGGTCGTTGCCCTGGTGCTCTTGGGCCTGGGGGGAGACCACGGTCACCATGGGAGTGCACAGTGGCAAGTGGCTCACCTGGTGGAGCTAGGAAGCACAGGGAAGAAAAGGAAGAGGCCGAGTCCCTCAGTCCCCTCAAAAGCAGGCCTCCAAACAGGGAACCCCCAAGAGGCCCCACCTTAGCCCGTTTTTTCTTTGGATTAATAACTTTTTTGTTGTTAAGCTCTAGAACTTTCTTATATATTTTTATCTAACAGTTTGAAGTGTTCCTCCCACTGCAGGTGATTTTCTGCCCTGACAATCGTCCCTTGTCCTGCGGTTTGGATCGATATTGTCCACTGTCTGTCTTGGTTTTGGTGCCTGTGCTTTTGGTGTTGTATCAAAAAAAAAAAAAAAAAAACTCTGCCGAGACTCGTGTGAATGGCCAAGGTTTTTCCTCCTGTTTTCTTCTAGGAAGTTTTAGACGCAGCTCTCACATTTAAGACTTCTGCCCACTTTGAAGTGATCTGCAGGTGGCCTAGGACAAGCGTCTTGCTTCATGCTTTCGAGTTCAGTGTCCAGTTTCCGGCACCTTGTGTCACCTGGGCCCTGTTGAAGTCAGCTGTCCACACACGCGTGGATTACTGCTGGGCTCTCCGAGCTCTTCCGCGCTCTCTAGGTCTGTTTCTATCCAGTACCGTGGCATTTAATTACTGTACCTCCGAGATTTTCTTTTTTTAATCTCTTTGAGTTCTTTTGTGGTTTTCTATGAATTTAGAATTGTTCATTTCTCTTTCTGTGCCATTGGGACTTGGATAGGAATTGCATCGAATCTGTAGATGGCTATGGTGGGGGGGAATGTTTCAACAGCGTTAAATCTCCCAATCCATGAACCTGGGATGCTTTTGCATCTGTAGCTTTTTAAATTCATCTCATCAATATTTTGTAGTTTTCCACGTGCTGAACTTTTACTTTCTTAGTTAAGTTTGTTCCTGATTATTTTGTTATTTCTGATGCTATTGTAAATGGCTGTATTTCTATCACTTTTCAGAAAGCTCATTATCAATGTATAGAAATGCAACTGATATTTATAAGTTGATTTTTGTATCCTGCAACTTTATTGAGTTCATTTATTAGTTCTAAGTGATTTTTTATGGAGTCTTTAGAGTTTTGTGTACATAAGATCATCATATGCAGGTGGGATTATTTTTGCCACTTCTTCTCCTACTTGAGTGCATTCTCTTTCTTTTTCTTGTCTAGCTGCTCTGGCTGGGGCTCCCAGGGCTAGGCTGAGCAGGAGTGGTGAGCGCGGGCCTCCTGCCCTGTTCCTGGTCTACACGAACCCTCCACCCTGAGTGTGATATCAGCTGTGAGGTCTTCAGACGTGGCCTTTAGGATGTTGAGTTGATTTCCTGCTCTCTCTAGTTTGCTGAGGGTTTTTGCCATGATGGGGCTTGAGCTTGACAGCCGTGGTTTCCACCTTGATCTGGTTGATTTGGTGGGGACAGACGACCGGCATAAGGTGGGCAGTATTCCCAGCGAGCAAGGGCAGGAGAATCAGAACCTCAGAGACTTCAAGGCCCACACCACGTCTCCTTGTGTTCTGACAGAACCCCACAAAGGACGTGGAGTGCTAGTGGGACCAGGGAATCGGAACCCTGGTCCTCTGTAGGAGGGAGTGGAAGCCTGGTGCTCTGCTATGGGAACAGTGTGGCAGTGCCCCAAAAAACTAGAACTAGAGCTCTCAGGACCTGTCCACCCCACTTCTGTGGGTTTAGAATGGAAGTTGAGATTTGAAAAGGTATTAGCACCTCCGTCTTTGTTGTAGCCTGAGTCACAGGAGTTGGGAGGTGGAGACGTTCCTCAGAGGATGGATATGTTTACAGGTGTGGCCCATCACACAGTGGAGTACTACTCAGCCTTAAAGAAAGAAAGAAAGAAGGCCTGCAGTCCATGACCACAGGGGAGTCACAGAGGGCCACGAGTCACAAGTGCTGCGTGACTCCACTCACATGAGGTCCGTAGGATGGTCCAACTCATGGACGCGGAGAGAAGGGGGTTGCCAGGGGTGGGGACCGGTCAGTCACCAGGTCTAACATTCAGGGAGGCTGATGGAGCAGTTTAGAGGGCCGCTGTACAGCGTGTCCAGTGGGTAGCCAGGCCGCCCTGCTGTGCCCGGGAACTCAGTGAAGGCGCGGCTCCCCTCTTTAGTGTTCTTACCAAATCAAACAAGAAATAAACCAAATGGGGTGTGGTCACTTCCACAGGGCCTTGGAGAGTTTTCTAAACAGAACCACTGTCTCCTTCAGAAATGACGCTCCTACGTGTCTCCACAGATATTTACATCTCTCCCCCCAGTTTAACAAAGATGTTGAGTCGTAAAGGATTGTTTTCACAAAGTGACACTGTGCGTGACTTTAACTGGGGCTCAACCAGGAGAGGACACCAGGCATTCAGATATGGGGGCTGCAGGAAGGGCAGTGACTCATTGTGACCTTCCCGCCACATACATCATGGAGGCCAGCAGGTTCCCACCCCAAGGGGCCAAGGAGTGGGACACATGGGAGTCCACTTTGGCCTGATTGGCTTGAGTGTCCATAAGCAGAGATTTCTAGAAGTTTCTGGAATGTTCTCTCGTTGCTCTGGAAGTTCAGTCTGGACCCACATGGGCCTGGGGTTGGTTATGCACAGGTCCACCCTGTCCAGCAAGGCGTGTGTGTGTCATCAGCATTGGCCGCCCAGGACCCAGCGGGTCCTCCAGTGTGAGGAGCTCAGTGCAGAGTGGCCATGAGCGAGGGCAGCTGCTGGGCACAGCCTGGCCATCCTGCGTGATTTTCTCCATGTTGGCAGTTGTGAAATCAGGGATTGGGTCAGTTCACCTCAGATCCTCGGGGCCTAGAAATTACCAGCTCGTCAGTGTGGCTCAAGAGCATTTTCGTTGATTTCTTCCTGAGCAAGACTCCATCGGCGCTCACTCTGAACAGAAGATACTGTGACATTGGAATGTGCTTGGCCGCCGTTATAGAACACCCAACAAACTGTTTTACGCTTTTAAAAGACATCTTCTTGTCCCCTATGAACAAGACTCCTGGAGCCCCGAGGTCCAGGGCTGGGTGGCAGTAGTGTGATATCGCTGTGGATGCAGGGTCTTTTAGCATTCTGCTCTTTCTCAGCACATTAGGGCTTCATCTCTTGCCTGCATCCTCAGGGTCACAACATGGCTGCCAAGCTCCCGCTCTTTGGTTCCTAGAAGGGAGGGAGAGCCTTCCTCAACCCTGTTCAACATGCAGGCTGGTCTCAGACGGAGACTGACCACCTTCCCAATCTGAGAGCACCCTTCAGCCACCTGCCACCTGCCACCGTCTACCACAGCTCCTGGTTATGTCCTTCAGAGCATAAATGTACCACAGTGCGAAGTCACTCTTTTCAAAATAAGAGAGGCTTTGAATCCAAAGGGAAGACGAGGCTTCAGCCTGGGCCTCGTCACGGAGGGTTGGGGATCGGAGAGGCCCTCTGCCACCCTCGCATCAGACCATTCTCTGGCCATTATGAGGCCAGCTTTGGAGGAGTGCAGGTTTTCTCACAGGAAAAAGAGGCTTTTGTTTTTGTTTTTTAACAGTCTGCAAGTGGCAGTCTGTCTGGAGGATGAAGAGCTGCGTGAGGACGGCCTCAGGAACCAGGCTGTGTACGTGACTTTGCCACGGTTCCCAGCCCCGGAGCTTGTCTGCGAATGACAGAAGCCTGAACAGCAGTGGCCGACACAATAAAGGCTGTGCTTGTCTTACAAAAAGAGAGTCTGGCAGGCCGCAGCCAGGGCAGATGGGTGTTCCCAGGTGGTGACAGGAAGAGAGATGTCTGCTCGTATTTCACTCAGCCTGCGAGCTGCGTGTGTCTCGTGGACGTACGGTGGCTGCTGGTGCACACGCAGCTGAATCTGTCCCCTTGGCCCAGCAGCATCCGATCAGGCCTGTTTGGTCACCTGCCTAGGCTTTGGAGACAGGGCGGTTTCTATCCATCTAGGAGAGCGGAGAGCAGTTGCTCTAGAGGGACAGAAAATTGGGGCAAAGGGAGCCGGAAGGGATTTTGCTGTAATTACCTTAGAGAGCTGTTGATTAGTTCACCCCTTTTGATTAAATAAACAGGAAGGGAAATAAGTGGGGTCTTCCCTGTGCCCTATCTCTTCTGGTGGGCCTCCCTCCCCTCCCCCTCC
>NW_026000026.1:6008654-6012231 GCF_001458135.2 Marmota marmota marmota
GGCCAGGACCTGGCTGGCAGGGCAGCTCACACTGGAGTGGACCTGCCTCCTGCAGGACGGGTGCCCACCGTCCTGCCTGCATGTGACTCCCTCACACCCCCCCCCAGGGGCCGTGCGCGTGCCCATTTTACAGATGAGGAAACTGAGTCACACGTGAGCCCACGCCGGCCTCAGGTCGGCCTGCAGTTGAAACCTGCGGGTGGTGTCTGTCTGCGGAGCCTGAGCTCCACCAACCGGCTGCCCTGAGGCCCTGGTTCTGGGATGCAGGGGGTTGGACCCGGCAGGTGACACCACGTGAAGAGCCCCCAGGGAGAGGTGGGGCCAGGTGACCTGGAGAAGTGGGGCAGCCACACGTCCCGGTGCCAGCCGCAGGCAGGGCCCTCCAACTTTCCTGTGTTTCAAGAATCCGGACTTCCATGTGGAGGCTCCGGGAGGTTAGAATCGGTGACATTTAGTTTCTAGAGACCAGATGAGACACATCAGTGTCTGTAAATCAGCTCGGGCTCCAGGCAGCAGGCGAGGCGTGGATCCTGGCTGTGGGAGGTGGGAGCCTGGCCTGGCCCACAGTGATTTAGGGGATGGCGGTGGCCCCGCGGACACAGGCACGGCCCTGCCACCTCCTCCCCGTGGCTCTTATCTGCCCTAAAGGAGCCACCAATGGGAGGTGGCAGCGGCCATAACTCCGTGCACGCCGTGGCGCTGAGCTGGGGGGGGATTAGGGCCCACAGAGGGCGGGGGAGGACCAGGGGCTTCCTCCCAGGTCTGTGCCAGCTGCAGACAAGTGTCCGCGCAGGATAAAAAGCACAGTCAACTCCAGCTCCTGGCGGCAGGTCCCCCAAGAAATAGGGCCTTAGCCCTGATGGTGGGGGTGGGCTCTGGGGGGCAGCGACCTCCACAGACCCCGCCCAGATGCTGCTCAGACCACTGAAATCCAGCCTCGCTCCGGCTTCATCCTTCTTCAAGAGCCACGCGCCGTCTTGAGGTGACCGTGTGATGAGTCCAGACCTTGTCTCCGGGCTGAGGACAGGGCTGCCCCTCCCCATGTCCCTCCCACGCTGGGTCCATGTGCTTTAAAGGTGGTCCACAGACGGGCATGTGACCCAGGCCTGGCCTGTCGCTATCACTGGCCGAATGACCTGCCTGGGTCCATCAGAGCCAGTGCTAGAATCACTGCCCGCCCCTGGGCATGAGGTCCCCCTGGCTGGAGGGCTGTCCCCAGGGCAGGTGGGCCAGGTAGTTGCCAAAACCCTGAGGCCGTAGAGACCTGAACTCCCGCGTTGGTGTGTTGGATTTCCAGTGTGTTGGATTTGGGTTTCTGTCACTTGTAACCAAAAGAATCCTGACAAACACCCCCCCTGTGTGACTGTCCCCTCCAGAGTGCTGGTCTACCCCAGAGCTTCCCTGAAAGGCAGCAGCACAGGGACCATGCCCCCCCACCTCAGTCAGGACTGACTGGGTTTCGCAGGCCCACTCCCCCTGTTCCAACCTGCAGAGCCCTGACCTTGAGGCTGACCCCCACCGTCCCCACCCTCCCGCAGCCCAGAGTGATTCTAGAGCAGCAGGAGTCACATCCCCTCACCCCACAGTGTCCTTGCTGCCCACCAGAGAGGCCACCAGTAGAGCATCCCCACTGGGATTTCCAGACAAAATCACCCTGGAGAACAAGTCAGGCTTTAGGCCTTGAACTCAGTGTCTCAGATGAGAAGGTGACACCCGTGGTCCTCGGGGATTGCTGTCGCCAGAGTGAGTCACAGGCCATGCCTGGCCCACGGGGTGGGGGATCTGACTGTCCCTCGGGGCAGGCACTGCAGGGTGAACGGTGGCCCACTTTCCCCAGAATAAGAGGTGGCAGGTGTGGCCCTGCCTCCCTCAGGTCTTCACCCCCTGGCCCCTCTCCGAGACCTGCCCAGGCCTCCCTTGCCCCCCAGGTCCCCTTCCCTGCATTATGTACCCCACAGCACTGGCCACCTTCTGGCACAGGGACACCCCCGTCCCCGCCGTGTATTCTGTGTCGTCTGTCTCTCTCCCTCCAGGTGCCCTCGAGGTCAGGCCCTGGGTGTGACTCACAGCTCGGCTCCTCGAAGACCCCCTGCCCAGAGAGAGGCCCCGCGGGAGCCCACGGAGACAGGGAATCCTCGAGTGCGGAGCTCCCCTGCCATCCCCGGCGAGTGACCTCCACGGGCAGGCTCCACCTTCCCCCAGGGCACTCCAACAAAATCAGAGGCTGCCCCTTTCTGTCCCTGTGCACCCCACCCACCGCCTTGCTTCCTGCCAGAGTCACAGCTCCTGGCATTTTTGCGGGAAGGTGCCTCCTTCCCCGGCTTATCCCTAGTCAGCGGCCTGCAGAGGCGGGTGCTGGTGTCCAGACCCGGGTCGCAGTGCCATCCAAGGTGCCCCCCAGGGCCGCAGGGCGTTCCCTGCCACCCCACCTAGGTCCATCCTCCCCTCACCCAGCTCTGGCGACGGGAGCCCGGGGCCCTGAGGTTTTACAGTGGGCACAGAATCAGCAAGCACTGATCGTAGTCGCTGGGGTCTGAGCGCAGCCTGCTTCCTCCAAAGAGAAGGCACCACCGGTCCCCAGCGGAGTGGCCCCGGGCATGTGTTTGGAGCCGCACCGCCTGGTTCAAGTCCCAGTCCTGCCATCCTCCTGCCACGCACGGTGGCTTTACAATATGTCGGCAGATTATCTGACGTTCTTTCCCTGCGGGGCAGTGTAGTTTCCCTTCTGTTGACTGAACGAATCGTCCTCGGGGGTGGAACGAGGTGGAAGTGACACTGTAAATTTTCAAGGCTTGGTCTTGGAGGATTTTCTCTGTCTCCAGACTCATGCCTCAGGAGCCCTGGCTGTCGTGTCCGGAGCGTGACTTCCCGGGACACTGTGCTGGGGACACCGCAGAGCTGGTCTGCGGTGAGGACGAGGCCCAGGCAGAGCTGGAGAGAGACGGGGCCTGCAGCTCGGGCTTCGGCATTCCCAGGAGAGGGCAAGCCTCCCGCTGATTCCCGAGCCCCCAGAGTGGAGCAGGCCTCCCAAACTACAGATGCCTGAGCAGAATGAAGGTCATTGCTGCTTTCTGCTGTTCGATGGGAGTGTGTGTGTGTGTGTGGGGGGGGTGGCATGTTATGCAGCGATGAACAAAACCAGAACAGCGCACTAATTGGGAAAGCTCCAAACCACCATCTGTCCCTTTCCCATCTGTCAGATCCCGGCACCTCCCTCACAGGGCGGTTGGGAGGATTCGGTGTGTCAACCAACACCCCCTGGAGCATGCAGAGGACACGGCACAGCCACCAGGGCATGTACCAGGGAGCCAGGGAGAGGACCTCAACCCAGGGGGACAGCGAGAACACAGCTCTGGGGGCAGCACCCCCCTCCAGGGTCTCCAGGGCACCAGGTGGAGGCCACAGAGTCCACCACTGAGTCTCCTGCAGGCGAAGATATGAAGGAGAGACGCGAACACAGGGGCACGTTCTGAGAGGAAATCTGCCTCCTCTCCTGGCCCCCGTCCCCGGAGGCACCGTTTCTTGAGTGGCCTTCCAAGACTGTTTTCTTATACAGCAAAAAACAAAGGAAGGGAGG
>NW_026000026.1:6012256-6046336 GCF_001458135.2 Marmota marmota marmota
GGGAGGGAGGGAAAACTTTGTGGAATCCTGCGTCTGGCCTGTTTATTTTCCCGCTGGGTTTTCAGAGCCGAGGTCAGAGCCTGGCGCCTGATCAATGATCAATAACTCCGTGAGGAGTGGGCAGGAGCCTTGTTCAAAGGGCGCCCGGCAGCACCCCCGCCTGCGTCTTGCCACCTTCTCCCCTCCCGTGGGAGGGCGCCTTCCCTGGGCACCTGGAGCTGCCTCCAGGGTTCCGTGGTGGACAAGGGTTCCCCGGGAGGCGGGTGTGGTCTGCCAGCTGCTCCCTGATGGAGACGCAGCGACATGGGTCCCCAGCTGTGGCTCCTGCAGTCGGAGCCACACCACCCAGCTGTGTGCAGACGTTTCCACTCCTGGAGACAGATGCACCCTGGCTCTGGGTCTCTCAAAGACGTAGCGCGTGCTTTCGGCCCAGGCTCGCGTGCAGGAGAGGAAGGCTGGCAGGAACCAGGCCACTCCGAGCCCGCAAAGTGACACTGTCCACGTGAACAAGTTTAGACAGAGATGTGGGTTCCAGGTTTAGGAGCTCTGGAGGTCTGACTGTGCTCAGCCCAGGTACCGTGCATGGTGTAGTCGGCTGGAGCCCATCGACGGGTCCCTGCAGCCTGGGCCACCCATTTTGCTGCGGTCCCCACCCGGCCCTGCTGCCCTGTGTGCCAGCTCACCCCTTGGCTCATTCGTGCTCTGACCTGGCCCCAGAGGGGGCTGGGCTTATGTTCCGGCTTTGGTGTACAAAGAGTTTTCTTCAAATTGATTTCCCGCCACTCTTGTGGCCTGGGCACAGTGATCAGTCATGGCTTTCTGATGGGAGCTGTGGGGCCCCAGAGGTGGAGAGGCACCCAAGCCAAGCAGCCTCTCCCTCCCTATCCAAAGAGGTTCCTACAGTGAACCCGGGGCTCCTGCAATGGCCGCTCCTCCCACCACGTGGAGAGAGCCCGGAGACAGAGCCCAGGCTGGGACGACCCGTGGGGCAAGACCAGGCTCAGAGCCAGCCAGGAGCAGCCAAGGGCACAGCCAACTGGGCTCAGCTTCAGCAGCTCTGCTCGGCTCCCAACACCGACCCCAGAGAGGGACAGAAACAGGACACATAAAAAGAGAAGCGCCCAGAGGGGGACGGGCTGAAGGAGACGGGGAGGGTGGGGCGGGAGGGGAGCGAGCCCCAGAGAGCCGCGAGGAGCGGAGCCCGAGAGCTTCCCAGAGCTGGCGGCCTTAGGCTCTGGGGACCAGGACTCCGACAGAAGCTGCTCCCACCTCCCAGAACTCATGCAGGTCCCCCACCCTGTTCCTGGGTCCCTGACCCCAACTCACAGGACCGTGAGTGCTGGGCACGTTGGACACCACGGCCTGTCTTCCGAGAGTCCACTCTGTGCCCAGCGCATCGGTGGCCCCTCCCCCAGGCTCTCAGCTGTCCCCCTCCTTCCTCTCTCCATGGGCAGAGGGGATCCCCAGGTTCTGGGGGAGGCGCCCCCACAAGCCCCAGGGCCCTGCGTTGTGGATTCAGAGCAGACACCCTGGCCGGGAAGGGCATCTGCGGTCTCCATGGGGACGGCCAGCAGGGCCACCTCTCGGGCAGCTGGGCAGTGGAGCCTTTGTCTCTGCCAAATCTTTCGTTGAATGCAAACACCATCAGCAAATCTGCCAGCATCCCGAGGGACAGGAGCTGCCCTCCTGGCCACGTGGAGCCTGGCGGGCCAGGACACCCCACGGGCCCTGCGTGGACTCTGGGGATGTGGGCACAGGTCCGGGTGGACGGAGGCTCAGCTCCACCGGCTGTTTTTAAAATAGGCTGGCGCCAGGCGGGGTCTACTCTGAAGGCCCCACATCTGCCCTGAGGAAGGAACAGGGCCCTGGGTGGCTTAGAATCGAAGAGCACAGGTGACAGGCAGAGGCAGGGGACCAGGCTGTGGCTGGCTGTCTCTGCTCATGCAGCAAAACCCAGAGCCTTGCTGGGAATCGGGGTGAACGTCCAGAGGCCTCCTCTCCCCTCACGGAGCCCGTTGGGCCCTCGGCACGTGGTCAAGAAAATGGGCTGTTTCTGCGGGCTGCAGGGGGCGAGGGCGTGTGTCACCTGGGGCAGGCAGAGAGCAGTGACACCTGAGTGGGGAGGTGGGTGAGGAGGGACCAAGTAAGAGCACAGGGAAGAGTGGCCCAGGAGGGAGCAGCCAGGCAAAGGCCCCAGTCCACCTTATGTGGACCCTCAGGCCTTCGGGATGGTTCCCCACCTCTCAGGACGCGTCTTGGCTTCCAGAGGGTGGAGGGCAGCCACCGTCTGAGGTGGCCCTGTGAGACCCACTTCCTCTTCCAAGAGCAGGCAGGTGAGGGGTGCAGAGAACTCCACAGGGCCCCTCTCGAGTTACCTCGTCCACAGCCTAATGACCACGACCTCTGGGCCTTAAAGCCCCAGAGCAGAAGGCTCCTTCGAGGTCCCCCCCATGGCACCCCTCTGCCCACAGCGTGTGCCCGCCTCCCACTGGGCACCTCCCCTCACCCCAGCCTGTGCCTCCCTAGCTCACCTGATCGGGGGATAGTGATCGTGACCTTTCCTGGCTCTTTTCTTGCTGATAGTCACTAACATGGATCTGTGGGGCCACCTCCTGAACCTGCCTGTTCTGGTCAGTTCTTCATTTCCGGGTCCAAAGACAGGGCAAAACCTCTTGGAGGAGGGAAGTTTATTTTGGCTCATGGTTTCAGAGGTTCCGTCCATGACTGGACGACTCCAGTGCTCTGGGCCTGGGGAGGCAGGACATCAGGGTGGAAAGATGAGGTGGGGGAAAGCAGCTCTGGACACAGCAACAGGAAGCAGAGAGAGCGCCACGCACCAGGGACAGAATATAAACTCCAAAGGGCATGCTCCCAGTGACCTACTTCCTCCAGCCACACCCAGTACCGCCCAGTTAATCCACATCAGTGGGTTGATCCATGGCTAGTCCACAACTCATAACCCAGTCACTTTGCCTCTGAGAATTCTCACATTGCTTCACACACGAGCGTTGGGGGACACCTCCCACCCCAACCCTAACTCTGCCCAGGAAGGACCCTTTGGGAAACTCCACCCAGTCCCTGATTTATGCACCACGGAGGCCCAGAGACAGGAAAGGATTTATATAAAACCACCCATCAGTGAGCCCCACCTGGTCCCAACTTCCCCCGTCCTCTGGGCTGCCTCCTTCCCAGTGTCCACGGTCACTGGACCACGAGGGTGTCCAGTCGCAGTTCTTCCATTCCTCTGTGAAACTGTCCCCTCCCGTCCCTCTCTCCCCGCTGTCCCTCTCTCCCTCCACTTCCTTCTTCTCTTTGTCCCCCTCCCTCTGCCCTGTCCACACTTAGACGTCACCAACAGGGTCTGGAGACTGGGTTCTGCCTAACTCACTTATTCCAAGCCACTTCCACTTCCCAGGGGAAGGGACGGTGATCTCCCCGTCTGCTTACGAAGGAGAAGATCCTACCTGCTGTGATCGGCTTGGAACCGCCCGTCACGTCAGGTGTGACCCACGTCCGCCCCTCGGGCCCTGGAGGTGGCGTAGGCACTTATGGATCCTGCAGCGCCTCACTAAGGGGCAGGTGTGTGTCAGCCCCTGCTCAAGTCCCTGGAGACGGAGCTTCAAGCAAACAAACTTGTGCCCTGGGGCAGCTGGGGTTCCCCTGGAGGACCAGGACGAGTCACAAACTGGCAAATGAGTGAATGTCCCCTTGTCACCCTCAGGCCTGGCTTCCCTCCCCCACAGCCCTCCCCAGCTCCTGCACCTCTGATGCCCCCGCCTCTGGTACCCAGGGCGCTGCCTGCTGCCCTTCGTCGAATGCCAGCTGCTCAGATGCTGCGTGGATGGGGATGTTCAGAAAGGACCGTGGGCGCGCGTTCCCGTCACAGAGCGTCAGCCCCACCCCCCTGCCAGGCCCCTCTGGGAGGGAAAGGCTTTCTCTGCAGAGGGCAGGAGGAGGGGGTGGGTGAAGGGGGAACAGAATGCACAGAAGCTCAGATCCTCTCTCAGCTCTGCCAGGAAGGAGCTGTGTAGCCTCAGGCTAGTCGCTAGGCCTCTCTGTGCCTCAGTGGCCTCTTGTATAAAGTGGGCACAGAAGTAACGGCCCCTCCTCGGGGGGGAGGCCTGGGAGTCAGCAGGTCGGTGCTCAGTGAAGCCGGCTGTGCACGCCCTGGGCGTCCAGCAGGGAGACGAGTGTGACATGTTTGCCTCAGGCTTTGGTCCTATCCCAGGAGCAGATAAAACCAAACCCAAAGAATGAGGCCAACACGTCCCTCCAAAGTGCCCCAAGGCAGCGCTGGCCACTGGGGTTCTTCTGCAGGGTTAGGCGCAGGGGTGTCCTCTCAGGGAGGGACGGGCATCAGCCTTTCCCAGGTGAGTCCAGGTGAAGGAGTTGGATGTCCCCAGGGGCCTGTGTCCATCGCTGTGACCCCAACACCTGGTAGTAACAGTCTACAGGAGGAGAAGCTCACCTGGTTCATGGGTCCACAGGACTCAGGCGCTTCCTCTCCGGGAGATGTTCAGGGACACAGCACGGGGGACGCGACAGACGGGAAGGGAGCACCTGGGCTCTGGTCCACGCTCACCTGGTGGGTGGCCAAGGTGGCCAGTGCTGGTCCGCTCTGTCCTGAAATGGTGTCAGGGTGGTGGGCAGCTGAGGACGTGACGGTACTGGGACGGGTGGAAGGCCCAGGACCCAGCCCGGGGAAAGCCCCAGCCCCTCCAGCACCAGTCCTCCCCAAAGTCATTGTCAACCTTCTGATCACATCAGGAGGAGGTTCCAGGGTGGTCCCAGGAGTCCTTAGCCACCAACATCTGTGACTCTTCCTTTGGGAAAAAGAGAAAGGGATCCGCCCAGGGCCCCCGAGCCTGCGTCTCCCCGGCACGTGACATGAGTGGGCACCTGCCCTGGCTGGGACCCTTTCTTCCTGGCCAGCCTCCGAGGGCTGTGGCCGGGCATCAGGGACGGGCGTGAGACTCTGTACCACCCGGAGGTGAAATCTGGCAGGGTCCCTTCAGCCCGGAACACCCACCACCAGCCTGGCGAGCCCGGGCCGTGGCCTGTGCACATGACCTGTGCAGCCGTGGTCTGTACACCTGCGCCAGACACAGCAGTGCTCAGCGCGTGACAAAGGACACGGGTGCAAACTCACAGGACGGTGCGTGTTTAGATGGCTGCCTTATTACGGTTTGACCCCCACACCCGAAACCCACCCTTAAACAGTCCTCTCTCCCACCTCAGGCTGCGTGTCCTGTGCCAGCCTCAGAGGCCTTGGTAGAAGCACAAAGCTGGGCGGCCATCGCCACTACCTAGTTTCAGAGCCTCTCCATCCCCAGAGCGTGCCCCCCACCTGCCAGCGTCCCCATCCTGCAGCCCCAGGAACCCCAGGCCGCTCCGTCTCCATGGATGTGCTGACGCCCGCCCTGCATCCAGGTGGGTCGGACAAGATGCTGCTGGGTGTCCATCTTTAATTTCTTGGAATATTTTTAGGTTCGTCCATGCGGAAACAGGGATGACTTCTTTCCTTTTATGACTGGTGTTGCACTGGGTGGGGAGAGCGTTTTGTTCATCCATTCAGCACGTGATGCTGTATTAAAGGAGACAGAGGCCGAGAGTCGGAGTCAGAGACAAGAGCAGACAGAGGGGCAGAGAGGGGCAGAGAGGGCCACCCTCCACACTCCTGTCCCTCTGGGTCCTTCCCTTCTCCTCTGCACCTCCCCCTCTCTCCCACCTCTCACAATCTTCTCTCATGTCCTGGCCACGAGTCCAAACTGAGCCCATGCCTGGGTCTCTGGAAAGGACCACCCACAGGCCTCCTGCCAATCCCATCGGCCCTGTCATCAGGGGACAGGGAAAGGACACTGACAACCCAGAGGTAGCAGGGAGGGGCAAAGGCACATGCAGGGAGAAGAGTCACATCCACCACCCATGTGGCTCTCGCCTCTTGGGCCATATGCCACTGAAACAAGACTCATAAATATTTTGTACCAGAAACCATCTGCAGAGTTTAATAGCGAGGAGCCTGGTACAATTTGTGCCATAAGGTGTTTACTGAATATGTGTTAATTACGCCTGCATCAAAACAAATCTTGCTCTTCGCAAAAGGAGTGTGAAGTGGGGGTGGGGATACAATGGATTCCCCCCTTTATCTACACTCTCTGTGCTTCCAGATATGCAGTTGATTGCTATCAGAAAGAATCAAATGGAAAATCTCAGAAATAAACAATTCATGATTTTAAATTGCATGCAGATCTGAGCCGTGTGAGGAGACGTCCTGCAGTTTCACTCCATCCTGCCTAGAATGTGAATCACCCCGTGTCCAGTGTCTCCATGCTGTATGCACTACCCGCCCGTTAGTTGCCTAGTAGCCATCTTGGTTGATTGACTGTCTCAGTATTTTAGTGCTTGTGTTTAAATAGTCTTTATTTTTCTTAATAATGTTTCCAAAGATGCAAGAGTGGTGATAACTTGATTACCTATGGGCGGTTAGAATTGCTCTATTTTATTGTTATTTATTGTTGTTAATCTCTTATTATGCCTCATGTATAAATCAAACTCTCTCAGAGGTATGTACATAGGAAAACCAGGGTACGCCTAAGGTTTGGTACTGTCTGTGGTTCAGGCATCCCCTGGGGTGTGTACCCCCACAGATGGGGGATGTTCCAAAGCCTCCTTTGCAGCTAGGTGCTGCTGTGCCACAGATTCCACCAGCACATGTGGTGGGGAGGTGCCAGCCTGGCCCAGAGAAATCCCCAAGGTGGGGGGCTCCTTGTGCCGCCTCCTCCCTCCACCAGCAGAATCAGAGCAGCTGGTGGAATCTGCAGCCTGCGAGGTGGTGGGGACGAAAGAAGGGAGGAGCTTGGGTCCCCGAGTCACCACGTGGAAGGTGGCACCTGACAGCAGTAGGAGCTGGGAATACACCCCCAACCTTGGGCACAACCCCCCAGGGGGCTCCTCGCAGCCTCCGGCCCCTGTGAGGTCAGCCAGCTGTGTCTTAAACCGCTTTCCCCGCTGGACGAGGATTCCACAAAGACGGGCAGACCTTGCTGTTTACGCCTTTGTGTCCGGGAACCCAGCGCCACCCGCGCCTAGAGCAGCGGCTTCAGAAATGTTCACTGTGAGACCCAAACGCTTTCCAGAGCCGAGGCAGAGAGCAGAGGAGGGACCGGAAAGCAGAAGAGCTGTGCGGAGAAGCCACCGTCGTCACCGCCGGCCACCACGCTCCACTGCCCACAGAGTCCTCATCCAGAGGGCCCGGGAGCTGTGGCAGGTACTACTCCAGCCGTCTGGGAGGGGGGGCCAGCCCCGGGAGTGCTCTGTGTGGCAGGCTGCTGTGGTCGGACTCCTCTGAGCAGAGACCTGCTGCTCCCTGTCCCCGGTGGAGGGCGACGAGAGGTGTCCCGGCGAGAACTGAGAGCCCAGGTTCTGATGCGGGGTCCTCAGGAGGCACAGGCTGCTGTGGCCCTTTATTTCCTCTGGACAAGGAGCCTGCCAGGGACAGACGGAGGGCCTGAGCCGATCGGGCACAGGCAGAGGAAGGCACAGGGCCTGTGTGGGCCCCTCTCCTGTCTGGAGGAATGGGGTGAAGGAAGGGTCTGAGGAAGGGTCTCCACGGGCTGAGGAAGGGTCTGCACGTGAGAGGTCTGGCCCACTAGTTTCTTCATTCCTCTCAGCCTGACGCCTGGGTCACAGGTGGTCACAGGTGGATCCAATCTGTGCGATCCCAAGCTTTTGGTAGGGACTTTTGTTGGAGGTGCTTCTGTGTGGTAGGGTTCAACCTGGAGGTGTTCAAGGGCAGAGCCTGCCAGACATGAAGCCAACACAGAGGCAAGTCAAGAGCTGGAGGACTTCCTGCACCACCATTTGAGCCCCTGGATCTAGCTGTGCCTGAAGCTGTCCCCTTGTTGTTGTTATTTGAGCCAATAGTTCCCTGTTCATAACTTAGGTCAGTTTGAGATGGAATTCTGTCACTTCCATCTTAACAAACCTCACCTTATTATTATTTTTTTTTATGTTTATCATCACTGGTGAGAGGTCAGCCTAACTGGAAAAGATAGCTAAGGAGGGACATTGGGGGATTCCAGGGACAATTGTATCAAATTACTAGGATTCAGCCATGCCTGTTGAGAGACCCCTTGTCGAGGCCCCATTTCTAGGAACAGTCCTACTTACTTTGCCTGGTGCTCCCTCTGTGCTGGACACGGGCGTGGTGTGTTTGTCCTTAGGTCCCCTGCCTGTCCTTATGCTCTGCTCTAGGTCACAGGGGCCTGACTCTGCTTCTCCAGGGGCCCTGTCTTGGGGCGCTGGGCCAGGCTCGGCCAGTGGAAGGTCCTGTCTGGACACGGGAGGTGGAGAGGAGGGTGCTCCTCACCGTCTCTCCCTGGCAGGGCCACCCTGGGCCTGTCTGTGGCTCTGGCTCGCCCCGAGGTCTCAGGCCAAGCCCCGCCCCGCCCACCGCCTGCCGCCACCTGATGAATGACTTTCTTCCCTGCAGCTCACTGTGGCCAGCAGAAAACAGGAAGCCCGTTTCGGAGCTGTGTTTTGAAGCTGAACTTGCTGCAGACGGAGCCAAGCAAGTTTCCACCCCCTGAAAGCAGACAGGCTCCTGTCCTGTCCTCCGGGACCCGAGACCCGCCATTACCTGCTAAATGGAAAAGCGTCTGCGACTGCGGCGCCCTCCTGGTTGTTGGAACGAGGCCTGTTGGGAGGACTCTCCAGGGCAAGGGCTCCAGTTTGGGGTGATCTCCAGGTGACAGATCAGTCACATCTGGATACTGGGAGCCGGGCACAAGCCAATAGCTAAGCTGTGGTTAGTTCCCTGTCTCCGCAAGGAACTCAGAATCACCCACCCACGTCCTGCGGGGAGGGTGACGTAGAAACCAGACTCACGATTTTCAGTCCAGAACAGTCCACAGATACGGGTGGTGTATCCCGTACTTTTTACGACCCTAGTGAAGTGGGTGGGCATTCACTGCCTTCCTCTGTAACCGTGACCAGGGCCCGGGAGAAAAGGAGGGAGGGGGGAGGGGAAGGGAGGGGGATGGCAAGGTCAGCCAGGCCCAGGCCCTGAGACCCGGGGAGGGGGTGTGGTTTAGGGTTCAGGAGGAGCCTGTCACCTTGTGTCCTTAGAAGGCAGTTGTCCCTCACCTGTCTGCAGGGCACGGGGGCCAAGCTAAGGCCTGGCAGGCTCCTCCCTTCTGCCCCCAGCCCCGGCCTTCCCTGTCCCCAGCGGGCACAAGCCTTGCCCTCCATCTTGCCTGTGCCGGGCCAAGCGGGGGACAGCTGGGAACCACTGTCGAGGAGCGCTTCATGACCAGGTGCCCAATTGGGCGGCCGCTGCCTGCCCCGTCCTCCCCCTGAGCCTTAGCAGCAGGATTCAGGGTCGAGGGTCTTGTGTGACCTTCGTGTGACCTTCGAAGATGGGATTCATTTCCAAGCCCCACCTGCAGCTCCCCGGCAAGACGGGAGGAAGGAGGCCGCGGCTGTGCCTCGCACTCTGGGCTCAGGGCCCAGGACCCTCGCGAGGCTCCGCTCACACCCCAGCAGCAGGCTCGGGCCCTGGCCCCCGCCCGGAGGCCAGCTGGTGTGCTGTGGTGTGACCTGATAAATCAGTCAGTAAGAGTGTGAGTCACAGGTATGGACCAGTAAAGAATAGATCAGAGATACAAGACCTTGATAAGTGAGAGAAGACGAATAAGCAAGAACTGCCACAAACAGGCCAAAGACTCCATTTTGCTGCCTTCTATAAAAAAAAAAAAAACAACGGTTACAAGCGCTGTTTCTGAGAAGCTGAAATGAAAGCTGTTTTCTGTACTTTGTACCCCACAGGATGTACCCCACAGGATGTGGTGGTCTTGGTGACCCAAGGCTTTGAAGTAGATTCTCGCCCCTGCGGACCACCTGCTCGGACTCAGGATACGGTGTCACACCTGCTTAGACCCTGGATGCGACGTCTGAGTTGCTGGGCTGGTTGCCGCCTTAGCTTCCACGACTGGCTTGCTTGCATGACACCAAGGAAAGTCCCCGAGCTGTGATTTTCGTCCTTGATTCCCAAGACCCAGCCCAGGAAGTCGCTGGTCTCCCCCCGAAGCTCCAGTCTCTGGGGTGGGTGACGGCACCCGGCCAGGAAACAAAGCGTCTTTGATCTGAACTTGGACTTAGAGTGTTTCTGAAGCGGGTCCCTAACACTGGCCACCACTCGGGTGTTCCTGGGCCCCTTGGGGGCTACGACCCACCGGGACAGGAACACGTGAGCGCACCTGGAAAGCGGTCCGGCCAGTCCCGTGGTTGAACTTGAACGTGGGGCTGGACCTGTGGTCACTCTTCTCAGCACGCGATCGAGTTCTTCAAATAAATACTGTGAATCTTCTCTTCGATTTCAGGCTGCAGTTCTGAGTGATAATTTTTATCATGTCTTTCTTTCTTTCTCGCCTGCTTTGTCCCCTGACCCTCCCTTTCCCAGCCTCTGCCCTGCCTCCTGCAGCTCTGAACCTCCGTTTGCTCATGACCCTCCTGCCTCCTCGATTTCTTCAAACGGGCCTCGCGCAGCCTGTCTGGACCTGGCTCTGAGGACAGACGGTCAGGGTGAAGGTCAGGGCCCTTCCTCTGGCCCTGTCCCTCCCCTTTGTCCCCCCCCCCCCCGGTCTGGGCACATGGCCCCCCTGCCCTGCACTCAGTGGGGACTTCAGTGGGAACTTCAGCTCTCCGTCCCTCCATCCCACCCTCTTGGCCTCCAGCCTCGCCCAGGGCCTCAGTGTCCACAGGTTCAACTCCTGGCCAGGTCACTGACGAGCCCCTGGCCTGGGTGGGGCTCCCCCTTTGCCCGTGCCTCTGGTCCCTCTCTGTAGGACAGGACTAGCCGAGGTCCTGACAGAGAGGGCACAATGACTGATTCCAACAAATGCTTTGGATGGGGCTGGGCAGCTCGCTCTCCCCGTGTCCTGACGTCCTGAGGCCACCCAGCTCGCAGACCACCCAGCTCGCTGCCAGCCCCTGGAGAGAAGCAGCCATTCGTAATGACGGGCGGGGGCAGTGGTGCTCCGGCAGGGGGCCCAGCGATCACCGAGAGTCTCACCCCCACAGACGCCATGCCACCTCCTTCCCACACCTGGCCACCCAGCCCTGCCCTGCCCAGGGCCTGCCACCCTCTGGGCACCTCCCCTGCCCGCCCGGTTCTGCCTCTGCGTTCACATCTCCCACCAGCCACTGGCTGAAGCCCCCGTCCTCCCTCCAGACTGATTTGGCACCAGCAAGCAGGGCCCTGGGCGGGACCTCATGGGTCACTCAGAGATGATTCACCGGCTCCATTCAAGAGCCACGTAAAAAGCAGCCTCACTTCCTTCCAATAGGATAAACTGCCGTTGGTCACCCCAGCCCCTGTCCTGAGTGACCGCCTGGCTCTACCTCCCACAGCGCTGTATGTCACTGGATTTGGGCTGCTCCTGTGGGTGGAGGGACAGGTCTGTCCCGAGCCTCGGCCTCCTCTGGATGCAGCACAGACATCGTGGCTTCACCCCGTCCCCCCGCTTTCCTTCCTGTGGCTGGGCAGGGGCCTCCCCAACTCAAAGTCCATTCCCGGGGAGTCAACAGGGCAGAAGGTCCCCTGCACCCTTGAGCCGTACCACGCCATCTTGAATTTACTGACTGGGGGAAGAGCGAGGCCACCATCGGGTGGACAGCAGCCCGGTCTAGGTAATGATCCCCATCACAGCTCATCAGAAAACAGACTGAGATTCCACGTTGGAGCCATGGAGGTTTCCTCCTGCGTGTTTTATGTGAACAAGTTCATTTGTTCATTCAATGAATCCACAGCGCTTCAAAGGCCCTGTTTATAGTAAAAGAAAGAAGCAAAAAGATTTGGGTTGGCGGGCGGCCAGCTCTCCACCTCCAGAGCTGTCAGGCTGGGGAGCAGCATTCCGGGAGCTCGGATGTGTACGTCGAGATGGCGCTCCAGCCCAGAGCAAAATATTGGTTTTGGATGCAACCGTCAGGAATGTGCGCCATGGACTCCATGGTCAGAGACAAGAGGCCAGTGTTGTGAAAAGGGCAGGACGGGGCTGGTGACAGACCTCAGACCTCGGGCAGGCCTGACGGCTTGCAGTTCTTAGGTCTAGGGAGCACACTTGACATTTGATGACTTTAAAGCAACAAAGAAGAGCAAGTGCCCAAGCTCAGGACCTCAACGCCCAATGGTTTCGGGTCTATGTCCAAGAAGCTGAAGAAAAAAATATCTGCCCACCAAAGACTTGAAAATCAGGTCTTTTCCAGGGTCAGTGTTTCCTACTTACTGTTTGAAAGATCATGTGTTAAATAGTAACATTAAAGGGGGGGGGGTTCTTATGCAGGTTGTATCAATCAGGATTCTTGCAAATGACAGGAAACCCATGTAAAGTTGGATTAAGCAAACCAAGGATCTGAGCAGGTTGGGGACTTCAGCTTCAGGTATGGCTGGATCCAGGAACTAAAAGGATGACACCATATGGTTCTCTTTGTCCATCTTTCAACTCTGCCTCCATCTGGTTTCACTACCTTGTAGAGCAGATGTTGTTCACTATAGTAAGGTGGCCACCAGATGCTCTAACTCAACACTAACTTCTCAGCCACAGTCGTCTTCAGCTGACAGCTGAGACGTGGTCTTTGTTAACTTTAATTGGGTCAGGTGCCCGTATTTTAGGCAATCGCTATGGTTAGGGGATTCAGACTTCTGATTGGCCAGGTCCAGGCCGCATGCCCATCTCTGAACCCGCAAAACTGCAGGGACAGAGAGCAGGGGAGGGTTTTCCTCACCAAGGAAAAGGGGATTCATTACAAGAAGGAAGGCAAGTGGATTTGGGGCAAGGAAACCTGGTCTGCAAAACAAGTCACAGCAGAGAGAAACAGAAGGAGGCGGCCGTGTTTGGCTTGAGCAGGCTCACAGTTCCCGGAGCCCGGAATCCTAGAGCTGGGAGCATCCTCCTTCCAGGATCTGCAGCAATAGTTTCCAAACATATTTTAAAGCAACAGATCTCTTTTGTCAAATAAAATCCGAATGAAAACCGGCCAGGGCCAGCCATTAGGTTGAGCAAGGGAAGAAGGAGGGGAAGGGCCAGCATCCTGTCCTCTAGCACTCAGCTCCTCCTTGGAATTGAAGGAAAGTCATTGGAAAACTTCTGGACGGTGACCTGGGGCTGGGTGGAGGCTGCAGTAGGACAGCCTCCACTCCCCCAGGGAAGGCTCCTCCCAAGTCAGTTCTCCTGGGCCCGGTTGGTTTTCCAGGAGAAAGCCCTGGGGTCCTGTTAACTTGTCTTAATCAATTTCCTAGTTTTTGCTAATGCTCATTGGGAAAATAAGAGGTCACTTCAGGCTCAGCGTGCCCTGTGGGTGACAGTGACAGGCTCAACTGACTATGTTTCATTTTCATTGGTTTTGTTTTTACTCTTTTGATCTATTGAGAGAAATGATTCTGATTTTTCTATGTTATAATGGTGACATTTGTGTGTCTTCCTTTCGAGTTGAAATTTTTTATTGTGGTAAAATCTATACGTGCGATTTGCCATTGTGACCATTTTTCGGTGGAGAGTTTGGGGGCAGCCCGGGGACCATCCACCAACCACACCAGCACTGTTTTTAACTCCCAGGCTGCAACTGTGCCCCGTTAAATGGGGACTCCTTGTTGCCCCTCCCCTGGTCCCTGGCAAGTGGATATTTCTTTTAAATACATGTGATATCAGGAAAACACATACAGGGACGCAAATAAAAAGTATTCAATGAATCAAAGTATGGCAGGTGCACAGGGTAAGGACGAAGTTATGAGCAAGGTCTGGAAAACAAGGGTGGTAAACTCCTCCCACCACCCCTGCAGGCTCAACCCGAGTGGGGACCTGGGGAAGGGCGGGCAAAGCTCCTGCTGTGCAAGGTGGCCTTTTTCTCTAAGGACAGGGCCTTCCTGCCTCAATCTCAAACCCAGGTCTGGGGACTGGCGCTGCCCATTCTCCTTTCACACCGTGGGGACTCGATCTTCGAATCTGGCCAGGTTCCCCCTTCTCAGCAACAGATAAGGGCCCAAGGACACTTGATGGGACGAAGAGCCTGTTGACTCCCTCGGTGCCCCCAGCGCCTGCCTTCTGCGCACGCCTAGGAAACGCGCCTTCTGACTGTCACTCAGATTGATTGGCAAGGATGACTCCACACCATGACCCAGAACCAGCCAATCAGCGCAATCCGTGGCTCACCCCCAAGGCGGAAGGAGGGCAGCCTCCACTGCCACCTCTGGGTGTAGCCCAGGGGCTTGTCGCCTTCGTGACCAGTGGTTGTCCACTCTGGAAACACCGCTGCGTCCACAGATCAGGCCCCGCCATCATTCCCAGCAGCAGCTTGACCAGGCTTGACCTAGGTGGTGGCCAGTTCTCTGTGTGGCCGAGTCACTAACTCACTCAGCCTCTGGAACAGCCCTGGAGGCACACCCGAGGACTCCATTTCCAGAGGCACAGAGGGGCAGAGTGACCTTCCCGGGGTTCCACCGGCAAGGGCCTGAGCCAGGGCCCCTCGGGCAGCCGTCGGGGATCGCGCCTGGCACCACCGAGGCCTGGTGCTGAGAGCCCCCTGCTGCAGGGCGGAGCAGGGGCCAGCCCCGTGGAGGGCCAGCAGGGTCGTCTGCCTGTCCTAATCAGCGCATGCTATCACCCCGGCTTGGCCAGGCCGCTCAAATCGAATGGCTTTGATCCTGAACTTTTTTTTTTTTTCCTTTTGAAGCCTCTGAAGGACTTGGAGTCCTTTGTGAGGTCTAGGTGCCTCCCCAGGTGCCACCTCTCCTGTCCCATTGTCTGTCCCACAGGGCTGCTGTCAAACACCCAGGTAAGTTCCATCCCTCCCTTTGTGGAAATAGGGAAAAATTAAGGTTGTGAAATAGAAAACTCAAGCCAAGGGGCCCGTGAGGCCCCAGACGCAGAAGGACTGTTCCCAGGAGGGAGCAGGGCCCTGCTCTGAGATAACATCGCTCTGCCTGCACACGCAGGGGTCGGGGACGGCAATCACAGCTCTAATCTGGAGCCACGCTCTACTTAATGAGTAATTGCAGCACCACGTACCGGTTGAGGCCTGACCTGGTGTGTGAAGGTTCCGGCGGCTCCTGTCCCACCATCTCCCTCTGCATCGCCTGGCGTCCTGGGAGACCTCTGCACCTTGCAGCTGCCCCCACACATGCCTCCTGCCCCCGGGTGCTTCCCTGGTTTCCCCAGCATCAGTTAGCCAAGGGAGGGGCCCTCGAAACATCCCTCAAAAATCAGGGCACTGGGTGGGGGACACGGGGACTCTGGGAGATGCAGAGATGCCAGCGGTGTGGCCAGGCCGGACTGTTCTGCACGAGGGCAGCCAGAAAGCCCAGCCTCTTCATAACAGGAGATGACACTTGTTGAGTTCACGGTCCTCAAAGAGGTCGCGGGACCAGACGCTTCATCCCGGTTAGATGTGGAGCTCAGGATCTGAAGGTCTTGGTGAATCAGCCACATACACGGATGGAGTGGACGAGTGACTGAACCAAGAGGTGGGTGGACAGATAAAGTGCAGCTTCTCCCTCCCCCACGTGTGACCGAGCAGGTCTGTGCAGGAGCGGAGGCCTCACATGCCGCACCTGCAAAGTGGCGATAGTTAGAGGGACATTAGGTTCTTCCAGCACTTTTACAAAGAGAGGCTCCTACTAGAGGTTATTTAAGTCAATTAAATTAGGCTTCTGCTCGTCTTGCCAAGAGTCTCTCCAGCTGCGCCCAGTGAGTGGGTGGTGTTTGCCCAGGTCACACAGCAGAGCTTCTCCGCCGCAGGCTGCTGGGCTCCTTCCTGGTCACCCTGATGCCTGGGACACCATTTACTCCCAGGTGTTGGCTGAGGACCTATTACATGCCTGGCATTGGACAGATGCTGAGGTACAGCGTGGACGGCAGGCCTCCCCCCCGGCCCCGTGAGCAGCCACGTCCTGTCCTTTGCCCCAGCCTTGGGGACCCCTGTGGATCTGCCTATCCCTTTTTTTTTTTCCTGTGAGTGTCACCTTTCGTGCCTGGCCGCTTTCCCTCTGTCTTCAGATTCGCTCACTTTGCAGCACCGAGTGGTGCAGGGTGGACTCACATTCCACTGGACACGTGGACTCTGACCACTTTTTTTCCCCCTGGTTCTGGGGATGAATCCCAGGTTGTCACTCCTGCCAAGCAAGTGCTCTGCCACTGATCCACATCCCCAGCCCACGTACCACTTATCCACATACCACGTTATCTGCTCATCTGTCCATGGACGTCGGGGTGCGTCCAGGTTGGGCTGTTTGAGCGGCGCGGCCTTGGGCGTGAGTGAAGAGGCTGTGAGTGGACGTGTTTTTGTTCCTCCTGGGGATGTGTCTGGGAGTGGACGTGCTGGGGCGCTTGGTAATTCTGTGTTCCAACTTGGCCGCACCGTTGACACCCTCCAGCAGTGGGTGACGTGCCCGACTCCCTGTGCCAACCCTCGGGTTCTGTCTTCGGCTGTCCTCGGGGCGTGGAGGGCTCCCATGTGGCAGAGGTTGCACTCCCTGGTGGCCTGTGGAGTCGGCAGCTTCTCGGCTCGGTGGTGGTTGATACCCCGGCCACCTGCAGGACGCGTGCATCTGCCCAGGGTCTGTCCCCTGCTGCCTCCCGGGGCTGCTCTGTCTGCCCCACAGTTGGTTCCAAGGCTGGGACCCCCTGGGTGGGGCCAGGCCAAGTGTACAAGGGCCCGCAGCCCCACAGGCTGTGCTTGGAGCACCTCCCTCCCGGGGGAGTCGGGAGCCCCTCCCAGGGCCAGGGCGGGAGCCTTGGCATCAGGGAAGACAGAGCAGGGCCCCCGTGGAGCCCCGTCACTCCTCTGCAGGGCCACAGGTGTCATGAAGGCTGCCCCGGCCTTTCATGGTGAGGAGAGGGTCAGATGGAGGGTGGGGCCCAGGCAGGGCGCAGGGCCTGACAGATGGCCCTAAGAGGGCAGTCAGGGGGCCTCTGCGCGCTGGGGATGCAGGCCCCCTCCCTCCCCACCCCACCCTCCATCAGCCAGCCCACCCCATCTGCTGTCATCCCAGGACTCCGAGGACAGGCGGTGACAGGTCCTGGGAGAGTCTTGGTCTGAGCCAGAGAGGTGCAGGCTTGGGAGGTGAATCCCACCTGGATCTTAGAGACTGTTTTTTCTTAAATAGGGTCACCAACCTGCATGTGGCTTCAGTCTGCCTCGCCAAACTCATCTCTCACCACCAAAGACCCCAGACCGCCCCACGCACTGGATGAATGAGTGGTCGAAGAGGTGGACTGATGGGCGGGGGGCAGGGGACAGGGGGCAGATGTGCCACAGTATGCTGCTGTTAGTCCTGTGAATGAATCTCCAGAATCTTCCTTGAGAGGAGGTCTCCTGAGCAGGGCTGGAAGGCGTTTTGCAGACATTTAGCACCTGAGCCAGGACAGAGAATCAGGTGACCTCAGCACGGTCACCAGGTGGATTCCCTTAGGAATAGTGGCAGGTGAGCTCACAGGACAATTGCGCCCCAGGATCACGTCCTTGGAGTGGCTTCAGGGAAAATGACAGGACACCCTGGTCCCACGGAAGTAAAAAACCAAGGGATCAATCACTGCGCAGCGCTGGACAAACTGCTGGCCTCTGGAGCCTCAGTGTCCCCTTGCGTCAGACGGGGCTCAGGACGGCCACCTGCCCGGCACCGAGGCAGATGCCAGGAGAAACCAGTGGGAGGCCGGTGGAGTGGCCCCCGGGCAGGCTGCCCAGGTCAAATCCCAGCTCTGCTCCTGCCCAGCTGTGTGGCCCTGGGCGAGCTCTTCCCCACTCTGAGCCTCAGAGCAGCACAGCACTGGGCTCCAGGGTCCATGGGAGGCCCACAGAGCGCAGCAGGGAGGCTCTGGTGGCAGAGCCTGGCGGGCCGTTGGCGCTCAGAGGAGACAAGTTCCCACTGTCGGTGCCGGCAACAGGGACTGGCACGCAGTAGGTGCTCAGGAAATACTTCTGGAATTAATTAATTGAATGAATGGCCACAGGCCGTGAGCTAGGTACAGCCATTACTCCATCTTCCAGATGGGAAGCCGAGATCCAGAGACACCAAGGAGCTTGTCTCTCCTGAGGGACACGGGAACCCAGAGTCCCAAATCGGCCTCGCACGCCTACATGACAATCCCATGCTCCACCTCTAATTCAGGTTGGGTCAGTAACACAAACTCAGGATCCGGGGACATCAACATCAGCTTCACTCACATTCTCCAGAAATCACCCTCCTTTCAAGGCACGTCCTCTCTGGAAGAGAGCCCGCTGCTGGTGACCGGGGCCAGGAGGAGTGTCAGGATGGCTGCCCCACCGTCTGGCCCCAGCTGGGCCTTTCCCTCTGGCCTGGGAGGGTTTGTGGTTCCCAGGGCCCCATGAGGGGCCTGTGGACGTGGTTCAGCGCTGTCTCCAGCCCCGTCCCCCCTCCTGCCTTATGGCTCCCGGAAGGCCGTTTAGCCCAGGCTCATGTTAATGGCTTCTCGACTTCAACGGTCAATTCCCCGACTTGCCATAAAACGGCCTTGGATTGAGCCCCAAGGACAGTGCCAGGGGAAGGGGATGTTTAAGGACGGCCCTGGGGGCGGGGCCCACATCTGCCTGCCCACCCTCCCGAGACCAGGGGGCTGCCCGTCACTCTTCATGTCCCCCAGTTCCAGCCTGCTGCTGACCTCTGACTGCAGATGGGTCGTGTCGGAGCTGGGTCCCACCTCAGGGCCTTTGCCCCTGCGGGCTCCTGTGCCCGGCAGTCCCACAGATGGCTCTCGCTCCTACACCCAGGGTTGTGTCCTGAGCACCCTGCTGACAGCCTGGGTCACCTCCCGCCTCAGCCTGCGTGGTCTCCGGGCGCCCTCTCCACCTGTATGTTCTTCTTCATGGCTTGGTTGGTTGGCTCTGGGTGTCCTTCCCAGGAGGGCAGGTCTCACCGTCCTGCGCACTGTCTTTTCCCTGCACCTTGAGCCACGCCAGGCAGCAGCCGGGCCCAACACCACCCGAGGGGTGAGTGGCCCGATTCATCCTCTAAGAACTCATTTGCTAGACTGTGCTCGCCCCAGATTACAGTTAAGACTGTGTCTGAACAAGGGAGGGACAGCAGTACCCAGGCCTGCCCTAGCCTGTGCTAACAGAGGGTCAAGCTCCACTTGTGCGCCCCAGGTCTATTGTCTCGTTCAACCCTCCAGCCACCAGAGGAGGTGACGCGCTACTATGTCCATTTCACACCTGACCCCTGTGTTGGGCTTCAGGTTCCCGTGGAAGGGGCCAGCCAGCGCCACGTACTGGGGTACATGAGTCTCGGCCCAAATTTCCCTCCATAACGCCTGCCTGGAGGAGGAGGGGCCGCCAGGGGGTCCCCCCACAGGACCTGGCCTGGCCCAGTCCACTCAGCTCCTCCCTCCCCTGTCTGCTTCCCACCTTCATGAAGACTGAGGCCTCTCGGGGAACTTCCTGCTCCCAAAGATTCCGAATCCTTTACACACACAGCACTTCCCTGGGCCTGCGTGTGCTCAGTGCTTTAGACGCATTAATTCACTCCATCCCAGGTCCTAGAGTAAGTGCTGTCGTTACCCCTCCTCTTCAGATGGGGAAACCGAGGCACCGGGCAGCTGAGTATCTTGTGCAAAGTGGGGGAGCCAGGCCGCCTGGTGTCTGAGTCTGAGCTCCTGACCAGTGGCCGCTGGTGGAAACCACCAGTCACCAAGACAATGACAGGGCTGGAGAGGTGACCAGTGAGGACTCATTTGGTTCCAAGTGGCAGGAAGTCACTCCAACTGGCTCAGGCTAAAAGGACAAGGCAGAAGATGTCTTGCTTCAAGCATGGCTACTTCCAGGACCCCGGACATCCACATTAGCCCGAGCCTCTTTCATAGTTCAGTTGATCATCTTTGTGTTGACTCGGGCTCTGCGGGTCTGGAGATGGGGCCCTGGGCTCCAGAACCACTATTGATTCCAGCTTGATCCCACAGTGAAGAGCTTGGACTGACCTCTCTCTGAACCTGATTGGGTAGCCTTGAGTCAGGTGCCCCCCTGTGAGCCAATCACGATAGCAAAGAGAACGACGCAATTCTCTGATTGGCTGGGGTCATCTCCACCCGAGGACACAGTGGAGGGTCCCTGGGACAACACTCCTGGGGCTTTGACTGGGACTAGGAGAGGGCAGTGGAGGCCAGGAGGGACGCACCGGGCATCCGTGGCCAGGCCAGCCTCATTGGCAGATGAGCCAGGAGTGACCTCCTTCCCAGGCGGAGGTAAGCACAGCAGACGCTTTCTACCTGTGTTGTATGACTTCTGTAGAGTCACGTGACAGATTGTCCTCTCTTCTCCACAGCTGTTTCTTTAATGAGCTACAAAGTAGGGCGTCCCTGGTCCCTCTGGAGATGAGAGGCCAATGGGAGGATTCCAGGCATCTGACAGGGTGAGAGGAGAATTCTGGAGTACTGGCGAGACGGGGATGTGACAGCAGTAGGGTGGGAAAGGGGTGGACTGGGTCCCCTGGCACACAGGGACAGTGCTGGTCAGCTGACGGAGCCCTCCAGCGGCGCCAGGCACTGTCCTGAGCCCTGCCGGCCTCTCTCATTGAAGCTTTCCCACAGCTCCCGGGGGCAGGAGCCCCGTTTTCCTGAACAAACCAGGTAACACCCAGGCAAGGTAACCCGCGTCCTGGGGCCTCTCGCTGGCCAGGATGGCGGTCCCTCCCCTCAGGCCTTCCTCCTGCTGAACAAGCCCACTCTCCCCTGGGCCAGAGGCTAGCCTCGGTGGTTCTAAGCCAGTCACTGCGTCCGGCCCCTTTGCCTGGGATTGGCGGATGTCCACCCCCTTCTGACCAATGAGGCACAAGAGCCCTGTGCTGGGGATTCTGGGAAAATCTTTTCTCTGTAGCCGGGGCTCCCGAGGAGCACATGCCCGCCCCACACTCCCCTGCTCTGCGCGCTGCCGCCCGGCCACCTCCCCCTGCTGCCAGCCCCCAGGCCAAGGCAGCACCATGGTNACCTGCCCCCCCCAGCCTGCCCCTCGCTCCTTGCCCTGGCCCAGCCACCCTGGTCTCCTCAGTGTCCTCTAAGTCTTCAGGGGGCCCCATCTCAAGGTCCCCCCCTTGCACAAACTGCTCCCTGCAGGGGACCCTCTTCCCAGGAATCTGCGTGGGTCCTCCCCACTCTCAGTCCTCTATTCCCAAGTCCCCATCTCAGAGGGGGGGGAATGCAACCCTCCCCATGCCCCATGCCCCGTGCCCTGTGTCCCGTGCTCTGTGCCCCGTGCCCCGTGCCCCGTGCCCCACTCTTCCTGGTTTGATTTTTCCTCTGTGCCTTGAAGATGCTGAACTATTGGGGTGCTGTTCCTCTCACCAGCAGAAGACTGACCCAATGAGGCTCCGTCTCTGTTATAGCTTCCCCTGGGCGGGGCCTGCAGCAGTGCTGGGGACATGGCCGTCCCTTGATAAATAGTGGCCAAACAGGCAAATGAATGGATATGGGACCGTGTCTACCTGTGACTGTGAGGGACACCCAGGGCCACATGGGCTGGCAGAGCTGGAGGAGCCTGTTGGGGACCCCAGTGACTGGGTGGGCCCCTGCCCAGACCTGGCCCTCAGCCTGGGTCCTCCCCGGGGGAGGTGGGGAAAAGCCCGCTGTGACGCCCTCACAGGCTGCACCTCCTGTCCCTGAGGCTGCAGTCCTCTCTCAGGGACAGTGGCTGGGATATGGCCCTCGTCTTCTGGCTCTGGACTCAGTGCCAGGTCCTGTCTGAGTGTGCCCAGAGACAGCTCCCTGGGTATGTGGGGACAGGGTGGCCTGGCCGCAGATCCCCTGCCTGTCAGGGCAGCAGCTCTGGGCTCTTCCTCTGTCCCGCCCAGAAGTCCTGAGGGCCTCAGCAGAGGGCCCAGTACCCTGGTCCATCCGCTCCCAGGATGCGGTCCCACCAGCCTCTGCCCAGCCTGGGGAGGGCACTGCCACGTCCTTCTGCTTCCCCTGACACTTCTCTTCCAGAACTTTCCAGGTCCAGTTTCCAGGGTGGGACTGCCTGAGTCTCCACAGTGTGGCCGAGGCCTGCCACCCCGGTTCAACCTCCTGTCCTTCCCTCCAGCTGCCCCTCTCTCCATCAGAGCCAGCCTGCGCCCCTCCCCATGAACCTAGTCACTGCCATGGGCCACCCCGATGCCTACTTGGGCTTCACCAAAACCCGACTGGAGCTGGAGGGAGAGACAGGAGCTCTTCAGACCCCTGCAGGCGAGAGTCCCAGGACTAGAGCAGAGCAGGTGAACAGGCTGCGGGAGGCCAGCCCAGGGCTGAAGACGCCCCTCTCTTCTCCGGCCTTGGCTCCCCAGCTCTTTGGAGAACACTCAGGAATGGCCTCAGGGGGACCTGTTTCCCAGGAGCAGGTGGACATTGGGGGATGGCCGGAGGTCCAGGCTGCAGAGACTCCTGCCTCCCACCCACTCACCCTCCCGGGCTCCGGCTGGGTCTGGGCTGGTGGCAGGCGCAGAGCCTCTGAGCCACAAGGGCATGAGGGGAATCCAGCCTCCCGCCTCCCAGGGAGCAGGTGGCCCCTGTCCCAGTGCCATGTGGGGACGGGGTGTGGTGTTAACTGAACACCTACTAACTGCTGGGCAGCTGTTCAAGCCTCTGACCAGTGCTGGGCTCCCGTACCTGCTGAGGGGACACTGCCATGGTCATTCTGTCCTACAGGTTCTCTGGGACTCCAGGGGACACTGCCTCATTTGGAGGGGACTGGAAAGTCTGAAATCCAGTCCTGTTGTGACAGGGAGGCCCACCCTGACAGGCTGGGCCCTGGGGACAAATCGCATCCATTTACTTTACAAGGAGCAGTTTATCTGCGTCTCCACCTCAATGCTCCAGGAGAGGGGTGAGGAGGCTGCTCCCCAATCACCTGATTTCATTGAGGAGCTAATTAGGCGGAATCAGGGGGGTGGACCCCAGAGAGGCCACCGCAGACAGAGGCAGGAGAGGAAGGCGGGGCCGGGGCAGGTGGGGAGGTTCTGAGGCAGAGCTCTGCCAGGGCCACCCACGGCCTCCAGCAGCAGCAGGACCTGCAGGACCCAAGTCCTGGGGGGTGTGACACCCACGGTCCCCAGGTGGCACCCTCAGGTCTGGGGGTGGCAGAGGCAGGACATGCAGCCCTGGGGCCCTGCACCCCACAGACCTGCCCTGGTCCCCAGCATTGTCACCACAGGGCTCCAGGAGACCTCAGCACCGCAAGGAGTCAGAGGGTCCTGTTCACTGTCCAGCTCTGCCGCTGGCTGGCTGCGTGGCCTCGGGTGTGTCCAGGGCTGCTCTGAGCCTCAGCCTCCTCAGCTGGACAATGGGAATCACCGACAGTGCTTGGCCCCAGGGTCACCGCGAGGCCCGGGGACGTGACTGTGTTCCAGTGCTTAGTGCCCAGCAAGCGCCCGCCGCCGGTGAAACACTCAGTGAATCTGTTGGTGGTGGCTGTCCCCAACAGACCCCTCCGTGGAGCACGGCCGCCCTGTGGCCACTCACTCTGGTCTTCTCCCCTGGACCAGCCTTCGCCATTACAGCCCAGCCGTGGGAGAGAGGCAGGCGGATGGTCTGATGGGCAGGGACCCTGCCTCTGTCCCCGTCAACCATCTTGATGACAGCAGTTGGCAAGGGGCAGCCCCCCAGGGGTGCGGGGTGTGTCCTCTGTGTGTCGGATGGATTGTGGGGGGTGGGATTCATATGTGTGTCCTCGTGTGCACGTGCGTGTGACTTTCACAAGTCTCCCTGGCCCAGCCCACTCCCTGTTAGAGTCCCCTGTCCCTGCCCTGTGAGCCCTGTCGGCCAGGCTCAGGAGCCACCCAGTACAGAGTGTCCAGGCAGCCGCGGTGCCCGGTGTCCCCATTCCTGCTCACTGGGACAGGGGACTCTGGTCTGTCTGCGCCCAGGAGACGGTGGCCCCGTGAGGAGCAGTAGGGTGGCCCGAAGGCCCTGCACAGGCCAGCGGCTGGCTCTGGGTCCCCCGAGCTCCTGCCTGGCCCTCGGTGTGCCCCAGATTTCGAGCCCCTGTCGTGACGTAGACTGGGGCTTTGTCCCCCGCCCCTCGCTTCACCTCTTGTCCCTGCTCCCTCCTTGAGGGTCACCGCCTGCTCCTCCTGCCAGGCTCCTGGCACAGGGGCCACTGAGGCCTGCGCTGGGCAGGAGGGAGGCCTGTCCCACTGGGGGGTCTCCCTGCCCTGCCACCCACACTGCTAGGTGGCACTTCCAGTGTGGCTTCCGTGGCCACCGAGCTGCCACAGCCCAGGGAGGCAGGACTGTCCCGTCCCCTCAGGGCTCCGTCTGTGTCCTGGAGGACTTGTCCCTGGTCTGTTGTCTCTCTCTGACCCTCAGCTCCCGCCCTCGCGGGACCTCCTCCAGCCGCACACGTGGCCCCAGCGTCCTGTCCTCCCGTCCCTGTGCCGACCTGGGAGGCTGCTCCTTGTTGTCCTGCGTCCTGGGGTCCTGGCCCCTGGCCCTGGCCGTGGGCAGCACATCCCAGTCCTGCCACGGTCAGCACCTGCTCCATCACCCTGTCCTCGCCTCTGTCCTCTCTTGTCCTGGTGACCACAGCTGCCCCTCCAGGGCCTCCTCCTGCTGCTGCTGTCCCCTGGACACCCGGGGGAGCCTTCTGCAGTGCACCTGATTATGCCTCTGTGTCACCTGCAGTTTGAATGACATCCCACTGCTCCCCACTGTAGCCTCCACGGCCCCTGTGATCTGCTGCCCTCGTCACCCACCTGTCCCCTGCTCCCCTGGCACCAGCACATCCCCCAGGGGCCTCTGCACTCTCTGCATCAGCCTCCTGAGTCTCTCCCTCCCAGGCCTGTGTCTGGCTCCTTGTCACCTTCCAGGTCCTGGCTAAGTGTTACCTCCACGGCTGGGGAGGTGTGTGTGTGAGTGAGAGAGAGAGAGACAGAGAGACAGAGAGAGAGAGACGCACGTGGAGGGGGACACAGCCTGGGGGCGTGGCGGGTCCTCCTGGTGGGTGATCGAGGGAGGAGAAGCCCCGTGGCACCTGATTCTCCTCAGCCCGACCCCCTGCCCGTCTCCTCTCGTCCTCCCCTGCCCCTGAGGGAGTCCAGATGAACCCTCCACCTGCACCTACTCTTACTTGACTTAAATCTCACCTTTTTGGAGGCCACCCAGCTGGGAAGTACGTTACTGGTCCCCACCAGCTTTGCTGCAGTTGACACCTCTGCGTGTGCGTCACGAGGGTCACTTTGCCTCGCTTGCTCTTCAGGGACCTGAAGGCCACTTCTGAAAACACTGACTTGTGCCTGCGGGTGTCCTCTGGATGCTGCAACGGGGGAAGTCTTGGCCTCCCTGTTGTGCCTTCTCCTTGCAGCCTCGGCCTTGGTCAGTCTGTGTGTGGACATGCTGATGGCTTGAGGCATGTTCTGTGCAGAACCGTGAGGTCAGGGTTCCTCCACCTGGACAGGCCAAGTCTCCATCCCCCTCAGGTCGAAAGACACCTGCCCGCGGCCGTGGCAGAAACACCAGACCATAAAAAGGGCAAAAAGAGGTGGCACCGAGTGCCCGAGGGTCTCTACCTGTCCCTCTCCTCCCCTTGTCCTGCCCCTCCCTCGTACCTGTCCTGTAACCTCTCAGGTCCCAGAGTTCACAAGTCGATTGGCCACGAGAACACCTGCTCCATTGATTGGCCACTAAAGAAAACTCTTCCGCTGTCACTCCGTCTCCCAAGTCATTGGCTTTGACAGGGGATGGCAGAATGGGACCCTTTCTGGGTGATATCACCTCTGAGATCTGAAGAGTCATCTGGTTGGTTCCCCTGGGTACATGCCCTGTCTCTCCAGGTAGGATGGCAGTGTCAACGAGGGTTGTCCACGTTGTAATCATCTGACCCCAGGGGACCATTCCAATAAAGACAACAGGAGACGATGGGTTGGGGTGTGCATGGGTCTCAGCATCCTGAAGAGACCCGTGGATCACAGAGTCCTGGGTGCCAGGGGAGCATGGCCCAGGACCGTGGCCAAGGGCCCACCAGCCACCCCCTGAGCCTGCAGGGTTGTAGATGATACACAGCTCTGATGTTTGCAAATTATAGCTTCTATTCACCAAATGGGAGGGACTTGGGCACAGGAAGGTGGTCCTGCCGTCACAGGTGGGTGGTTTGGTAACAGCAAATCCAGGTAGAAGTGGATGGTATGAGACGGTCAGCGAGCACATTCCTGACCACACTTGAACTCATCCAGGCTCAGGCTGCTTCCTGGCCTGGGCCCTCTGAACTCCCTGGGAGCAGGGCCTGACCTGGCCTGTCTCCGTTGCCTCCCAGAGCAGAGAAGGAGTCCCATGTGGATTCCTTGTGGGACTCACGAGACCCTGAAGCCATAGTCTTGTGGCTTCTTCTCCTTTTTAACTGTAGAAGCAAAAGGTCCCCAAAAGAAGAGTTTTCTTTTGCTGTCAATCACTTGCTCGGAGTCTCCAAGCCAACAGAGGACGGTGCCAGCCTTCCCCCACACCCTGGGCATCCTGACTCCTGATGGCCTTCCAGAGCCCTTGTCCCAGGTCAGGGGTGTGGGGATTGGCTGGCCCCACCCTGGACAGCACAGGAGGCTGCCCCAGGCAGAAGCCCACCATCCTCCTTCTTCTGATCATTGCACCAAGGACATCCATTCGGCAGCAGGGCCTGGTCAGCTGCCTTGCCTTGTTCTTCTCCTAAGTAGTGAATTCACGGGGTGCACGTGCACCTGGATGATCATTCCCTGAGAGTTTACAGGATCAAGACTTCTTTATTTTCCCCCAATAAGTCTAACGTATATGGATTGGCAGGTCAAACAGTGCCTCTCCTGGGATCCCGAGGCCGTGAATCGTCCACAGTGATTTAGGAAGCCTGGGACGAGGAACATTTTGCATAATGCAAATCGGAGTGGAAGCGTATTTGGTTGCTGCAGATGTAATTAGAGCAATGAACACCAGGAGAGACCGTTTCTCCTGAGACTCAGAAAGGTCTGCTTGGTATGCAAAAGAGCGTGGTTATTGGCGACACAGGAGCGCAGAATGTGGTTAGCACAGCACCCAGTTTGATTTGCAGCTTTAAAGCGTTCAAAGATGAATAAAACATTGAATTAATTGCTGAAGAACTGTCACCAGCCTGCATGAGATCTAAGCACCTTGGAAAACACAAAAATCAGACACACAGAACACAGGAGTGGCCTGGGAACGCCTGCTCCAGGCCCCAGGAGCACCAGCTGGTTGTGAGGACTTGCTCCTACCTGGAATTCCCTTCCGTCACGATTCTGCCCCCCTAATGCCATCTGCAGCTCCGGTCCCAGGAGGCCCTGTCTACCATCCTGCTGCAGGGAGTGCGCCTTCCTCAAGCCTCAGGACTGGCTCCTCATTGGGTCCACATTTACCAAGCGCCTACTGCTGCAGGAGCTAACCACCCCACCACCCGACCCTGCCCTGCCTTCCTACAGGAGTGAAGCCATCAGCAAAAGAGGGCACTGGGCATGAAGATGCTGGACACGGAGGAGAAACACAGCAACAGGCGGAGAGGAGGGCAGGGAAGGGGGTGGGGGCTTGCGGTTGTGGACAAGGTGGTCAGGGTGGCCTGAGCGGTGATTGACACGGGGACCTGGCGGAGGCACAGGTGACCTGACACGAGGAGCAGCTGCTGCAGCTCGAGTGTCCCCAGGTGTCCCAGGAACCAGGCCAAGGTGGCTGGAGCTGGTGATGGGCGAGCAAAGGGAGGAGCCCATGGTCATGGACGGCCAAGGTCATGGACGGCCCCCGTCTGTCCCCACACACCTCCAGCTCAGTCATTCTAACAAAGCCCTGCCCACGCTGCTGGGGGCCAGGCCTGGTCATGGAGGCCCTGGGTCCAGCAGGGGACTCCGCGGGCAGGGCCCCTGCTCCCAGCCTGCGCTCTGTGGGAAAGTGGAGAAGAAAGACATCAACAAGGACGGGATTCCCCAGAGTGACGGGGCAGGGGAGAGGCCGAGTTGGAGGAGTGGCCGGGACATCCGGTCACCGCTGGACGTCAGGACACTTGGCTGGAGCGGATCTCCCAGGTGACTCTGTCCCCCTCCAGGCCCAGCTGGCAGACAGGAGACGGAGGCTCCTGAGGGCCGCAGCCTGGCTCCTGCTCTTTGCTCTCCCCCTGCAGAGTCGGGACCTCGGCAGGAGAATCGGCTTCCTCCTCCTCCTCAGGGGCCAGGAGCAGGTCAGGGCTTCCCCAAGGGACCAGGACCAGTCCTGGCCCTGGCCCTGTGCTGGCCACAGAGAAGGAGCCGCTGGGTTCTGGCAGAGGAGACCCTGGCTGGAGGGACCCTCCCACCCTGCTGCTCTCCCTTGGGGTGAGGGCTCCTGGGGGCGCAGGCCACGTCCCCTCTCTGGGCCCTGTGCTGGTGGGGGCTCCGTCAGAGGACAGGCTGGAAGCCCTCCCTGGGGGTGGAGAAGCCTGGTTCAGGCCGGGCGGTGGGCAGAGGGCCTGGCCTGGCTCTGGCCTCAGGCCCACACTGGCTCAGCCAGCGGTGCCCTGTCTGCTGGGCGCCGGGGCCCGCTCTGCCCTCACTGGGGACGCGGCAGGTCCACAGCCACAGGCCCACCACGCCCCGCANGGGCAGAGGGGCCAGCTGTGGGCAGAGGTCGTGAGGAAGGACACGGCCAACAGAAGGAAGCTTTCAGGGCTGGTGGCGCAGAGGGTGGGCTTCGCGGGCGGGGCTGGGGGGGCACCAGCGTAGCTCAGGGCCCCTCCTCTCCCGGCCCCCTGCTGGAACACCAGGACAGGAGCTTTTCCCTGTTGGTCATGTCTGCTCCTCCACGTTTCGGAAGATGGCTGGCCACGTTCCTGTCAAGCTGGCTGAGACTCTGTCCCTTCGGGGGCCTGTGTAAGTCACAGAAACCTTAGGGACACTGAGTTAAGTCTCAGGGAGTGGCCGGCGTCCCCAGTGGGTGTGGCTTTGAGCACAGCACAGGCCGGTGGAAGCAGAGAGGGCGGCAAGGCCAGCGCTGGCCTCGGGCCTTTCTGTCTGGCTCCCATGGGGCCTTTTAAGTGGGTTTTGCCAGTTTTAAAAACCAGGAGATTCATATAAAAATGCTGCCCTCTTCCAAAAGCCAAGGCTCCGGGCCCCTTTGCCTCACAGTTGGCCAAGCTGAGCCGCGGGACGTGCCCTCCAGGGCGCCACAGCCCCCCCATCCCGTGCACCCCGGGGGCTGGCCTGGCCCCGCCCACACTCTCACACAACCCAGCCAGGGCTGCTGGGACGGCAGGGAGCAGCTGCCCAGTGCAGACAGGAGCTGTGGGGTGACCCCGTGTCCCCAAGTACACAGAGGGAGCAGAGGACAGCTGGCCCAGGACCAAGGAGCGTCTCCATGACGACCACATGACTGATCAGCCAGTCCAGGCTGAAGGACAGATGCCGACCAACTGCTAGCTTGGAGGGAGGGGCCCCGAGGACCCTGGTGGTCCCTGCTGTCACCTGGTGCCTGGTAAGCTTCAGAAGAGGGGAGGAGTCAGCCCCAAAGTGTCTGAGGTCAAATTTCCAGCGTCCCTGCGGAACAGGACAGAATAGGGACAAGAGGAGCTGACGAGGGGACGTCTAGGGCTCCTCACCTTGAGCCACACTCGGATTTGCTACTTTCCGCTTTGGGGACAATCACAGGGGTACAGCAGGCTCAGGACAGCCCCCAAGGCCACTGCTGGGGGCGATACAAACCCGGCTTCTGGACCTGACCCAGGCCTGGCCATCTGGCTCTGATGCCAAGATGGGGTTGGGCTGGAGACAGCTCAGGTGGCCTTCTCCCACACTGCTGTGGAGGACTGAGGAGGGGCCCGGGTCCTCTCTAAATAGGACCTGTCCCCACGGCTGCTGTCCCCACCTCCCCACGAAATCCCTATGGGGAGAGGAGGGGACGCTCCAGGCTCTGTCCCCTCAGGGACGTGGATAACTGGGGCATAGCTGGGTGGCACCAGGAGTCCCTGGACACAGGAACATCGCTCTCCACTGAGGAGGGCTCAGCTGCCGGGATGGACACTAGCTGCAGCTGCTCAGGGTCGCTGCCACTGTCACAGGGGCTGGAGGAGGAGGCGCTCAAGGCTTTGCCGACAGCCCAGGGTCTGAATCCCGCCTCGGCAGGCCCTCAGTGAGGTCACCATGATGTCAACCTCCCCTGCGCTGCTGGGAAATGACACTGACAAGATGATGTGGCCTGGCCACACGCAGCACTTTGTGAAGGTCAGCGACGCCCTACCCTCAAAGAAATCGGGAACAGAGGCTCTAGTAAGAAGATGCTACTATCCGGTCAAGTGTGTCCGCATCAGACTTCTGAGCTGACCACAGCAGGTCAGGCCTCGGGTCCTCACATGTGAGTGCAGGACAGGGGACAGGATAGTGACCAGTACAGTCTGGCAGGGGGCCAAGCCCAGGCAGCTCCGGCCCCGCCACACCTTGTCAGAGGTGCCCAACTGTTATAATGACCAGAACTGTCTCCACAATTCCCAGGACACCCTGGGTCAGGACACCGCATGAGAATTCCCACACCGACCCCTCTACGATCTCCCTGTCCCCTCTTGCATTTCCATCTGCTCCCGCTGTCCCCTTCCCATTGTAGGCAGGAGGGGAGGCTCACTCAAATGTCCTGGGCCCTTGCCAGTTGCTGGCCCGGCTGCCCTCCTCAGACGCATGAGCCCTGGTCCATGGACCCACCTCCCCCAGGACTGTTTTCTATGGTCAGTCCATAACCATGAAGTTCACACCTTAAAACATCACACTTTAAAAAAAAAAAAAAAAGATGTAAAACATCACACTTGCAGGCTTCTCCTGAACAGGAAGACCTGGGACGTGGAGGTCGTGTTTCGGCGTGGCCAAGATCCCTGGAGCCAAGTCCTGGTGCCCCTCCAAACAGGGCCCACGACACCCACTTTGCCACAGTCCCCACTCCTCTCTATTGTCCCACACCTGAGAGGAGACAAGAGGGCGAGTGTGCACACAGAGGTGCGCCAGTGTGGACAGGTGGGTGTGGCATGAGTGTGTGCGTGTGTCCCCCCCCCCCTTATTCACTGATTCTTCTGGTCAGTGGGTGCTCACTACGTCCCTGGGTTAGACCCCAGCTTCAGCAGGTACAATGGCAGACGAGACAGGGCCAGCCTCTCTATACCACCAGCCAAGGAGGACACCCACATGGTGACGTCGGCATGAGAAGAAAATAACAATGCGATGTCCAAGAGGTCAGTGGTCAGGTGATCTGGAGGACACACCTTGCCCAGACACCTACAATAGCTCAGTCCCCTTCTTGGGGCTCTGAGTGACAACCACCAGCCTGACCTCTCCCCCAGGCCTGCCCTCTCCCCTTCAGCTCGGGGGCTCCTCGCTACACCACGGGGGACAGAGGCAGGCCAAGGTCACCCGGCAGGAAGGAGTAGGCGAACCCAGGCTCCAGCCCTCATGGGCTGGGGGTCCCCAAGGGGAGGACGACACCAGCCAGAGGCGAGGGGTCCCCTGTGGGCCACCTGCCAACTTTGCAGGCCACAGAACAAGGGGGGGGGTGCTCTTGGGGACCATGGGGACTCATGGCTGCTAGGTTCCCTTGAAAGAGAAAGCAGCGGATCTGTCCTCGTACAGAAGGGTGAACCCCTGAGCAGACGGGGATCTCAGGGCCGGACTCGAGTGGAACGTGGGCTCGGGCCTTTCTGGCCCTGGCCACCTGGGAAAGCCCCTGTGGCTCTGGAGGGAGCCAATGGAGGGGGCGGTGCCAGCCCCACTCTCAAGTTTCCTCTGGTTCCAGGATGCAGCAGGCCTGCGACAGTGCCTCCCGCTGAGGACGGACCTCGGCCTCCCTTCACCTGGCCTTCACCTGGCCGCTCAGGCAACCCCGATGGGGGGCAGGTGGGGCGCTCCCCACTGCCCCTTGGGCACCAGCTCCAGGTGCAGCCCTGCAGAGAGAGTGGCCTGTACCTGCTGGTGACAGCCACCATGTCTTCCTGCACCTGGCTGCACCCAGCTCTGTCCTGACCTGTGACCCTGAGCCCTCAGGGACCCAGGTCCCCGCTAAGCAGGACGCTGCAGAGAGTATCGAGCTTGCTGCCACCAGAGCCCCTGGGCTGTGCTGTACGGACATCAACAGGTGGAGGGGACCCGGCCTCTAAGCCTCCAGGAGGATCATGGAGGCTGGGTGGAGGCTGCCAGGCGGCAGCCACAGAGTCTAGCTGTGACAGGAGCCTTCCAGGACCAACGCTGCCTCAGGGGTACAGACGTCCAGCCCGACTTCCCCTGGGGTCCTAGGGCAACTCCCCACCCCACCTTGGCCACCCATGTGGCTTCACCCCTTCCTCTGGGGGCTGTGGCCTTTGTGTGGCCCAATCTGGGGCAAAGTCACCCCAGGGCTTTGTCAGACTCCAGGAAGTGACAGTTGACTACCCCAGGCCGCTGAGCTGGTCGGGGGCCTGGAGCTGGGGGCCCCACCCTCGGGGCGCCACTCCCCTGGGTCATCAGAATGCCGCTCTGGTGCCCCACAGCCCCAGGCTCTCCTTGGGGCCTTTCCTCACCAAAGACTTAGTACCAAACAAATCACAGAAACAAAGATACAGCTCTAAGCCTCCGTGTATATTTAAAAGTAGCGAAATGATACCCGGAGCATCCTCCAAGGCCCCTGGTGTAATAGAAACGTACACACATGCATTCAAATAGAACTCTCCAGAACCACAAAAACCACACTAAATCAACGTGTGAGCCAAGATGCTCGTTAGGACCTTTATTCCCACTGCTTAGCCCACCTGTCCAGGGTGCGGGAGGCTGTTCCGGAACCATTCATCAGGCCCAAGACGGTGTTAGCAGCTGGCGAGGGCCTGGGCTTTGGAGTCCTGGCTGCACCCGGGGTCGAGGCCTGGGTGAGCTTAAGATCTGGGCGACCTTGAGGGGAACCTCAGACCTTCCACGGGTAACATGGAGATAGTTCAAGGTCGGCCTGGACAGGGTCTAAGGCCTCGGTGAGATCACACCGGGCCGGCTGGCCAGGGCCTGGCAGTGCTGGTGAAATCAGAAGGCTCCAGTTGTCACTTGGCCCAGGTCCCCGGAGCACCCCCAGCGCTCCCAGGGAGAGATGCTTCGGTGCATCTTCATAAATAGTAAAATGATAAAAATGTGCTGCTAGGCATATTTTTTAAAGAGAGAACATTGGTCACACAGGGGACCCAGTGTCCTAAGAAGCCACGTACAGCAGATAAATATCCACCTCTCCCTGGTCCATAAACCTGACCTAAATCTTACACATGAGCTGCAAACGCTAAACATTTCATTGTTGGCCTTAGAGTTTGGAGCCAGGGCCAGGGACACGAGTTCTCAGCAGATGCGTCTGTGGCCCCACTTTGATCTGTGCTCCTGGAATCTGTGACGCGCCCCACCCCAGAGCTGCTCAGGACTCGGGGGAGCTCATCCCTGGGCGCATGTCCACGAGCACCTGCCTGTGCGGCAAGGCCCTGGGCAGGGGCGAGACGCTAAGCAAAGGACAGATGGACGCCACTGCTCTCTCGGAATGCAGTGTACTCAGGTGGGTGAGGACAGGAGGCCGGAAGAGAGGAGGGAGGAAGGCAGGGCGCCCAAGGCCTGCTCGGTGCCTGCTAAGGTCCTCCACGCGGCCCGCTCTCCTGAGACCTCGCAGAGCCCGGGAGGTGCAAGCACTCATTGTGCCCGTGTTACAGGTGAGGAAACGAGGCCCAGAGAAGTTGACCTCACTGCCCAGAGACACCCAGCCAGGAGTGTGGGGGCACGCCCGAGCAGGTCCACCTGGATTCCAGGCTCTCCCAGGCTGCAGTGAGTGAATTCCCGAGTGGACACAGGTGTAGACACCCACCGTCCGGGCATGTGAACAGGTCCAGCAGGGCTTTTCAAAACCCCAAGAATCCGAGATCAGACAAGCTGACCACCCCCGGAGTGCACGCACGCGTGTGCGCACACACACACACAGACACACACACACACACAGAGGAAGCGTTTTGCGGGATGCTGAGGGCCCCACCCTGCCTGATCCTGCCTGCCCACCTCCATCCCCCACCTGCGGCACTCACAGCCCCTGCGCAGAGCTCCCTCGTCCCCAGAAAGAACCCAGCGAGTGCCCCGCACCTCTCGGCCCTGCT
>NW_026000026.1:6048926-6063521 GCF_001458135.2 Marmota marmota marmota
CTTCCTCAAACCCCAGGACCTACCTCCGGTACAGCTGTCTGAGGGTTACGTGAGAGACACCAGAAGGTGCTTAGAAGACTGCAGCAGAGGGTGCCAGCCCAGGGGAGCCACGCCCCACACAGCCACACCCCTACATAGCCACGCCCACAGCCACACCCCACACAGCCACGCCCCCACATAGCCTCGCCCCACAGCCACGCCCTCATAAGCCATGCCCCACAGCCACGCCTACCCGGGCACACCCGCACAAGCGGACGCAGTGCACGGATGTGCAAACAGGTAATGGCTCCAGAGCGCATGCATGCAGGGAACTCAGGCAAGCCAGCCCCCCGCCCCCACAGAACGTGTACACACCTATGCCCCCTCCCCTCTCCAGCAAGGCCCCCTCCTCGATCCCCCACCTCCTCGAGCAAGCGTGGTGCCCGGCACACCTGGCTTTAGCAGGAGCCCTGGGCAGACCGAGGTGGTTGCCCTGGCTGAGATCCTGGGGCTCAGGGGCCCCTCCCCACCCCACCCGCCCATCACTGTGGAACTCTCCCAGGCCCTGTGTGGTCTCAGACTCAGGGAAGCTTAGTGTTGGCAGGGCCCCTGCCTGATCAGGTGTCAGGCTCTAAAGACGAGGAGACAGAGGTCCAGGGAGGACACTCACTTGTGCCTGGTCACCCATGGAAGGGTGCCCAGACCAGGACCCTGTGCTCAGGAACCACCTGGCAGGCTGTGGGCGGGGCCTGAAGCAGGTGGAGTGACCAGCAGCTGGTGCTACCCAGCTCCTGTGCGGCAGGTGAGGGGCTGAGGCCCGGAGAGGCTCAGTGACTCTCACTGGCCATCAGAGACTGACCCCCGCTTCTCAACTGCCATCTCCACTCCCTGTCATTCAGAGCATGTCAAGGCCTCCCCAGTCCCTGCTGGTTGGTCATCAGGGAGACACCGGTGGCCAAGGCAGGCTGGATGGTGGAGTGAGAGGCCAGGACTGTCCTCTGGCCTAGGTGCTGCACTGGGGACAAGACCACACCAGGAGGGCCAGGAGCAAGAGCACCAGGGAGACTCGAACCCAGGCCTGGAGCCTGAAAGAGGCCGAAGGTCTCTGAGCAGCATGTCCAGGGCAGGGGCTGGTGGCTCTGGGCTCACACTGCAGGCCTGGGGGCTCAGACACGTTGTGGAGAACGCACAGTGTGCGTTCACGGGCTGCTGTGGCTCTGGCTGTACGAGCTGTGCGTGTGGGCATGGGTGGAGACATTTTGCATGGCCACGTGTGCACGGGTCATAGGAGGCTTCTGGCCCTGACCTGCTCTGTGGTCACACACCACTCCCTGGGGCACTACCTTTCCCACCCTGCATCATTCCCGTGTCTGTTCAAACACCACTGGCTAGGCATTGCCAGGACTGCCTGACCCTGCCTTGTGGGGACCAAGAACCAATTCTCCCTCACTGTGCACCACCCAGCTCAACGCCCCCAGCCCACCAAGAAAGAGCAAGGCCAGCCTCCGGTCCCCCCTGCCCCTTCCTACCTGGGATAGACAATCAACGGGGATGAAGCTCACAGCTTCGGCAAAGCAGTCTGGGACCAGTCCTCGCCCTTCCAGTAATTTTAATAATGATGATGATGACAAAATCATCTTCACCCAGGAGTTGGGTGGGTCTCAGTGAGTGGTACAAGCTAATGGGGGTCTATGGATGTTAACCACGAGCTCCCATGGTCAGGGGCCATGACTAGATCCCTGAAGCCTACGAGTGGCCTGGACCACTTGGACCTGAGGACACATTGTGGCCATCCAGATGGTGCAAAAAGGTAGTTTAAGATTTAGCCTCAGATTACTGTTCATTGTGGGACTTGGAGGACATTATTTCACTCTTCTGTGTCTATTAGTCTTTTTTTGGTTTGTTTTTGGCACAAGGGATTGAACCCAGGGGTGTTTTACCACATCCCCAGCCCTTTTCATTTCATTTTATTTTTTATTTTGAGACAGGGTCTCATCAGGTTGATTACAGCCTCACTAAATTGCTGAAGCTGGCCTCAAACTTGTAATCCTTCTGCCTCAGCCTCCTGAGCCACTGGCTGGGATTGCAGATGTGCGCTATGGCGCCCAGCCCCCTATCATTGTAATCATTATTATGAATTAATGAGAAGACATGACTCAGGAAAAACTCCTTGGGAAGATGAGAGGACTGACAGGGTTGCAGTGCACGATTCTGTGTCCCACAATGGCCACCAGTTCTGCACCTCCAGGAGGGCTCCAGTCCCCTCCTCCCAACCTCCCAGGAAAGTGCTTCTCCCCAGGGGACCCTCCAGGCTCCAGCTGCCACCTTGCCCGCTGGACTCCAGGACCCCACTACTCCTGGGCTCCTGCCTTGCAGGTGGCTCCCTTGAAGATAACATCCCTGCCCTGGCTCTCAGGTCTTGGACAGTCCTGTTCTCCCACCACCCCCACATATGCCACTAGCAGGGGTGGGGCCGCAGGGGGAGCCTGCGCAGGGTGGGGAACTTGGGGCTCAGTGTGGGATGAGCCCTGCGGGGCAGTCCGGTGCCATTGGAGACGAGCCTGGAGACGGGAGGTTGCGGTTGGCACCTGCGCCTCCTGAACCCTGTGTTCCAGGCAGTCATGGTGGAGGGCAGGGGCTTGCCACGGTCTCACCCTCACTCCTTCCTGAAGCTTCCCTGAAGCCCGCGAGGTGCTGCCCCCAAGCCACCGCCCTTCCTCGCGCTGCCTGCCACTAAGTGCGCAGCCTGGTGAGACAGACGCTGATGCACCACCGTCAGCGCCTTCCAGCTGAGAGGCTCCTTCTCCTGGGTGGCAGCCACCCAAACAGCCTCCACCACCAAGCTGTTAGCACAGCTAATTACCCTCTTTCAGCAGGGAGGTGACAGACTTCCTGAGGCTTCCGTAGAAGTGGAGCTGCTGACGCGGACTCCAGGAGGGTCCCCTGACAAGCAGGTGTGGATGTCCCCCTCCTTCCAGGCCTTGGGACCAGATCCCTGCCCTCTCATTTACAGACTGAGGACTGGAGAGGCCAACGGCTCCCATTCTGCAGGCGTGAAAACAAGGCGAAGAGTGAAAAAGTGATAACGTGATGACATCCCCAAGGCAGCCCTGCCAGGGGCTCCACCTCCACCCCAGGGCTCCACCTCAGGCCCAAGGCTCCACCTCCACCCCAGGGCTCCACCTCCACCCCGGGCTCCACCTCCACCTCCATCCAGGGGCTCCACATCCACCCCGGGTTTCCACCTCCACTCAAGACTCCCCCTCCAGGACTCCCCCTCCACCCGGGGCTCTTCTCACATCTTCTCTGCCAAGTAGAAAGCCCTTCCCCCAGGTACAGTGGGCAACTGGGGACCTGGACTCTGGTGTATCCACTGGGGCTTGGAGAGGGACAGAGGCTCGCTCCCTACCTCTGTCCACTGAGTCCTGAGCCCCTCTTGGACCCTGCTCCAGGCTGTCCCACAGTGGGTGCCCATGATCTGCCCCTGCCAGGTCACCGCTTACATTCAGCTGCCTGCCCTACATGATTCAGTCTGCTGCCTCACGCTCCCGGGCCTGGGATTGACAGGTGTCCAGGCCTGACTACCGTATGTGTTCCACCTGCAGGCGTGACCAGGCGCCCGTGTGGAAGGACAGCTGGCAGGAAGGAGAGGAATCACTCCTTCCCTGGGGCTTCGCTGGCTCCGAGAGGAAGCGAGCCAAAGGCTGCAGGGACAACTGGGTGGCATCACATGGGGAGCCCGCTGGGAGCCAGCCCAGAGAGACCAGCACCTGCCATGACACTTTGGGTTAAAGGGGACAGAAATCCCACTCAATTGGCTTAACGACGGAAGAAAATCAGCTCGTATGAAGCTCGGCTCCATCTGCTACTCGGTTTCAGCAGGACACCCCAGCGCTGGGCCCGGGTGTCCCTGGAGGTGGCAGGGAAGGCCTTGCGATGTAGCCCCCCAGCGGGAGAGCACGTCTCTCCCAACACTCAAGCCCAAGCCCTGGGTCTTGACCAACTTGGGTCCCAGGAGCGACCTGAGCCTACACGGAGTCAGGGGATGGAATGCTCTGATTGGCCAGGTCCCAAACACGTGGTTACTGGGGCCGCCAATGACGGCCTTCCTTCCTGCTCCCTTGAATCCTGGAGACGGAGACGTTGCTTAGCAACCAGCTAGGGCCCCCCCCACCCCCACCCCCATACACCCCTCCATCACCCGGGGATTTGGGAAAGCGCTGTCCAGGGTCCTGAATATTGAAGGGCCCTGGAGAGATCTTCAGGACTGGATTTCAACTGGCGGTGGCTCTTTGGGGGCGGGACAGCAGGGTGACCTCGGTTCAAATCCTGGCAGTGATTCTTACTGCGGTGGGACACCGTTGGACAAATGACTCCACATCAGTTCCCCCGTTATGTAAGATGGAGATGATAACAGTACCGCTTCGGGGTTGGCTGGGGGTCAAATAAAGTGGTCAGAGCTGGAGACTGCAGGAAGGCCTCCCCCGCAGCCAGGGGCGGGCTACCACCTGGGGAGGACCCCGGTCTCCCACCGCCCCGCAGCCCCCTGCGCCTCCGCCTCCGCTGGCACCTCCCCTCCTCCCAGCCCACGGAACATCCGCAACGCGCCTCCTCCCTAAAAGCCCCCATCACTCCTCGTGGTCCCCTTCAAGGTCCTCACCCTGGTCCATAGCCCCTGCGGGATCCAGTGCTGCGTCCCACCCCAGCCACAGGGGCCTGTTTTCTTTCAAACACACCAGGCTCAGTCGGCTTCAGGGCCTTCCCTGGCTGCTCCCGCTGGACGGGTCTTCCTCCGGGGACTTCCCAGTTCACACAGGTCTCTTGTGGGATGTCAGCTCCCTGCCATCTTCTCTAAGGTCGACACCTCCCCCAACCCCCTCTGCCTCCCAGCAGCCAGTTACTCATTTCTTCATGTCACTTATCATCTGGGATCGTCCTAGTGACTGCATGTAAGGGGACTGGGGGCTTGGAGGGCCCAGTCCACACAAGGCAAGTCAGGGAGGGGAAGGCCAGCCTTGGGGCAGAGCCTGGGGTCCCCATTAGTGGAGGGTCCAAGGCTGCAGTTGAGGGGGAAGCTCTGCTGGGCCCTCACAAGCCCGGCACGTGGGGTCCTCGGACTCAGGACCTCTCCGGGCACCTTCTAGATGGCTCTGGGTGTCGCGGAGTGCATTGCTGGCTGGTGGGCAGCCTGGGTGAGCACTTGGGGGACACTGTAGTCCCGTGGGTTCTGTGGAAGTTAGCACATGAGACCTCAACCCCACGTTGAAGCCAGGTTATCCCTCCCCTTGCCACACGGCTGGCACGGACTCTCTCCTGTGTGTCCCACCCTTCACAATGACTCTCTGTTTTTAATTGATGAACAGACTCTAACGGCTTTCCTGAGCGGAATGGGGGACTGTCAGAGTAAAGGTCATGGGGTCTTTATGTCTCTCACTGGGGAGACCCCTTCCACTGCTTGAAGCCGGCCCTCATCTCCTGTGAACCTGCTTGGGCCACCCTCAAGTCCCCCTGTCGCCATCCATCCACTGGACAACTCTTACACAGGCTGGGGACAGGGCCCTGGGGGCTGTCAGAGACAGGCCCTCCATGACCTTCAAAGCTCAGGCCAAAGGCAAGGTCCTCCCCCAGTCTCTCCCTGCCAGGCCCTGGAAGCTCCTGCTCTCAAGGATGCAGTAGTTGGACAGTGTCCCTTCCTGTCCACTCCAGGCCCCCCTCCCAGGAGCCGCCCTATTCTGATGGCATTTCCTGTTCTAGGTGTCTGTCAATGGCGTCTACGGAGGGCACCTGCTCTGGTGCCGGGTTCCTTTGCTGAGCATGCTGCTTTTTAATTAGTCCATGAAGCAGTGTCTTCACTCCAGGTGAGGAGTAAGCACCCCTTGTATACGGGGACCTCGATTTCCTCACCCTTCTCCCCCAGGGTCCAGGGCTGACCCTGGCTGCTACAGCTCAACAGACGGTGGCCCCTTCAGACTGCATGTTGACACTTACTCCTGGGGGTGCGACCTTGGGAGGTGATGGAGTCCTGAGAGCCCAGCTTCATGAATGGGATCAGCACCTGATGAAAGGGCTCTTGGCCTCCCGTCCCTGGCACCACGTGAACACACAGCCCCCTTGGAAGCAGGGCACAGCCCCATAGGCACCAACTCCCCTTGTGCCTCCATCGCAGACTTCTCAGCCTCCAGGAGAAAGACATCTCTGTGGTTTGTAGGTCCCCCAGTCTGCGGCCTTCTGCAGCAGCCCAAGTGGACGGAGAGCTCAAAACGAGGCTCCTAAAGCCCTCGCTCTCACACCCGCCTGACGTTGGAGGCAGGTAGCTTGGCGCGTTCTTGCCCGACCCTCTGCTTGTTCCAGCGCCCGCCCCTGCCCAAGGCATCTGCTGCCCAGAGCTTGGTTAATCTGCTCCTCAACTGCCGTTTTTAACAAGCCTCTTAAATGATGGAGGCGTTTGTGCGTGAACGGCACACGCAAGCCTCCCCCTGGAACACTAACCTGATTTATTAAAAGTGCTGTAACTACCAGGCTTTATACATCAACAGCTTTAACACAAAAATATGTGACCCAATCCCCACCGCCCCAGCCCTGATCCACACGATAGCCAAAGGGGCGCGGGGGAGCCGACCAAATCTGTGTTCTCCAGCAGCAGCCGCCGGGAGGTGTGGGGAAAACAGACCCAATTTCTTCCCATGACTAAACCTTTCCCCCTCTCTGGGCTGTGGGTGAGGTCACCCTGACACCTCTCTCTGTGACTCTGTTGGGCTCGGGATAGTGGGGGGTCAACCAGCTGCCAGAACTCAGTTTCCCAAGCCTCTCCCAGTCACACCCCCTGGGGTTTCTATTCTGGGTCACTTTGGGGGTCTCTGGACAGTTGTTTAGCTAATGCTGTTTTTAAACTGATTTGCCTTTTACATCTCAGCCTCAAACAAGCAATACGCTCCAGATCGACGCCTTCGTGATACTTGCTCTTTGTTTAGAAGTCAGGGTGACAGGGTGGCAGGCCCCAGGCTTGCTGGCACGGCAGGCGCTGCTGGGTGACGTCAACACTCCAGGAAAGGCTGGACAGACCCCGCGTCCAGAGTTCTGAGCACACACGAATATCTGACCTAATCCCCCCGCCCCGGCCCTGACGCAGATGGACTCTCGGGGCATCTGGCTTCACTTTTTAGCCCAGAAACTTGGGTCCAAGCCACCGCCTCAGCTGCTGCACACAGAGACCCCCTCAGACCCCCCTCCTGCAGCCCCTTCCGCGAAGGCCCAGGGACACAGTAGGGGATGGACAGCCAGGAGATGGCGGCTTGTTGGTGTGTGTGCGTGTGTGTGTGTGTGTGTTCAACTCTAGATAAATAACTGGATGTTGTGGTGTCAGACTCATTAGGAACCTGGGGGGACAGAGGGTGGGACAGTGACAATAATGGAGTCGACATGCCCCAGGGCTTGACCTAAATCCATATCTTAGCACCTCCTTCCCCCGACTGTCCCTCAGGTTTCAGGTCTCCTGATTGGCCTTCCAGTGCCTGTCCTCTGCCCTACCCTGTGTCCTGCCCTGTGGGCCTTTCCACACACTAGGTCAGACCTTCATATTTCATTAATTGAAACCCTCTAGTGACCACCTCTCCTGTGCAGAATAAAAGCCAAAGCCTGCGAAGGCCAGCAAGGTCCTCCATGATGGGAGCCCATCCTCCCTCCCACTCCGCCCCAACCTGGTCACCTTTAACATCTTGAAAGAGCTCCTGCCTCAGGACCTTTGCACTTCCCAGTCCCTCCACCTGGACTGCTCTTCCCCATGGAGCCAAGCATCTCATTCCCTACCTCAGTCTCCTCAGAAGCTGCCTCCTCTGCGAGGCCTCCCCAGCCCCAGTTCAGAGATCACCTGTGGCTGTCAAATACACGATCTGCTGCATCTTTCTGCGTGGGGTGTTTCTCTGGTGCTTTCCAGCTGACGTGTGTATGTCTGTGTGTTCATGAGGGGACACGTTCTCCAGGGTTCTGACTGAAAGTGACTCTGGCCGGGGGGTGAGTTGTGTTGGCAGGGGGCTATCCAAGGGCCTGTGTTGTCTGTGTATTTAAAGGGCAGTTGTGTGGTTGGCATAAGGGAGAAATGAGGCGGGGAGGAGAAAGAGCCTGGGAGGAAGAGAACCCCAGTAAGATTCAAGGTGACTGTCACCTGTCACCCGGTCCCATGTCTCACACCTGAGGAAGCGCTCATGACACCTGGCAGAGCCTGGGATCCTCTAGTGAAGGCCCCTGGACACTCACCTGCCTCTCTCTGACTGACCACAGGTGACTCTGAGGAGGAAACGGATCCCAGACGTCCCAGGTCACAGCTCAGGGAGTGGCCTCCAGGATCTCTGCAGTGGGTTTCGCCTAAACCTGGACTTCTGCCTTCCCTGGGGAGGCGGGGGGACAGGCTGTGGGACGCAGCCATGGCCTCAGGATGGGCCACTGTTGGCCACCGCCCACCCCGGCCCTGGGGCTGAGTGACAGCTCCCGTCTTACTGCACAGAGAGGGGGACGTCTTGCAGAGTTCAGGGGGTCCACGCGTGGGCTCACCCAGGCCTTTATCAAAAATGGCCAAGGTAAAGACAGAGAGCCGCGGGGACTGGGAGGACGGCCTGGCGGGTGTCCTGGCTTGTCCTGCTGGCTCGGAGCCCGGCCTCTCCAGGACCATGAGGCTGCCACCGTGAGGTCAGCCAGCCGACGGGGACCCGGGCAGCATAGCTGGTTTGCTATGGTGGCCCTCCGACAGGAAGCACTGTCCCCTCTGGGGGGGCTCCCTCCAGCCCGGGAGGGACTCCTGGAGCAGGTCAGCTCCCCTCCCTGGGGCGGAGAGCAGGTGGCAGGCCGCCAGGCAGGACGAGCACCTGCTCCTACTGTCCCCTTTCCACACAGGCCGGTCAAGCGGGAGGTGGGGCATGCCCTCACCTGTCCACCACCACCTCAGCTGCCCACTTCTCCCCAGCCCCTACAGAGACCTGTGAGCAGGGCACTCAGGGGTGGCTCGGAGACAAGGGCCGCGTGAGCCCAGGGCTGTGCGCGGGAGGAAGCGGCTGCAGGTCTAGCCAGTGAGGGTGGTTTCAGGCCGGGGGGACGAGGGGGCCTTTAACTGCAGAAGCAGGTGACAAAGAGCCATAAGCTGGGGCCCAGTGGGCAGGAGGAACCTGTGTCCTGCACTGTCCTGAAGCCACCGTGTCTCCCTGGGCTGGAAGTCGCTCGGCAGCCCTGTCCGTGGAATGATCATGGGATAATGTGGGATCAGCGTGGGAACCACCTGCCCCAGTAGTGCCTGTGTGAGGGCCACTGTGGAGAGGTGATTGTCCCAGAGTAGAGGAACAGGCATGGAGGAGGGACAAACAGCAGCAATCAGGCCACATCCAGGCAAGGGGACCTGTGGTTGATACACGCTCACTACCATCCCCGGAATGATCCAGAAGGATCCCACTGGATTCCAGGAGCTGCTTCCCAAACAAGGTGTCCTTCAGGGGTGCAGAGGGTCACCTGCCCTTAGATGTTCATAAATGAAGCCAAATGTCTTTGCCGGTTTGGCTTTAGCTATGAATATCCAAGGCCCAAATTTGGCTGCTAAACCCCAAATCAATTAAGCAGATGTCGAGGAGGCAGCATTGACCTTCGTGAATGGATATCAAATGGAAAAGTCAGAAAAAATAATCATGCTGTAAGTTTTTTTTGGCCTTTGCCTTCCGCCAACTATAGTTGCAGAATCTTCTGGAAGAAAATTCTGCTGCAGTCATTCTCCACAAAGGGGAAGTGATGAGGGGCCTCCGGCTGGGGGGTGGGGGACGGGCACGGTGTGATTGCTGGGACTCTGAGATCACTGGTCACTTCCTCTCCGAAAAACTCCACCCAGACATCGTCCTTGCCTGACCATTTCGTGGTGACCACAGCCTGTTGTTCTTGACAGCAGGTCCCTGTTCAGCAAGGCAGAGCCTAGGAGCCCCGACCTTCCTCCCCTCCCCCTCCCACCTGAAGCCACCTACTCGAGTCAGACTCGGAAGCCAGCCACTCCCACCTCAGCACACTGTCCTGCTCCAAGCCCCAGCACCACCCCCGGGGACCCCTGCAACGGCCAACGGGTCCCCTCCTTCTGCTCTTGTCCCAGTCACCCCTGTCCTCCTGCAGCCGGGGCGAGCCTTGGACAACACCAGCAGGGGCCGTTTACCTGCTCCGGACTGTCAGCAGGCTGCTGGGGGCCCCAGAATCAAGGACAACCCTGGCAGGGCTCCCAGGGCCTGACCAAGCCCTGGCCCCCAAAGATGCTCACCAGAGATTTGTGTGGATTCAATCAGCAGCAGCACCTATTCAGAGAGTGTCCCTCAAAAACCCACCCTGTCACAGGCTTCCTGGCCAAAGGATATGACACGGACAAGGTCTCTGTGTCCCCTGTTCCTCTCCCTCACAGCTGGGAACCCGGAGAACTCTCTTTCTGTCCTGCCCCATGCCTGTCCTCCCGACCTGGTGAGGGGGCCACTCTGTGCCCTGGGGGTGGAAGGAAGCCCAGGATTGTTTCAGGCAAGAAATCTCCAGCCACAGGAGGAGCAGAAAATAGCAGATGATGGATTTTTTCCAGACTCCACCTCTGCGTGCGGCTGCCACAGGGAGAGAGGACATGTGTTCAGCTTTGGGGGGCACAAGTGTGGCTGATCTGCACTGAACCACAGAGGTTCAGAAGGCCCACCCCTCCCCCTCCCCGTTCCAGGAAAGGGCCTGGCTGCCTTCAAAGGCCTGTTCAACCTTCAGGGGAGGAGTCCCGGCCTCCTGGGAAGGCCAGGCAGCCAGGTACTTGATCAAGGGTGGAGGCTACTGTGGGGCTGCCCGAGGCCACAGTGACCCTGAGACCTCAGTCACTCCCTGGAAGTCATCTCCAGGGACATTCAGAGTGCGAAGATGCATGGATAAAGACCCCCCACAGGAGTATTTATTCAGCGAAAAATAGACTTTCAAACTGGAACAACTTAATATTGACCCAGAGAACGACAGTTAAATAGCCCAGCTCCAAGGCTTGGGCTCTGGGTTCAAATCTCATGCATACCAAACACACATGTAAATCTACACACACACATGTGCAGAGCATGTAAATACACAGGCCTGTGGGTGGATTGCCCCTCGCATGGTTTTCCTTGCCCTCCGTGTCCCCATCACACCCGTAGCTCCTTTTATCATTCCAGCATGTTCTGTTGGTTTTCATCATGAGTCATCAATACACAGCTATAAGTCAAGCTCGATATTTCACTTACTTCAGCCTGGATCTACAGCAAGCCTTTATTGATCCCAAGAGAGAAGCTGGTGCTCAGTCACCAGCCTGGCCCAGTGCAATCCCCAGAGCACCCTTCTTCCTGCTCCCCACGTGGGTCCCCCAGGCTCACCCAGACCCTTCCCACCCTCCATGCGGTGGCCTGCTCTGACCCAGCTCCTTCCGCCCTCAGCTGACTGTTGGTTACCGGGGCTTCCTCTGTGGTCTCCCTGCCTCTGCCCTGAGGCCGTACAATCCATCCTCCACCCGCAGGCAGAGTGGCAAGCCCCTCAACCTGTGTCCTTACAGTGACACAGAACCCTCCAGCAGCCCCCCTTGAGGCCACATCCCAAGGCCCCCACCGACCTCTCTAAGCTCAAAGCCGCTCTGCAAAGCTCGGCTGAGAAGCCAGGCTCAGGAGCAGCAGGCACGGCTGGGCTGTAAGTGCCCATCAGAGCCCCCCTGCAGCCCGTCCTGAACCACGCCGCGCTCTCAGGTGCCAAATCGTCAAGGCAAGCCCTGAGCGCTGATTGCTTCCCGGCTGCAAATTCTTTTTGATAACCGCTCGGAAAACATCCATATGCATGACCCTCGGAGCACCCGCTACCTTGAGCAGCGCTTGCTTCAGTACAAACCATCTCCGGGCAGCTCAGTGCTGGTTCACGATTTTAATAATGAGTTCCAAAGGCTCCAGCCCCGCCGCCGGATCAGCAGCGGCGCGAGAGCTGATTGCGCAGTGTCACCTGGGAGAGCTTCACATTTGCTGCCAGTGACAATATTCACAAACGTCCAAACTCCGTCGCCCTTTGACAGTGGACACCGGCTGCAGGCCACCGCTCGCCTAATGGATGATTGGCATTTCTTTCTACCTCCTGGTGGGAGGTATGGCCAAGCCCCGTGTCACAAACAGGATTCTTGTTAGTTTTAAATTGTAAACAAGCAAAATGATTAAAAAAAAAAAAAAAAGAGGTTAAAGGGCTAGAACTGTCAGGTTCCACCGAGGAACTGAGGGGCGGGCGGCCTGTCCCCCACAGCCTCGGTCTCACCTGTACTTTGTGTCTGTGGCTGTTTTCCACTCCTTGGGAGAAGGGACCTGGGAGCCCTGACCAGAAATAGGCCTCTGGGCTCATTTATTTTGAGCAAGAGAGAGAGGTGTTGGGAGGAGACCAAGTGCCTTGAGCTGAGCTTCCTTAAGGTTGCCGTGACCTTGAAGGAGTCTGTCTGTCCCTCCTGTCTGTGGGCAAAGCCCAGCCACCAACCTCTCTCCTGGGGACTCTGATGTAGCTGGGGGTCTCCCCGCTGTCCCCATCCCACCGCCCCATTCCGCACACTCCCCGGGGCAGCTGAGGGACCTTCCTAAAAGTGGAGTGGACTAAGGTGAAAGGGCTGGAGGGGCCTCACCCCAGGCAGGAAGGTTCCAGGCTGGCACCTCACCTGCTGAGAGCCCTTCAGTGCTCCACTCCCCACCCCACGCCCAGCCCTCAGCCCCTGCCCACGGCTTACAGAGTAAATGCAAATCCCTGCCCACCCCTCCTCCATCCAATGCCCCCACAGGCCTCTTTTTATTGCTGGACTCAGTTCTGTCCCAGGGCCTTTGCACTGGCTCCTTTGTGACTATGAGAGCTTTTCCTCGGGGTTTGTATAATAGTCATTTTTCTCTGTCAGGTCTAAGCTCCAGTGTCACCCACTCAGTGCCCTGGGCACTACCCAAGCAGGTGCCCACACCCCAGGCACTCACTGGGTTCTGATTCCTGTGTACTCAGTGCTACACCCTACCCATTACCTGGTCCCCTACTGGAGCTCAGCTTCACAAAGGTAGAGACAGGGTTTGTGTTGGTCACAGCGTGTCCCCAGCACCTGGCATGGCACATGGCACATGGTAGGTGCCATTAAAAATCTAGCTAAATAAAGGAGTGGAGATTCTGTTAAGGTCCTTGGGGTTCTGCAGAGTGAGGGGCACGGTGCCATACCTGGGTCAGAGGCCAGTGTCATGGGAGCTGTTCCCCAGCCACCCCCATAGGTCCCTAGGGAGGCGCCAGCCGCTCTGTTCTCTGTACCTGAAGCTCCAACAGAAGGACACTGGCAGGTGTCAGGAGACCACAGGGCCCCTGGGCGGTGCTGTCATGTCCCCCACCTGTCTCTTCTCCCCCTCCTCGTTCTGCTCTGTGCACCCCCACAGATGGGTCCCTGGTCTCTTCAGCCCTGTGCATGCTGGTGGTGTTCGGGCAACAGGGAGCAAGGGGCCAGCAGGTGCCCACTGTGAGGCCACAGCTGTGCCCTCTTCCTGGGTCCTGGCTCCTCAGGGCCACCCCTCCCACTGCCTCCTGCTGCCAGCCCCTCACACTAGGGCCTCAGGGGGCTGCCTTCCACTCCCAGACCCTAGGATGCTGCCCTGGGGCCCTGGGTAAGTCACCTAACCCCTCCGTGCCTCACAGTCCTCCTGTATGTGACGGGGACAGTAAAGCACCAGCCTCCTTGGGTCACTGCAATGAATAAATGACTTGATGCGTAGGAGGTGCCTGATACACAACAAGCACTGGATAAGGTGGCTCTCCTGGTGATGTCATTACGTGCTCCCTGCCACTTCCTGCAGTGGGCACTCCACTGTGGCACCTCCTGGGCAGCTATGAGGGACAGACTCTCATTACTGTAATTTTCCTCCTGCAGAAACTTCCTCAGACAGGCTCAGTGCTTTCCCACACACAGGTAGGACATGGCAGGGTCAGGCCCTGGCAGTCTGATTGCTTGCTCTCTGGACCAGAGAGCAGGGGTTCCCATCTCCAGCCAGAGTGGGTAGTCGTGTGGGGGTGTCCTGCACATTGCCAGATGCTCAGCAGCATCCCTGGTCTCTCCCTCTAGGTGCCAGCCCCCCACACCCCTGCATACAACCCTGACGTCAACAGCAACCAGGTGGAGAGACCCTGGTACAGGGATTATGCAGATCCAAGAAAACCCTCAACGTTGGAAGTGAGATCTGTGCACTCACTCGAGCTGGTGGGGGTGAGAGGTGAGCAGATGAGTTACCAAGAGCAGCACCTGGAAGACAGCACACGGAGACGCACTGGAGCCGCCATTGGTGGGTCAGAGCAGAACTCCAGAGAAGGCCCAAGGAACTCACAGGAAGACCAAAACCAACTGAACAAAAATCCAAAAGGTAAGATTTAAAACCCCAAGGGACAGACCCTCCCTCCGGAAAAAAAAAAAAAAAAAATCTCATAAACAAACAAACTTAATCCTGGTAAATCAATTTCATTAAACATTAATGGTCCAGATACACCAATCAAAACAACAAGAGACTGGCAAGAGCAAATTAAATTATATGCTGATCCATCAAGGAACTCACTTCAAGTGTAACTATGGAAGGCAGAAAG